>NC_048566.1:89742461-90099961 GCF_013265735.2 Oncorhynchus mykiss
TCATTAGATATGGGCTATTGAAATGCAAACGGCATCTATCGAAACTAAGAATATGCTACAGACTAAACTCCACATTATCGTTATCCCCTCTCTCTTTCTCTCCTGTTATCGTTATCCATCTCTCTCTCCCTCTCGAATAATCATACAATCGTTTATTTTACTTTGATGTTGAGTGCTTCAGTTTGAACAAGTAATGCGATGCCAAGTGTTATACCTCTGGTGATGATGTACTCACGGTTCGGGTGTGTAGAGCGGGTCAGTACTGTGCCGGACATATTGAGTGCAGTTAAACACCCGGTAAGCCAGACCGGCCAGGAAGTCCCGAGGAGACAGGTATCCTGCCACGGGCCTCACTGTGAACCCAGACGTCTCTGAAACAGTCACACACAAACAACAGGATCAATATATGATAATTATGGCCAATGCCTTTAGGGAACTTTGAAGGAAGGAACTGTCTTCTTCTTTGGACCTGAAGTTTCAATGACAGATGTGTTTTTTTAGGGTCAGCCTGAGGTTACACAGGTGAGACTGACAATGTCAGTGAGGATGAACGTGTTACCAAACTATCTGAGGCTGATTCAGTCTTGCTGTTATGAGTGAATGTGTTATGGTTCTACTGTACACTGATAATGGTGACAACAATGTGCTGTTACGGTCATCGGGGTTGTTAGAGGTATTCATCAGCCTATACCTTTCAAGAACAGGGACACGTCCTCCAGTTGGGGGATGTTGTCCTCCCGATACCCACAATGCTTAGTGAGCAGGGGGAGGTTCTTCAGGTACTCTCTACAGGCGTGTGTGGGGTAGAGCTTGGTGAGCTCCCTGTACACCACACCCCAGGTCCTCACCTCCTCTGGGGTGTACTTGATGTGGGGGATAGGCTGGCCACTGGGGAAAGGAGGTGGATGCAGAGAAGGATATAACCACACTTACATTACACTCTTTTATTATATCATATGCACACTGAGCTGTTATTTCTTATCTGTATTTACATTGTAATACCAACTAAATAGTGTGCTAACACTGCAATTAGTATAACAGTATTAGTGTAAGAAAATAACAGGTTACCAGAGTGTTTCCACAGTAAAGAAAGAGAAGAGAAGAGACTACTCATACTATTTGTAATTCATGGCCATTTCCACAAAGTACTTCCTCCTCTGGCGGTATACGTTATCTTTGAAGCCCTGGAGTCAGAGCAGGGGACCAGAAGTTAGATAAGGAACAGGATCACACAGAGTTATCTGTCAAGTCAACCAGCCAACAGTGGTGATATACTGTAGTTCCTGTGAATTCCTGGAGTATTATCAGCACAAATATACATATATTTTTATATATATAATCATGGAATTATGATCATTAGTTGTACACTGAGTATACCAAACATTAGGAACACATAATGACTCAGAACAGCCTCAATTCGTAGGAGCATGGACTCTACAAGTTGTCAAAAGCGTTCCACAGGGATGCTGGCCCATGTTGACTCCAATGCTTCCCCACAATTGTGTCAAGTTGGCTGGATGTCCTTTGGGTGGTGGACCATTCTTGATGGTCCAGTGTTGCAGTTCTTGACACACGCCTACTATCACACCCTGTTCAAAGGCACCACTTAAAACTTTTGTCTGGCCCATTCATGGCACACATACACAATCCATGTCTTCATTTCTGAAGGCTTAACAATCCTTCTTTAGCCTGTCGTCTCTCCTTCATCTACACTGATTGAAGTGGATTTAACAAGTGACATCAATAAGGGATCATAGCTTTCACCTGGATTTGCCTGGTCAGTCTACGTCATGGAAAGAGCAGGTCTTAATGTTTTGTATACTCAGTATATATTAAAACACTATGTATCTAAGTCTTATTTACTTCCTTTGGTCATTCAGTTGAGAGACAATTCTAATTTTGAGATGATGACTCGGCCAAGCAGTGAACACACTAACTTACTGGGTGATCTGCATCAAGCTCTGATCCGTACATCAGCACTCTGTGAGAACACTGGTCGAGCTCTGCAATCTTCTGGGGGAACCAAGGAACTTCCTCCCCATCTAAGGATGCAAACACATCATATATATGCAGAATTAAGCATTACACACACACATCATATATACACTACCATTCAAAAGTTTGGGGTCACTTAGAAATGTCCTTGTTTTTTGAAAGAAAATATTTTTTTTTTGTCCATTAAAATAACATAAAATTGATTGGAAATACAGTGTAGACATTGTTAATGTTATAAATGACTATTGTAGCTGGAAACGGCAGATTTTTAATGGAATATCTACATAGGCGTACAGAGACCCATTATCAGCAACCATCACTCCTGTGTTCCAATGGCACGTTGTGTTAGCTAATCCAACTGTATCATTTTAAAAGGCTAATTGATCATTATAAAACCCTTTTGCAATTATGTTAGCACAGCTGAAAACTGTTGTCCTGATTAAAGAAGCAATAAAACTGGCCTTCTTTAGACTAGTTGAGTATCTGGAGCATCAGCATTTGTGGGTTCGATTACAGGCTCAAAATGTCCAGAAACATAGAATTTTCTTCTGAAACTCGTCAGTCTATTCTTGTTCTGAGAAATGAAGGCTATTCCATATGAGAAATTGGCAAGAAACTGAAGATCTTGTACAACGCTGTGTACTACTCTCTTCACAGAACAGCACAAACTGGCTCTAACCAGAATAGAAAGAGGAGTGGGAGGCCCCGGTGCACAACTGAGCAAGAGGACAAGTACATTAGAGTGTCTAGTTTGAGAAACAGACACCTCACAAGTCTTCAACTGACAGCTTCATTAAATAGTACCTGCAAAACACCAGTCTCAATGTCAACAGTGAAGAGGCGACTCCGGGATGCTGGCCTTCTAGGCAGAGTTCCTCTGTCCAGTGTCTGTGTTCTTTTGCCCATCTTAATCTTTTATTTTTATTGGCCAGTCTGAGATATGGCTTTTTCTTTGCAACTCTGCCAAGAAGGCCACCATCCTGGAGTCGCCTCTTCACTGTTGACGTTGAGACTGGTGTTTTGAGGGTCTGTAATTTACAACATTAACAATGTCTCCACTGTATTTCTGATCAATATGATGTTATTTTAATGGACAAAAAATGTGCTTTTCTTTCAAAACAAGGACATTTCCAAGTGACCCTAAACTTTTGAACGTTAGTGTACACAGGGTAAAGCATTACACACACACACGTCATCTATACACAGGATAAAGCATAACACACACATCATGTATACACAGGATAAAGCATCACACACACACACACACACACACACACACACACACACACACACACACATCATGAATACACAGGATAAAGCATTACACACACACACATCATGTATACACAGGATAAAGCACACACACACACATCACATCACATCACACACACACATCATGTATACATAGGATAAAGCATTACACACACATCATATATACACAGGGTAAAGAATTACACACATTCAACTGAAGCACTACCCACTCTGAGAATTTCACATACATCAAGTAGTCATTGATGAACACTCATTCAAAAAAATGTCAAAATAGTTTTCACTAGCACTAAATTGTACAAAGAAGAAATGGTCAACAAAAGCACATTTTGTCTGGTTAAAAGTCACTCAGTACTCACAGATCTCCATTCAGATACATTTATACTCCTACAAGATGAGACAACAAACAGAACATAAGATGATATGGATAAGATGTGTACATTCACTCTGAACCATGAACAAAAGCTAAATGTCTTCATGTTCTTGCTGTAAGTCACTCAGTATTCCACATATGCCCATACAGATGTGAATGTTGAACTGAGACCTTAATAAGCTGTGGCTTATGTCCTGAATATGTCCTGAAAAACTATCAAACTGAAAGCCTACAACAAAACTCCTGGGTCATACCTGCTTCTGTAGACCACTGGTTTTGAGGCGTGTTGAAGGAGATGATATTGACGTGGTCTTTGAGGTGCTCCAGCAGCTCATTAAACTCCTTCTTGCTGCAGCTGCAGTCGGCGTAGATCTCCACCTCTGTAGCGATGCGCTTGGACATCCGCGACTCAATGTGAGCCAGGTTCACATGCTTCTCCTGGAAGAGCAGAGAATAGACAATGAGGAGAGGAGAGAATGTCGTTGGGGCAAATGGGGTGGAGCAGGACAGTAGATACTCACCTGAAAAAGGCGTAGGGCTTTGACCAGGCAGCCAACCTCGTTCTTCAGAGAGAAAACAACAGCCGTCTTCCCCGACTCCCTGCTCTCCCTGATCTCTTTGTCGGTTGGATTCTCATCTATTGGACAGAAGGAGGGCCGGCGCGACTGTCGGACAGGGAACAGAAAGTGACACAGACATGTCGATACAGATGACCAGATGTAACCCAATGTGACTGATCAGGTTCAAACAGGATTACCCACTGAGCTAAACCCTAGCTAGGCATAAGCTCAGACAGAAACAGTCTTCGGGTCTCAGGCAAGGTTACTCATCATGCGAGCGGAGGTCACTGAACCACCGTCGCTACACCAGCACATGTCCACCTGTTAACACAATTATTAATAAACAATAAACAAGTCAACACAGCACATACAAGATCTGATAGGTGATTGATGCATGAAGATAGAATGTTGATTACCAAACCATTTCCCAAGTGTAGGCCACATTAAAACCAGCCTGAGTATTTCAATCAATAGTCTCACTCAGTGCCTTAAACCATCCGTTCTACTAACACGCCTTCTTATCTTTGACATGACCAGAGAGATGAGCTAGCTAGCCATAAGAACATGTCATGAGAAAGAGGATTTCCTCCCCCTGTGATGGACACTAAGATATGGTTGCCTAGAAAACTGATTACGTGTGCTTCACTCAGAAAAGAAAGTCCATAGCAATATGCAGTCCAGTGGAAAAATAAATAAAATGGTGTGCACTAAATAGAACATGCAGTTTCTGCAGTTATCAGGAGAGCCTCAAACCTCAACCAACCAATCAATCAACCCATTCTTCAAGCCATCCATGTACTGCAGACAGTTTAAATTAATGAATCAACCAACCAACCAACCAGTCAACTAACAAACCATCCAACCCCTCCATTGCAGAGGACACTAGATCTCATTCCATGCAGTCTTTCACTTACCATCTGTCCCCCGGTATGGTGTTGTTTCTGCTGGTCAAACATGGCCGAGTCCAGAGAGAGCCCTCGCCGGGACCAGTACTTACTGGAGAACATCATCATGGCAGGCTGCATTCTTGGCACTGGCTCTGGGCCACCCCTCTTCTCCGGGCCGCCGCCCCGCTTCCTCAGCTGGGACGACGCCATCACCATGGGCTGCCTGCATGGAGAGAATGTTCTGATCAAATTCAAGTTGAAGGTTGATGACTTTCTCTTTGTAGACCCAAATGTCACAGTATGTTTTCAATATTTGATTTCTACTAAACATTAAATTGGAGAGTCACGCGTTACCTCCCAATGCACTGGAGAGGATGTTCCGGATCCAGAGTTCCTATTTGGTGTCTACTATAATTACTATTACAGTACTACCCTGTATTTACTCTCTACAATAGCTACTGCTACTACTACTACTGCCTCCTCCTCCTCCACTGAGCTACACTAGGCTCGTCTTCTGCCAGCCAGCACCACTGAAGCTCCTTTAAATAGTGTGATGGAGGCAGAGGGGGTAAGGCATCCCCTCCCTCTCTCTGCTGTTGACATGCATATAGACCAGGCAGGGGTGCGTGTGTGAAGAGCCATCTCTTCCCTTTATTTGGAGAGGCAGGAAACTCCATGGGAATACATTAGGAAATACATTTTATGGTGATCCCATTAATCTGACCAATAAGATCAGCTCTGAAAATTATCTGATGTGATTGGTCAAAAGACCAATTAGTGAAACATTTTTATTGTATTTTTTTATTTTATTTCACCTTTATTTAACCAGGTAGGCTAGTTGAGAACAAGTTCTCATTTACAACTGCGACCTGACCAAGATAAAGCGTAGCAATTCAACACATACAACAACACAGAGTTACACATGGAATAAACAAAACATAGTCAATAATACAGTAGAACAAAAGAAAACAAAAAGTCTATATACAATGAGTACAAATGAGGTAAGTTAAGGAAATAAATAGGCCATGGTGGCAAAGTAATTACAATATAGCAATTAAACACTGGAATGGTAGATCGGCAGAAGATGAATGTGCAGGTAGAGATACTGGGGTGCAAAGGAGCAAAATAAATAAATAACAGTATGGAGATGAGGTAGATAGATGGGCTGTTTACAGATGGGCTATGTACAGGTGCAGTGATCTGTAAACTGCTCTGACAGCTGGTGCTTAAAGCTAGTGAGGGAGATGTGAGTCTCTAAATGCAGCCTATGGCGTTCACTGTATTAATCCACCTTTCTGAATGCAAATCCACTAGTCAAATATGGTAACATAATAGAGGGACTCTCAATATACACTCATTCACACCAGAGAGAGGAGCCAAATCATACATAGGAATCCTCAATTTAAGTGACATATCCGATTGTATATCATAATTGTATTGGCCAGAGGAGGCTGGTGGGAGGCGCTATAGGAGGACAGGCTTTTTGTTATGGCAGGGATGGAATAAATGGAACAGTCAAATGTGGTTTCCATTTGTTTTTAGTTTTTGTTTTAGTTTATTAATTTGACCTTTTTAAAAAACAAGCACACATCAAACTTGAAAAAGCCATACATGCACATGAGTAACATCATGGAGGATAACACACCAAGTCTGGGATGTATTTCCATTGTTAAATCATGGAGGATAACACACCAAGTCTGGGACGTATTTCCATTGTTAAATCATGGAGGATAACACACCAAGTCTGGGACGTATTTCCATTGTTAAATCATGGAGGATAACACACCAAGTCTGGGACGTATTTCCATTGTTAAATCATGGAGGATAACACACAATACAGTCTGGAATGTATTTCCATTGTTAAATCGTGGAGGATAACACAAAGTCTGGGACGTATTTCCATTGTTAAATCATGGAGGATACGGGACTGAGTGTTTTTAATTTATCAAGCAAGATATTGAGCCCTGCCCATATCTTCTTGCTTAATAAAGGGTTATCTTTTGTGCCTACAAACCAGTGCAAAAATGTTGATGTTAAGGTAGACATGTTTAAGTTTTTAGAAACATCCGTTTAAGGGAATACTTTAGCTCCCCTAATCGTGATATTTCTACTGAACATGTAGGTTGCTCAACTGCACATACTCCGACTCCTTTTAGTTATTTTGTTATTTTGTACCTCCAACCAATCGCAATCCCTCTATTGAGACATATTGCAGACTTGTTGAAAAACATGTTGATCATCTCCTTAAGAACATACAGGAGTAAATATCTTTCCATAATTTACCTAAGGATGAAAAACAAGCTTTGCTTGATTTACAATCCGATATGTCAGTCCTTACCCACCCTGCTGTACTCATGGATAGGACTGTTTATGTAAATGAGTGTCACAGACAGTTTGACAACACCTTTTACAAGAAACACAGAAGTGACCCCACTGCCCAATTTCAGAACACAATCTTTCCTGTCCTAGATGGGTATTTAAGTTCTGGTCAGATAACCAAAAAAGAACACAACTTTTTAGCTATTCAACACCCTAAAATTGCCACTTTTTATACTTTGCCGAAATTACACAACGTTACAAAACCTCCAGGGCGCCCTATTGTAGCGGACATTGATGCAGTAACGGCCCCTCTATAGACTTTTGTTGACTTTTTATTAGATCACTCGTAGAACAGCTCTCCTTCTTTGTAAAGGATACCAGCAGTAAGTCTGGGATGTATTTCCATTGTGGTCCTGATAACATTTCATGTCTGCCATTCTAGCCATTACAATGAGCCTGTCCTTCTATAGCTCCTACCACCAGCCTCTTCTGGTATTGGCCTACTGTACTTTAAACCTGATCTACAAAACCATGATTGGCATTCGAACAAAGGAAAAAGAGAATGGAGTACTTCAGATACTGTTTTAACGTCGGTTGTCCCCATCCAATAAGGTGTGGTCTTCCATCATACCCCTGGAAATGACATCATGGAGACAATCATGGACGGTGAATGTAATGGACAAAATTCTCATCTGCATATACAATTTACATGAGCTATGGTGACAACTGGATTAACTAATATTGTGTATCCTCACACAGAAACTGATGAGACTGGGTGTGTTTGGCTTCCCAACAAATTGTGCTGTCCATTCTGAATATTCACTCTTTCTGCCGTTCAGTCATTATCAACCCCAATGTTTACAGATAGGTGAGTAAGCACCTGTCAGTCAACACAAAGCAGCCTGAGCCTCTTCTTTAATGAAAACCCAGGGAGATGGCAGATAAATAAATCATAGTTGTGGGCAATAACCTATCGGCTGACTGAGGCAATTTCCTGTGGGACAGGAAATGAAAGAGCGTTGGGAGACAGGAGCCGAGGCCGGGGTGCTGCTGCTTTGTTCTAACTGCCTGCCCATTATGAACAGATTGTTGTGATAGGCAGGCTACCTCCACCTCACTTTTCCCATTCCCTCCCAGTCTGAGACCCTCAATCTATGTCTGAGACATCTCCAAATGTCTTCCATCAAAGACACAGGCATCGCTGTGAACTGTCACCAAGGCTGAAGATCGTCACGTCCTGACGTCTATCAGACTTGAAAGGGTGAAATGCCACTTGGAAGCTGTGCATGGCCTGCATTTTAAGTGGAATTATGGGGGAAGACGTGAGTTAGTCTGATACTTCAAGCAGCAGTGAAATGACTCACAGTGTGACATTTCTGCACAACTTCCTGAATGACTGGTCATTTGAATAAAAAAAAGGGCATATACCATGTAAATATTGGAGACAAAAGGCTAATACAGATGGCTGACATTATGGAAAATTGCACCAAAAAAAAATCCAACAGGTTAAGGTTTTCTTGCAACACACCAAGAACACAAAAGCTATATCCCCATGTGAATTAGGACAATACCTAAAGTGACAGGAAACAGTTTTTGTAAATACGGACCTGTTATCTACGGATCTGTTATCAGTGCACACACTATCGTACATTCATGTGAACTGTTCATTTAAGGGAAGAGAGAGACGTAATTCTTAATCCGAGGTCAAGTGCATTATCAAACTATGAGATGACAAATTTGTAGCCAATTCACTAAAAAGAGTATTTCGAAACAGTAGAAATACATCCTGTTCTTAGTAATTTGGCTAAGAAAGTTGGGAAATGACAACACATGTAACAGGATCAGTCGCATATTCAACAGGATAAATTGAAATAAATCTTAAAAGGATTGCTTTTATTGCCTTAAGTAATAGTCCACAACTCAATGAGTTCTGAAGAACTCACTACTGTTTTCCTCCTGGGACAGATAGACAGTCCACAATTAAAATAGTTGGAGAACAAGCAAAACCATTTTTTAATACTATGGTATAAACAGTCAACAAAATTGTAATACCATTGATATTTTGGAGCCCAAAAATCAATTTGAGTTTTTGCCAAATATGGTCAAAGGAAGTCTTCCAGGAAAATGTTACATACAAGTGATGTGGGTGGACTGGACCCAACCTTGCTCAAATAGTATTTTTGGGCCACGTCTACGAGGTGGGACCGGATCCTTCTACTCAAGAGGCTTTATCAATACAGTACCAGATACATATGAAATGAGAGTTAAAATGAAATCTTTCATCACTAAGAAAAGGTCCAATCTTATGGACCTAAATAAACGCATTAGTACTGATGTTTGAGTACACAATCAAAGGCTATATTTTTTATTTGAATTCACTGGTAAAGCTGAGTAACAAGGACATGTTGGTTTTTGTTTTGTTCTAAATATTTTAATCTTCAAAAGTGTCTTATTATCACAGAGCCTCAAGACAACACATATTGTACAGCCTTTTGTCATATACTATCAAATTCATATTTGGACAAATCTTAACTCTGTAAGCCTTTCCTTAACTTTTCAAAATTTGAATCAATAAACATTGAAATCCCAGGACTAGATTTTAATACTTGTGCGCATGACTCAGGAAAAGGTTATAGTTTAAATAAAAAACAGCACATTATAACTTTACAATGCAAACTCACCTTGCCCATCTTTACAAAATATCCTTAGCAAGGATTGAAGGAATGACTTACCATTTCAATGAAAGACAATATGGTACAAAAAAATTTAAATCATTTTTTTCATTCTTTTCTCTTCAAATTTCTTCTTATAGTTACTTGATAAACTGGTTTCAGTTACCAACTTATCCAATAACTGAATCCAAAATACTCTTTCTGGTATGTGGACATTGCAAAGTCTGTGTGAATGATATTGTTCACTATGATATGAAGGAGACTTTGCAGCCGTTGTGAGTAGGGGGTTCTCTGTAATGTCTGTTGTGACCATTAGAGAAGACCTCCTGTCTTTGTGTGGGTCTGGGGGAATCAAGAGTTCCAAACTCCCTCCCTTCTAATCTGGGAAATTTGCTTTCTGTGTTGAATCCCAGGATCTCACTTACTGAATAAGGCAAATCCTGAAAGGAAATGAAAAAAGAAAATGTAGATTATATACAACCAATATGTAATTATGAATCTGCAGGTTATTGACTTAATTGAACGTATAAATAAATAGCAATCCTTGAACATACTGTACCTTACAACTTCTGATTTGCATACAAATAGCCTCTGATTTGTGAAGGATTTCTTCAATGTCCAGCTTCATTGATAGTTCATTGATGTGCTGTGATAACATACAAAACAATGACATTTAAAACTAAATAACTTACAAAACACTCCAAACAACCCACCTTGAAAATATGTCTGATTAAAAAAAAAAGAATTCAACTGACAAACCAGTTGAAACTTGCAAATAACAGCTGTTACCTTAAGGATCTCATTGAAGCCATAGTTTTCCTCCATGATTTTCCTTTTCTCTGAGTCTAGGATGGCACAGCACACCAGCAGATGGAAGTTTTGGCAGGGCAGGCCAGTCCACATGACCTGAGCAGAACCCGGAAGTCTTATTAACAAGAACCATCAGAATGCATAAAGATAAACCATGAAGTCAAAAAGAAATGTAATAAAAGCATCAACTAGAATCATTAAATAAATCTCATAAGCGCGAGACTGACAGATTGACTTCCCCCTAAATTACAAGGGAGACACTTACGCTGATAGGTCGATGCATGAACAGCACTCACCTCCCACAGACGAAGGACATCTGGATAACTGAGCTCCCTCTTGAAGCGGATCAGTAACCACCGGAAACAGAAATACAGGTAACCTGAATCCTGTGACTCTGGAGGAACCAAAACAAAACACTGATGAGGAGAAATCAAATGGGACCAAGGACGGTAGTCAGTCGCTACTTCCTTTTCAAAGATAGGTTGTTGTTTTTAACTTTAACTAAATTAAAACTATAAAATACTATTGGTATTGGTTGATAATCTGCATATTTGCTTAGTTTTCTTTTCAGGATTTACCTCAATCTTTATGGCTTCATGCAAAATAAAAATATATAAAAGAAGTATATACTTTTGTAAGTTGATCCTAAACAGGTGAATGTTTGAGGTGTGTTACGTACCGAGGTAGTTCCAGAAGGCCAGGTCCAGCAGCCTCAACAGAGTACTGAGCTGGATCAGCTGAGTCTTCATGCCCTGCATCGGCTCTTCGAAGTTCTGGTGCTGCGCGCACACACACACACACACGTTATGGTTGAGTAATGAAAGAGTCACACTCAGGCATATCAAAGTTAACATTAGTTTTGTTTCGTCAAACTAACAGCAGCAGACAAAACAAAGCTAATCTGATTACTCACCATTTGATCCATGAAGGAGACAAAACACCAGAAGGCATCCACCTCGTTGTCCATCACATAGAGGATCGGGGAGAGGAGGTCACTCATACCCTGAACATAACCTGGAGACAAGTACAAGGAAACATTCCCACAACGTTAAATAAGGTGAACTTAACAAAAATCGCACTGATATGCAGTTGTCAGCTCATGATTGCCGTTACCACAGGTAAATTACAATAATTTCCTAAGGGACATCGATTGCATCTATGCCAATCAGATGACATTTTCATTCACATAAATTATCTCTGCTGCACTTCTTGGCAATAATGCTATAACTTACCCAGATCAAAATCATACATGCAGTACGTCATCAAGACGTCATGTAGTAACACCAGGCCTGGGTTGTCTATGCCTTCATAGAACCTGTTGGTTCTGTCTGTTCTGTTCACGTCCTTCTCTGAGAAGACAACACATTCACAGATGATAAATAAAGAACCATACTACGCCTCGTTCAGGAAAGGTACACCATGCTAAGGCAGTCATTACAGATGCATCCATGAACAAAAATGATCTAAAAGTGCATTTAAAATCACAACACATTTAACAGTAAAAACAACACAAGTGATGAAACAAAAGCCAAAAGGCTTAAAATGACTTAGATTTGTGTGCATTGGGTATATGTTGTGAAATTGTTAGATACTACTTGTAGATGTTCCGACAATGCAGTAATGAAGCACAAGCATTACACTACACTCGCAATAACATCTGCTAAACACGTGTATGTGACCAATAACATTTGATTTGAAATGAATCATCAACAACAACTCTCCTAAGACAGCAGGGTAGATATATATAAATTACCTATCAGGCTCCTGCAGTCTCTTAACCTGGAGTTTCTCCTTTCCTGCTCCTCACTCACCGACTTCCACTGGAGCTTCATCCTGAAGTACTCATCCCTTATTCACCAGGGGGAAGCAAGAGAGGGAAGAGAATATCTTCAGAATTACATTTTACTTTGCTGATATTCACAATCTCATATGGCTCTGCTGGTTAACAAAGGAAAATGTCAACAAAGACCTTATGACCTTCATGGTAACAGCCACTTTGATGGTAATGAAACCGCTCAAAATCTGCATTTGACTATTCCTGTCTTATAAGAAAGACATGTGGGTTTCATATAGAATGTCTGTCTTAGTAAAGCACACATACGTTTTCCTCCTCTGTTGGCCTTTCCGCTCGTCGTAGGTGCTGTCCCAGGTGTAATACCCCAGCAGAAACTTCCAGGCCTCTTTCCTCACCGCATGGCACAAGCCCTACAGGATCAGCACAACATTGACAGGAATCACTTTATAGACATACCCAGAATTTTTATGGATAGTTAGTTACCACACCAATGTATATAGAAGGTCAGTTTGGCAGAAACAAATTAAGCCTAGCCCTGGGCTAAACAGCATGTTCAATAGAAATTATTTTAGTCCCGTACTATGCTTATTCTGTGTCTGGGAAACTGTCCCAGAGAGTTTGGCTGGAGATTTACTAGAGAAGGTGCTTCATCATTCTGGTAATTTTACAAAACTCAACGTACGCCTTTGAATATGATTTTCTTGAGTTGAGGGACATTTTCCACCCTTCCTTCCTGGTCCTGGTGCTTAGCCCAGTCCTCTGCAGACAGTGGCTCCCTCCTTGTTACCTCTGGCCTGGCGCCCAGGTCCATCTGAGAGACACCAACCAATAAGACCATGCATTCTTCTGCGCTGTAACCACGTTAAAAGTCAAACCCCAGCTGAAGACCAGACACCCATTGTGCCAGCAGCCGTTATCATTACACCCTGCATCCAGCTGCTGGCTTGCCTCGGAAGATAAAGCCATAGTCAGACCAGGGGATCCCCTACTCACAACATGTAGTGTACGCACATACAGCAACGTCCAGGTGCAAGACACAAGTAAAGTCATGAAATAAAGATAATGTAGTTTTTATGTACTACTCACCCTGGTGATAACCTCAAAGCCAGGTTCCTCCTGCTGGTTGATCTCCAGGCCAGGGATGACCTCTCCCAGTCCCAGGATGTCCAGGTCAGCTACCTCCTCATGGGGCTTCCGCTGCTGCTGCTCCAGCTCTGGGCCGCGGAACGCATCGAAGATGTAGTTGGTGACCTTGGAGAAGCCGCCCAACGTTGTCACATAGGGATCCTTCTTCAGCTTCTGTTGGGGAAACAGGGTCAAAATAATTAGGCAACCAAACTGAGGTAAAAAAAAAAAAAAACTCACTGAAACAGAGATGTACTACCTGAATTTATCCAATAACAAAAACTAACTTCTGTGCAAACCGTTTTGCTAAAGTAAGTTTTTTCCATACAGGTAAGTGCCATTCGTATAACAGGTATATTGCATGACACATTACAGTAACAAGGCCGTAGTTGTTGTCGTCCAAAAGGTTCTCGAAGGACTGAGAGAGAGCTCGGTTGGGAGTGCTGACCAGCAGGCAGGTTTCATCATCTGGGGCCCTGAAAACATATGAGGAAATAGAGAATTTAAAAAAATACGTATTTGTTGTCAGCCTATAAGTAGAGATCCATCCCTATCAAGTGAGCTCTATTTCAGATAAAGGCATTCTATATGAGGGGAGGGACAGAACACAACATATACCCTATACCTCAAAAACGTGAGGGGTTTCTTTGTCATGCAAAGCCCATGAAAGCCCCAATATTATTCAAATTCACGTCAATTAATAGAGGATTAATCATACAAAAATAAGATATACAATTTGAGACAAGGCATGGTACAGGATGTGATGTCAATCATCGCCTGTTTTCAGTTCTAACCAGACGCCTGGCTGAAAATGGCCAGCCGGTACTTAATCCAAACAATTTCATTATGAAAAGCCATGATAAGAACTTTAATAACAGCTATCTGCTCTGACTGCGATAGAGGAGCACAGTGCCTCTATATAGGAGGAATTATCTGTTGTGATATTTGCCTCAAACAGAAAACCAGACTCTTTCATGAGGAGAAACTGCCCGCTAACCCCAACAGTCAGACAGAAGAGGGGACCAGGAGAGGGAAACCAAGTGTTTGCTATACATCTTATGCAAATCACTAGCATTAGCATATAGATAAGAAACACCATGAAAAGTCCAACAGCGTTTCAGCTGATAAAAGAATAAAAAACCGTTGTCAGAGCCAAAAAGAGGAAAAACACAGGTAGCTTACCAATTAACTCCTGGTCTAATGGTGGGCATTGCTACAAGAGGTAAAATGTATTCCTCAAAATCAAATAAAATTGTATTGGTCACATACACTCACAATAACATCAGCTAACCATGTGTATCGAAATGCTTATGCTTCTAGATCCGACCGTGAAGAAGTATCTAACAGGTAATATCTATCAATTCCACAACAAAACCTAATATCTGAAAAATTCCACAACAAAACCTAATACACACGATCTAGTAAAGGAATGGATGAGCAGTGACAGAGCGGCTAAGATGCAATAGATACTAAAGAATATATAGTGAAGGATACAGTATACAGTATATACATATGAGATGAGTAATGTGAGATATGTAAACATTCTTAAAGTGGCATTATTAAAGTGGACAATGATATCAAGTCTGTGGATAGGCAACAGCCTCTCTGTGCTAGCGATGGCTGTTTAACAAATCTGATGGCCTTGAGATAGAGATTGAAAAACAACTTCTGTCCCAGCATTGATGCACCTGTACCGACCTCGCCTTCTGGATGAAAGCGGGGTGAACAGGCCGTGGCTCAGGTGGTTATTGCCCTTGATGATCTTTATGGCCTTCCTGTGACATCGGGTTGTAGGTGTCCTGGAGGGCAGGTAGTTTGCCCCCGGTGATGCGTTGAGCAGACCTCACCACCCTCTGGTGACAAGACACATGTTTTGGCCTCCTGAGGTGTGCATGGACCATTTCAGTTTGTCGGTGATATGAACACTGAGTCCATCTTCTCCACTGCTGTCCCCTCAATGTGGATAGGGGGATGCTCCCTTTTCTGTTTCCTGAAGTCCACAATCATCTCTTTTGTTTTGTCAACGTTGAGGGCCCTCACCTCCTCCCTCCCTGTCGTTGTTGGTAATCAAGCCTACCACTGTAGGGTCGTCTACAAACTTGATGATTGAGTTGGAGGCGTGCATAGCCACGCAGTCATGGGTGAACAGGGAGCACAGGAGAGGGCTGAGAGCGCACCCTTGTGGGGCACCAGTGTTGAGGATCAGCGGAGTGGAGAGGTTGTTTCCTACCTTCACCACCTGAGGGGGTGGTCCGTCAGGAAGTCCAGGACCCAGTTGCACAGGGCAGGGTCAAGACACAGGGTCTCAAGCTTAATGATAAGTTGAGGGTACTATGGTGTTGAATGCTGAGCTGTAGTCAATGAGTAGCATTCATACATAGGTATTCCTCTTGTCCAGATGGGCTAGGGCAATGTGTAGTGTGATGGCGATTGCATTGTCTGTGGACGGTATGCAAACTTAAGTGGGTCTAGGGTGACAGGTAGGGTGGAGGTGATCTGATCCTTGACTAGTTTCTCAAAGCACTTCATGATGACAGAAGTGAGTGCTACGGGGAGATAGTCATTTAGTTCAGTTACCTTAGCTTTCTTGGGAACAGGAACAATGGTGGCCATCATGAAGCATGTGGGGACAGCAGACTGGGATAAGGATTGGTTGACTATGTCCGTAAACACACCAGCCAGCTGGTATGCGCATGCTCTGAGGACGCGGCTAGGGATGCCGTCTGGGCCGGCAGTCTTGTGAGGGTTAACACGTTTAAATGTTTTACTCACGTTGGCCACGGAGAAGGAGAGCCCACAGTCTTTGGTAGCGGGCCGCGTCGGTGGCACTGTATTGTCCTCAAAGAAGTTGTTTCATTTGTCTGGCAGCAAGACGTCAACATCCGCGACGGGGCTGCTGTTCTTTTTGTAATCCAGTCCAAGAAAGTCTCACAAATAGGTTTGACGCTACTGTGTAACTACTGTTTTCTTAGACTGTCTGTAAACATACACACTCATACAGTGTCTTTATACTGAGTCATTGTCCACACTGACACTCATTCACTGTCCTTTGGAGTAGTAATAAAGAACATAATCAACCTGTGATTCAAATGGGCTCATTGGCTCCCTCTGCTGGTGATACACTACACTGCATCCACTACGGTAACATTACCTGGCCTACGTAACATTGTCAGAGATCATTTAGCATCTGCGATTCCACTTAGAAACAAAATTGTACTCCTGCAATAACCACGGTGTTGGATGGAATCAGAATATATCAACGTCTGATCCTTGTTCCTCTCTAGGTCTCTTTTTTCGAACAACTTTTCACTGACCACGTCTGCTCCTGCTGGCTCTTCGGCGTCTACTCTATAGCACTTTGTGACAACTGCTGATAAATCAATTTGATTGATTAATCGTCAAACCACTATTTTCCATTTCAGAGCCAGTTGGACCATGCAAACTAGTTTAGCAGACCAGACACTCACTCTGTGATTATGATGTATCTCCTCAGGCAGTCAATGAAGCCTTCACTGCCCCCCAGGTGGAAGTGGAGGGATGGCAGTAGGGTGGGTGGCTCCTTCATTCCGAACACCAGACGGGACCAGCCTTCCTCCTTCACTGTGATAGACCTCAAGTCCCACACACTGAAGGTGAAGGACCACTTGCTTTTCTCATGTGTGTGGTTCAATGCACCTGGAAGAAAGCAAAGGAATGAATCAGGTTTCATTCTGACCTTATCTGTTAAGTCAACATGCAATTCAAGTTCAGTCCTTAATAAACCAAAAGTGGAGATTGACAAAGGAAAGCCCAAACCTCGGCAAGAGATTATCATTCTTTCATATATATATATATATATATATATATATATATATATATATATATATATATATATATATCTCTATCTCAGGGGGATATACAAGAAACGCATTTCAATGACATCCTGAAATATCACAGCTTTCAGCCAATCAGCATTCAGGGCTCAAACCACAGTTTATAATTGTAAATAGTGTATGAGGGTTGGGGTATGACCCTGGCCATCTGTAAAAAATCAAATATATATATTTGGTTTTTTTTAACTACGCTGCTTGATTTGCTTAATATAAGGAATTTTAAATGATTTATACTTTAACTTTTGATACTTAAGTATATTTAAAACCAAATGCTTTTGGACTTTTACTCGAGTAGTTGTTTACTGAGTGACACACTATTACAGGACAAATATAAGCAAACCCCAAATTACTTTAATTTAAAATCATATAATTTCAATCCCACTTCACACTACTTAGACAACTTCTGCTGTAAATTAACTCATGTATTGAGTGAATAAGTCTGAACGAAGCATCAGCAACAAAGCTCATGTTACATGTAGGATGCATTGCATTCCATCCGTGGTACCGGGCGAGCTACAACGAATGCACCCAATTGTCCACCCACCCTCTCCGTTGGAGCAGGGTTTCCTCTTGGGAAAGGAGACTGCGTTGATCATGTCCCACTCGGTCTCGTAGCTCTGCTGCTGCTCCAGCACCACGGCCTGCTGAGGTGACGACCTCTCCTCCCCAGGACAATAGGCCCACTCCATCACTGAGCTGGAATCCTGGGGAAATGGAATGGATATGCCTCGTTAATAACATGATTCAAGCCTTTACCTATCATTATCATTCAAATTATAGAATTTTAAAACAGATGTGTGAGAGGTGCTGCTAACTGTTGGAGTTCTGGAATTTGCTGAATCGTAAAGAATGTTAATGGAATAGTTATTGAAAGGCGGCTGTTTGTGAAGCCTATCCCTATCCGCCATTGTTGAAAACTTTGACAAATACACACAAATCTTCCATAAAGATGCATCTTAACACTTGTGATCTGAAACGCATGACCGGTTTTCCATCCAATTTACATGGTGGTAAATGTACACTGCTGCTGAACAACTGGGTAGCATTTCAGCGAGTAAAACATTTTTTTTTTTTTATAAAAATAAATAAAAATAAAAAGTCAAACCTTGCCAGCACAGAGCATGTTGGATGGATCAACAGTGTCCTCCAAGGGTTTGTATTCCACAATGATTTCACCATCCTAGTAAATATTAAAAACACAATAAGCAATCATGCAACCAGCAATTAAATATTATAAATACAATCAACAACTGATACCTTATCAATAATACGTAGGAACCCAGAAACAAGCAGATCTTGGTCTTCACTGGCTTCAGTATTTGAGTGAATGAAAACACCTTCATGTTCAAATAGCACCTGAAGAAAAAGACAATACAGCAGGAATATGAATAGGTGACATTATTTCCAAACAGCTTAGCTATCTATGTGTTTTTATATTGCCTTAAAAGCCTACCGTTGACATTCTACATGTTATTCTTCCTCACTATTACTAAGAATATTGGCCAACAATAGTTGGCAGTGGTGTAAAGTACTCAATTAAAAATACTTTAAAGTACTTAAGTAGTTTTCTGGGGTATCTGTACTTTACTGTTCATATTTTTTGACAACTTTTACTTCACTTACATACCTGAAGAAAATAATGTACTTTTTACTCCATACATTTTCCCTGACACCCAAAATAACTTGTTACATTTTGAATGCTTAGCAGGACAGGACATTTTTTAAATTCACACATTTATCAAGAGAACATCCCTGGTCATCCCTACTGCCTCTGATCTGGTGGACTCACTAAACACACATGCTTTAAGCAGTAAGGCCCGAGGGGGTGTGGTATATGGCCAATAGACCATGGCTAAGGGCTGTTCTTAGGCACAACTCAACGCATGATATACAGTGCAATATAACACGGCTTTCAGCCAATCAGCATTCAGGGTTCGAACCACCCAGTTTATAATTGCTGATTGGCTGACAGCCGTGGTATATCAGACCGTATGCATAGTGTCTAAGAACAGCCCTACCCATATACCACGGGTATGACAAAATATGTATTTTAACTGACAGCCATTTATTTACAAATTGCCAGGTCACACTCAGCCATTATTTAAGGCACGAGGGGGTGTGGTATATGGCCAATATATCATGACTAAGGGTTGTGTCCAGGCACTCCGCGAGGCGTTGTACATAACAACAGCCCTTAGCCGTGGTATACTGGCCATATACCACACCCTGTCGTGCTTTATTGCTTAAATAATGTCAGTGTTGGAGTGTGACCCTGGCTAACTGTAAATATAAAAACAAGAAAATGCTGCTGCCTGGTTTGCTTAATAAGGAACTTTAAATGATCTATACTCTTGATACTTAAGTATATTTAAAACCAAATAATTTTACTCAAGTAGTTTCTTTACTTTTACTCAAGTATGACAATTGGGTCATTTTTCCACCACTGTCTAGCAGTATTGTAACACGTTACATCCAAGTGCACTTGCCAACTACAACAACGAGACCGTTGGATACGGATGTCCACTGAAACATTATTGACATTTGCGTTCATTGGTCAGTTAGGCTCTCATGTGACAGAGAGGTAGCGATCTCAGAAAGAACAGTGCAGTATAAGATGTACTACTAAGAGCAATTTTAGTGGGAGGGTAGCTAGATGGCTAGCTAGGGAATCCATAACTGAACCAAATAGCCAACCAGTTTAGCTAACAAGCTAAGTTACTGTAACTAGTTAGTGTTATAGACCAGCAATGAGCTAGCTAGGTAACGTTAGTAAGATGCTAATTGAGCAAACACTCGGCCGATGAATTGATTTTTTTTTGCAACTTGAAACCGGAAACTGATAGTACAACACAGGCGAGGTCATAAATTCAACTACCGAGATATATTGATATGTTTTCGTGGCATTGTGGGCGGTAAGCCAGCTAACGTTACGTTAGCTAGCAAGAAAGAGAAACAGCTGATGGAAACCACCAACAGTGGGAAAGATCAAGCGTCTGTATCAACGGACTCTACTCCATCCAGTTATATTCACATGTATTGATAGATCCATCTAAATACGAAAAAACTGACGCAAAGATATTCCACAAGTTGTGCATTTTCAGTACCTTGGGAGGAGTATCAGCCGACATATCGCCTATTACCACTTACGACGACGTAGCACAGCTCACGTGCCTGACAGCTTCCACAACAACAGTGACAAGTCATCTTCCGCATTTCCGTAGCAGCGCAGGCGCAGTAACGGCTTGGGTGTTACCACGCAGACGGAATTCCCAAATAAGGGACCATCTAAAAAGTGCCCGTTTTATTCAGATTTTTCTTGATTAGATGTAGAGGCAGGTGCATTGAATATAGCCTGTACCCCAGAGAGAGCCTTGGGAATATGAAACTCTGGTTTACCCTAAACCAAGGGATGCTGTGGTGGGAGGAGCTATAGGAGGTTGGACTCATTGTAATGGCTGGAATAGGAAAACATGGAACGGTATCAAACATATGGAAACTACATGTTTGACTCTGTTCCATGTATTCCAGCCATTACAATGAGCCAGTCCTCATATAGCTCCTCCAACCAGCCCCCACTGCCTTAAACTTGGTCAGTCACAACCATTGGCCATAAAATGGTCAAAACCTTTAAAGTGTTGGATATGTCATGGAACAGGACCATGTTGCTAACATATCCTGAACAAAAATATAAATGCAGCATGTAAAGTGTTGGTCCCATCTTTCATGAGCTGAAATATAGAATATCCCAGAAATGTTCTATTTGCACAAAAATATTATTTCTCTCAAATTTTGTCCACAAATGTATTTACATCTCTGTTAGGGAGCATTTCTCCTTTGCCAAGATTATTTAGCTACCTGACAGGTGTGGCATATTAAGAAGCTGATTAAACAGCATGGTCATTACACAGGTGGACCTTGTGCTGTGGACAATAAAAGGCCACTCTAATATGTGTAGTTCCGCCACACATCACAATGCCACAAATGCATCAAGTTTTGAGGGCGCGTGCAATTGGCATGCTGACTGCAGGAATGTCCACCAGAGCTGTTGCCAAATAATTGAATGTTAATTTCCACAAGTTACCTCCAACGTTGTTTTAGAGAATTTAGCAGTACGTCCAACCAGCCTCACACCCGCAGACCATGTGTAACTACGACAGCCCAGGACCTCCACATCCGGCTTCTTCACCTCTGGGATCATCTGAAACCAGCCACCCAGACAGCTGTGGGTTTGCACAACCGAAAAACCGTTTCAGGGAAGCTTATCTCTGTTCATCGTTCTCACCAGGGTCTTGACCTGACTGCAGTTCGGTATCGTAACCGACTTCAGTGGGCAAATGCTCACCTTCGATGAAAACTGGCACACTGGAGAAGTTTGCTCTTCAAGATTAAATCCCGGTTTCAACTGTACCGGGCAGATGGCAGACAGCGTGAATGGCGTCATGTGGGTGAGTGGTTTACTGATGTCAACGTTATGAACATAGTGCCCCGTGGTAGCGTTGGGGTTATGGTATTGGCACGCGTAAGCTAGGACAATGAACACAGTTGAATTTTATCGATGCAATTTGAATGCACAGAGATACCGTGATGAGATCCTGAGGCCCATTGTCATGCCATTCACCCGCTATCACCTTGTGTTTCAGCATGATAATACACTGCCCCATGTCACAAGGATCTGTACACAATTCCTGGAAGCTGAAAATGTCCCAGTTCTTCCATGGCCTGCATACTCACCAGAGATGTCACCCACTAACCGGTGCCCCCGCACATTGGCTACCCGGACTATTTGCATTGTGTCCCGCCACCCACCCACCAACCCCCTCTTTCATGCTGCTGCTACTCTGTTTATCATCTATGCATAGTCACTTTATCTATATAGTGGCTTGCGAAAGTATTCACCACCCTTGGCATTTTTGCTATTTTGTTGGCTTACAACCTGGAATTAAAATATATATTTTTTGGGGGGGGGGGTTGTATCATTTGATTTACACAACATGCCTACCACTTTGAAGATGAAAAATATTGTTTACTGTGAAACAAGAAATAAACCCCCCCCAAGTCAATACTTTGTCTCTCAATGCCTTTTGCAGCAATTACAGCTGTCTCTTGGGGTATGTCTCCATAAGCTTGGCACATCTAGCCACTGGGATTTTTGCCCATTCTTCAAGGAAAAACTGCTCCAGCTCCTTCAAGTTGGATGGGTTCTGTTGGTATACAGCAATCTTTAAGTCATACTACAGATTCTCAATTAGATTGAGGTCTGGGATTTTACTACGCCATTCCAAGACATTTAAATGTTTCCCCTTAAACCACTCAAGTGTTGCTTTAGCAGTATGCTTAGGGTCATTGTCCTGCGGGAAGGTGAACCTCCGTCCCAGTCTCAAATCTCTGGAAGACTGAAACAGGTTTCCCTCAAGAATTTCCCTGTATTTAGCGCCATCCATCATTCCTTCAATTCTGACCAGTTTCCCAGTCCCTGCCGATGAAAAACATTCCCACAGCATGATGCTGCCACCACCATGCTTCACTGTGGGGATGATATTCTCGGGGTGATGAGAGGTACTGGGTTTGCACCATACAAAGTTTTCCTTGATGGCCAAAAAGCTCAATTTTAGTCTCATCTGACCAGAGTACCTTCTTCCATATGTTTGGGGAGTCTCCCACATGCCCTTTGGCCAAAACCAAATGTGTTTGCTTGTTTTTTTCTTTAAGAAATTGCTTTTTTCTGGCCACTCTTCCGTAAAGGCCAGCTCTGTGGAGTGTACAGCTTAAAGTGGTCTTATGGACAGATACTCCAATCTCCTCTGTGGAGGGTTCATTTAGTATTTTTTTTGGGGGGGGGGGCTCAGTCGGTCTGAACTTACTGTTGAGAGTTATAATGGTAGAATACATAAAGTAACATTTTGAAATGTGGGTGTGCATCAGCAGTTTCTGTCTTGTTACTTGTATGTCAGTCACTGACAGTCACTCAATTGGCCCATGTCAGCTAAAACATTTTAGATTGGTAAATTAGCCTAGCCAGCTATCTAAAGTTGTAGTAATCATGGTCTAATTACTGACTGGGCACACAGGATATGTGCCTAGGGGTCCTGCGCGGAAGGGGGACCCTATCAATTTGGTTAATTAACACTCACTCAGATATCATATTACGCTGGGAAAGTCATGGCAAAATGTGTAGAATTGCAGGAAATTAACTCTTAAACGTATTTGTTTTTCTCTCCGCTGTCAAGAGGGGGGCCACTAAAATGTTTGCTTTGGGCTCCCAAAAGGCTAGGGCCAGCCCTGCATACAGCTGTTCAAGAAGTTTAACTAACTGTGAATTATTTGCCATTTAATATTTTGAATAAGTAAGTTAAATCTTTAGATGCTTTGTCTCAAACAACATCTGTCTAATATATCGTAAAATAAATGATTTTGGCTATATATAGATTGTTTTATTTTGCCTCAACAGGTTGTCCACATACAGGACGAACTGGTCCCAGGAGAGTGTATGCCTGGTCCAAGGCCTCCTTACTGTCAGTAGGAACTTCATTTTTCACTGAATTTAATTTGATGTAGAATGAATTGCTATATATACATTTCATAAGCTCTGAGCTTCATCATTGTGCAATTGTATGTAACAATATTTGGTTCAAAAGTTAATTTATTTTACTTTTTGACAAGGTCATCTCCTTCCATACATTTTGTTCAGAGGCAGCCCACCGAGTCTCCGAATGTGGTTCTCCTCAGAGAGAAAGTGACTCTGATGGACAATGTCATCAAAGTCCTCGAGCGTTCCGGAAGCCAAGATGGTTCAGCTCAAAAAGAGGCAGAAGGACGAGGAGCTGCAGCAGAATAGCCATTGGAAGCCCATGGCAAATAACCGTGAAACTTGGCATCAAACTAAATGAGAATATGTATAGAAGGAAGCAACGAGCCAATGACATGAACTGGTGGTGGTTGTCCTTTTTTACTTTTTATTCCCTCTGAATCCCCTAGGTTCTTCTTTAAAAAATGTCTTCCCCCTGCACCTCCCCACATCCCACCATTTACTCCTCTTTATTGTTTACTTTTCTCCCCCTCTGCCTTCTGATTTCCTTTTCTCCTTGCGACATCATCCAACATGTCTGGGAAGTTCAGTCCAAATCACTAACACAAACACAGCAGTTAGCTTTGGTTCTAAGACACTTATCAGTTCATGTATCAGAATTCAACACTTATTATTATAACTTCTGAGACAGCTGTGACTGATATGGCATAGGAATAATACCCAGGGAGGTGGAAACAGATCATTTTCAGATGCAAAGCTATACTGTTCTGTCATATCTATTCTAGTTCCGAAGTCATGTTCAATAAGGTTATGAGCCTGGCATATCTAAATAACCTGAGAGATATACAACAAATCTGGAACAGCAGGTGCATGTTGACATGACTCCATAGCAACCTCTATTCAGATTTTATTGGTAGCTAAAGGGGAAGTTAAAGGGGGCATCTAGTCAGTTGTACAACTGAATGCATTCAACTGAAATGTGTCTTCTGCATTTAACCCAACCTCTGAATCAGCGAGGTGTGGAGGGGCTGCCTTAATCAAGATCCACGTCTTCGAAGCCCGGGGAAGAGTGCCTTGCTCAGGGGCAGAATGACAGATGTTTACCTTGTCAACCTGGTTCTATTCAGATTCTATCGAAGGCTAAGGCTTGGTTCAACACTCACCATCAGTCAGACTCATTCCATATCTGCCAGTCTGAATCCTCCTCTGATGTCTGTTTGTCTCTTCCTCCTCTTCGCATCATCTCTATCATTCTCTTCTCTGTCAGTTTCATTTTCACTTCCCTCTCCTTTTCTTTCCTCTCTTTTCCTGCTCCTTTTTAATTTCCTTAGTTTAAGCACTCTATTTTTTTCCTCCTGCTTTTGTACCTTTTTCTCAGCTTCAGCCAACCTTTTCTCAGCTTCAGCCAACCTTTTCTCAGCTTTTTCGTTATCCTTCTCTTTCTCCAGGTGCTTCTTTTCATCTTGTTCTGCTTCAGTCAAACTTTTCTTCTCCTTTTCTTTTAATTTCTCCTTCTCCAGGTTTATTGCTTAGGGAATGTGATTGCTTGTCCTATGTTGCTATGTCTTGCTTGTTCTATGTTGCTATTGTCTATATTGTAATTGGTTTTAATAACCTGCCCAGGGACTGCGGTTGAAAATTAGCCGGCTGGCTAAAACCGGCACTTTTACTGAAACGTTGATTAATGTGCACTGTCCCTGTAAAAATGAAAAATAAACTCAAACTCAACTCAACTCAGGTTCTTTATTCTCCTTTTCTTTTAATTTCTCCTTCTCCAGGTTCTTTATTCTCCTTTTCTGCTTCAAACCTAAGTTTCTCATGCAGTTTTTCCTTAATCTCATTCTCAAGGATCTTCAATATCTCCTTTTCTCTTTTTTTCTCTTCTTCCAATTTACTGTTTATTTCCTCTCATTCTCCAGGTTCTTAATCGTCTTTCTTTTTTCTTCCTCCAACCTGAGTTTTTCCTCTTCTTTTCCTTCTCCAGGAATATCATCCTCTCTCTTCCTTTCTATCTTTGTCAAATGTCTCCGCCAATCTTAAATCCCTCAGCCTGTTTTATCTTAATTTCATCTAGACATTTATGACTTTCCTTCATCTGTTCTATCAATTTGTTCTCTTCCTGTTTTTCTCTTCCTTGATATCTACTTTCTGTCAATTGCTCCTCACTGTTATATCCCTTCTCACCTGCGTTCTGCATCTCTCTAAATTTTTTCTCCACCTCTTTTTCCACAGTTTCATGTATTCTGACCCTGTGGTTCTCCCTCTCCTCATCTATTGTCTTCATCATAAACATCTCCTGCTCCATTTTCTGGATTATACAGTGCCTTCGGAAAATATTCAGACCCCTTGACTTTTTCCACATTTCTTTTACGTTACAGCCTTATTCTAAAATGTATGAAATAAAAACATTTCCTCAGCAATCTGCACACAATACCCCATACTTACAAAGCAAAATCAGGTTGAGAAATTTTTGCACAAAAATTCAAAACAGAAATAACTTATTTACATAAATACTTAGACCCTTTGCTGTGAGACTCGAATTGATCTCAGGTACATCCTGTTTTCCATTGATCATCCTTGAGATGTTTCTACAACTTGATTAGTCATGATTTGGAAAGACACACACCTGCCTAAATAAGGTCACACAATTGACAGTGCAAATGTCAGATAAAAAACCATGCCATGAGGTCGAAGGAATTGTCCGCAGAGCTCCGAGACAGGATTGCGTCTAGGCACAGATCTGGGGAAGGGTACCAAAACATTTCTGCAGCATTGAAGGACCCCAAGAACACAGTGGCCTCCATCATTCTTAAATCGAAGATGTTTGGAACCACCAAAACTCTTCCTAGAGCTGGCTTCCCGGCCAAACTGAGCAATCGGGGGGGGGAGGAAAGGGCCTTGGTCAGGGAGGTGAACAAGAACCCACTGGTCACTCTGACAGAGCGCTACAGTTCTTCTGTGGAGATGGGAGGACCTTCCAGAAGGACAACAATCTCTGCAGCACTCCACCAATCAGGTCTTTCCATCTATACCATTTGTATTTCATTAACCTTTTGACGATTGGATGTTCTTATAGGCACTTTAGTATTGCCAGTGTAACAGTATAGCTTCCGTCCCTCTCCTCCCTGGGCTCGAACCAGCAACACAACGACAACAGCCACCATCGAAGCAGCATTACCCATGCAGAGCAAGGGTAACAACCACTCCAAGGCTCAGAGCGAGTGAAGTTTGAAACGCTATTAAGCACGCGCTAACTAGCTAGCCATTTCACTTCGGTTACAGCAGCCACATCTCGGAAGTTAATAGGCTTGAAGTCATAAACAGGGCAATGCTTGACGCACAACGAAGAGCTGCTGGCAAAACGCACGAAAGTGCTGTTTGAATGAATGTTTACACGCCTGCTTCTGCCTACCACCGCTCTGTCAGATACTTGTATGCTTGTATGCTCAGTCAGATTATATGCAACGCAGGACACGCTAGATAATATCTAGTAATATCATCAACAATGTGTAGTTAACTAGTGATTATGATTGATTGTTTTTTATAAGATAAGTTTAATGCTAGCTAGCAACTTACCTTGGCTTACTGCATTCGCATAACAGGCAGTCTCCTTGTGGAGTGCAACGAGAGAGAGAGGCAGGTCGTTATTGCGTTGGACTAGTTAACTGTAAGGTTGCAAGATTGGAAGGGGAAAATCCAAAAATACCTATTTCCGATTGTTATGAAAACTTGAAATCGGCCCTAATTAATCAGCCATTCCGATTAATCTGTCAACCTCTACCCTGGATTACTGACCTCTGACGGCCTCTGAGTCTGCCTGCCGCTCTGTACCTTAGGGACTCTGCCCTGGACTACCGACCCCTGCCTGCCCTTGACCTGTCCTTTGCCTGCCCCCTGTTTATATAATAATCGTCCATTATTTGAACTCTCTGCATCTGGGTCTTTTCCTGAGCGGTAATACATGATTTATTGTATGCAGAGGCTGTAAAACAGATTGGTGGAACTACAGTGTGGAATGATGGAGCTTCCATGGCTGCTTCCATGGCTGTAGTAAGTGGACCTAATGTCGGCCTGGTGGTAACAATATTACTCGGGTTGTGGAAAGCAGAAATGCCAGGTTGAAGGTTATTGTGGAGACCAGTGGTGGTCAGTGCCGTTTTAAGATGAGGGAAGAATTATTTATTTTTTCATGAGCATGGCCTTATTTCTATTACGGCATATTGGATTCATATTTCATTCACCCAGTTCAATGTAAAAGCGATAAGTTTAGGTAACTACATGATTCTCAAATTTTCCCTATCATTGGTCCAACATTTGCAAACAAGTTTCTATTGGACAAATTCGGGTATGTTTATCCCTGTTTTGTTCCGTTTGCTTCCATTTCAGAAATGTTTTTCAACAGAATTGGAGGAATGAATACACCCCTGATCACGAGTTAACACAGTTCACTTTCATAGCAGCCACGTTGTTTTACTTCTCACATCTATGCGCTTTCTTCCTCTCACCTTGTCCCTTCACTTGTGGACTTCAATGCACAACACATCAGCTCTAAGTGACCAGGTGAAAAAGCCAAACCGAGGAAAACCACCACACACAGCCTACATCGTTGTCACCATATTAGCTAAAGTAACATCATAGTCAGCATAGCTAATAGAACTAACTCATTATTAAACCCGCCACAATCATGCAGTAATGTTACTGTACAGTCAGTAAGCAGTTACACCGGCGAGCCCCGGTGGCAAATCATTAGTCAAACCAAAAGCTTACCTTGACTTGGAATAGTTCCAGTGTTGTTGGAAAGTCATAGCCAGCTAGCTAACATAGCATCCCTCTGTTTGAGCAGAGTTTTTCAGTAGGCTAAACTAGCTAGCTGCATTTGTTATCTAAGTAAGTCAAACTGACAGTTAAAAAAAGAAAAAACTTTATTTCTCTCTTGCTTCTCCTTCATTTTGGAATAAATTAAATTGTTCAACTACTGTCTTTCTCTCTCTGAGTCAACTACTCAACAACTTTTTACGCACTGCAGTGCTAGCTAGCTGTAGTTTATGCTTTCAGTACTAGATGTATTCTCTGATCCTTTGATTGGGTGGACAACATGTCAGTTTACGCTGCAAGAGCTCTGATAGGTGGGAGGACCTCCTCCGTAAGTTGTCAGAATTACTGTGTAAGTCTATGGTATGGGGTGAGAACCATGAGCCTCCTAGGTTTTGTATTGAAGTCAATGTACCCAGAGGAGGATGGAAGCTGGCTGTTCTCCGGCTACACCATGGTGATACCCTACTGAGTGCTGTTGAGGCTACTGTAGACCTTTGCAAAATAGTGTGTTTTAATTAATTATTTGGTGCCATGTGATTTATATTTAGTATAGTTTAATCTGAAAAGGACAACTTTAAAGGTTTTACCATCTTTATTCCTCCCCTTCCTCTGAGGTGCCTCCACTGAGACAGCAAAAGAGATATTGGGGGTAACAGATGGGCTCCCGAGTGGCACAGCGGTCGAAGGCACTGCATCTCAGTGCTAGAGGCGTCACTACAGACCCTGGTTTGATTCCAGGCTGTATCACAACTGGCAGTGATTGGAAGTCCCATACTGCGGCGCACAATTGGCCCAGCGTCGTCTGGGTTTGGCTGGGGTAGGCCCGTCATTGTAAATAAGACTTGCCTAGTTAAATAAAACTAAAACTAAAAACTGTTTACTGTTGAAATGGTTGATGACAATCCTAAGGATGGTGTGTTTCAGCATGATGTAGATAACGTTTAATGGGGTAGGTTTATTTATTTTTGAGGATGTGGTAGGAGTTAGTATGGATTTATTTTATTTTTCATGGTAGAACAGAATTGAGCAGATCATGATTTATCGTACTTTCCAGCACAATAGGTGGCGGCATGCACATAAACGATTGTTTGTGGACTGCAATGATCTCATAGAAGAAGAATATTTTCAAGTGCAATGGGAAGTATCGCGAGAGCAGCGGGGCAGAAGGGGAAAGCGGAAGAGCGTAGCTAGTTAGCGAACAAGCTTTATATTCGTTAATATTTACATAATATCCGATTTATAAATCCAATTTTGTAATTATAAACATATGTTGAGAGTCTAAGTATTAATCGAACTACTGTCACATTCGATTAGACTACACAATGGATTCAAAGTCAATCAATCTGTCTCCGAGAGAAGAAGGGGAGCTCGAAGACGGAGAGATCTGCGATGATGACACCGAGGAAAAGGTGTTTGCGCAGCAGCAGGGTAAAAAGAGGCCTAGTAGCATGAATAACAGCAACTTCTCACGGAATACACGAAAATCGAAACAACCGGTACGAACTTTACTACCTGTCGTGGGTAGCCAGCCTACAGATTTTCGACTTTTAATTCCATACAACCGCGGACCTCATTCGCACAGTTCCGGCTTTACCGCAAACCACAGACAGCAAGGCGGACCAAGTGGACCCGACCGGCCGCCACTGGGACCACGCTGTGACCAGAGCCCGCGTTCCAGTTTCTGGGAACGAAGTCACACAGCCCTGGATCGATTGAGGCACCGGGGGAAACTAGATGACGGTCGCGGGGATTGGGGACGAGGAGGCTGGGGAGACGGGTGTGGGGGAGGGAGAGAGGCTGGTAGGCCTCCCACTGGTCGTTATGGGCCCGGGGAGAATCACAGTAACAAGAAAGAATCTCCCTCGAGAAACAAACGTATCCTTTGGCATTCATCTCACGACATCTATGTGATTGTAAAGTGTGATACATTTGTTAGGCCTTTACCTTAACATTGTAACTACACATTATAACATTTGTTTGGCTGGTTGTGGCTTCTAGCCTTGAATATGCCTTGATTTAAGTGTAGTCATATAGGCCTTCGATTTCATTGTAGTCATAATGCATCTAACTAACAATAGAGCTGCCATTTTTTAATGACTTTTGATCATTACACAGCATTCCCCTCCCTATCATCAAGACTCAATTGATGATTTTTTTGTTGTTGTATTAATCAAAAACAAAATACCCAGTGTTATTGAGCTGGAAATGAGTTTTTGATTAAAATACATTTCGCTATTAGGGTCCAAGTTTGTAGTCTAACCATGTCATCAAACTCATAATCGTGCCTTTCCTTCACTCCCCTACCATAGAGAAGGTAATGATGGGAAGGAATCAGGTAAGAAACCAACAGATGATGAACAACAACAATGTTGCCAAAGTCGAGAACGGGCTTGACGAGAGTTTTGAGGATCTGCTCACCAAGTACAAGCAGATTCAGCTGGAGCTGGAATGTATTAGAAAAGAAGAGAACCTGGTTCTGAAGCCCAAAGACCTGCCAGCTCAGAACGAGTCTGAGGTCTCTGCAAGTATTCCCCAAACCGAGCCATTACTCGACGCTAACAGTATTCCCAATGAAGCCGCTGCAGAGGACCCGCCAGGCCCAGAAAAGACGGAGGAGAAAAGGGGTTTTCAGGCGTTCAATCTCAAACCTCTACGTCAGAAACTCCTCACTCCTGCAGAAATTGACGCGCTCAAAACAAAAACGGAAAAGAAAGACTCAGAGAAGGAGGACAGTGACATGGAAAAAGGTCAAGTTGAACCAGCTGCTATCCCGGCTGCTACTCCCAAAGGTTTGTAACAACCACTATATAACACAACACTGCAGCAATGTGGGAACACAAACTGTGGCAACGCCATGAAGCAGATTTGACTCGACTATAATCAATAATGTATTGTTTTATTAGCCACAGTGTTAACACCCTGTGTGTGTTGTGTTCTGTCTTTTCAGGAGAGGAGGAAAAAGATGGTGTGGAGAAAGAGGCAGACAAAAAAGAGGGGGAGAAGGATGCAAAAACATGTTGTGTTTGCTGTGGCAGGGAATCAGATTACCTGAAGAAAGAAGGTGAGAAGGATACAAAAGTCTGCTGTGTGTGCTGCAGCAAATCATCAGAGGACTCCACTAAATCCTCTTTCAAGGTATGAATCTATTTAAAAAAGGCAAATATGTTTTCTCCTTACCCAGAGTCAAGTGAACTTGTGGATACTGTTTTTATGTCTCTGCATGCAGTTTGAATTAAGTTGAAGTTAGTTTCTGAAGCCATTGCTAAGTAGCGTTAGTGCAATGACTGGAAGTCTATGGGATCAGCTAGCTGATTGTGCTAATGCTAGCAGATCCCATAGACTTCCAGTTATTGCGCTAAATCTAGTTAGTAATTCCAGAAACTAACTTCAACTTCCTTCAAACTACACACAGAGGTAGAACATGGCGTCTGTAGCTAGGTAACCATCCAGTTGGTGACAGATTTTTATGCGACGATTCTAAAATAATAATAAACTGCATTGTTTCCGAGATGAGGTGGTAGGGCCTCACGCCATATCATCGTGTGACTCCATGTTGACTTCCATAGGATGGTTATTATAGCAATATTTGTGCATATAGGCATTTCCACCGCCAATTCTTGCTAAATACATTTTACCGACATAAATCCTACCATTTCGAACAAACAACTGATCGGTCGTCATTTTTAAAATTGGACCGACACTTCCTGTTTCCATTACAGCTGTCGTGATTGTTTTTTTTTTATACAGTATGACTTTACTCGCATAAAAACTGTGAATCGAAACGTGATTAATGAGTTAATCTGACTCTAGGTAAGTAAAAAAACCAATGGTGTAATAGCCAAAATCTCAAACTATCCCCTTAAGGCATGGATCAAGAGTAAGTGATTCAAGGCACAAATATTAACTTGAGATGTGTGTTTGCAGCTCTTTTGAAAGTTTGTCTGAGTTGTGTCAATGTCAAGTTAGAATCTGGGTTGTCCGGCCCTCCTCTTGTCTTTCTGCAGCCTGAAGTGAAGGGGAGTAATGAAGATGAGGACCTGTCTGAGCTGCAGCTGCGTCTCCTGGCCCTGCAGTCAGCCAGCAGGAAGTGGCAGCAGAAAGAACAGCAAGTGATGAAGGAGAGCAAAGATAAGATCACCAAGGCCAAGCCCTCCCAGGAGAAGAGCTCCTCCACCTCCAGTGCCAAACCACCAGAGAGGGGCAGAGTCACAACCAGGTCTGCCTCTGCTGCCTCGGAGAAGGCCAAAGCTCTGGCCAACAAGCCCCAGGAGAAGACCAAGGCTGGGGCAAAGCCTCCAGCGGAGAAGGGCAAAGCTCCGGTTAAGGGGTATCCAGGGAGGAAGACAGTCAGCCCAGGTGAGCAGGGCCTTTCTGCTTATTCGGATCCAAACTGTCCTCTATGTTGATTCCAAGCATTCCATCACAATGGCATTCTGGTTTTGGAAATGTTGGTCACATCTTGTGTATTCTTGTGTATTTTAATAATGCATTTTATCTCTGTGAATATTTGTATTTTAGTGGTGTAAAGTGATTGCCATTAAGTAAAGTAAATGGGTTTTGATCCCCTAGGCTCAGCAGCCAAGCAGGCGTTCCGAAAGCAGCAGCTAAGGACGTGGAAGCTCCAACAGGAGAGAGATCAGGAGGAGCAGCGTAGACAGGAGGAGGAGGAGCGCCGCCGGAGGGAGGAAGAGATCCGCAAGATCCGGGACCTTTCCAATCAGGACGAGCAGTACAACCGCTTCATGAAGCTGGTGGGCGGGTCCAAGCCGCCGCGCAACCGGAGCAAGGTAAGACGGACAGGGAGAGAAAGACCTTGCCCCACTCCCAAGGCATTTCCTTTTAGGTTATCTGATTCCTCCAATTATATGTGAACCTTTTTTAAACTAGTCTCTGCTTAACACCTGCAATGTGGTATGTGGGGTTCTTTCTCTGGAAAAGAGCTATCCTACATTACTGTTAGTAGCATGAACATGCAACATGATTGAAGAAGAGAGCATGTGAGAGACAGACAAATTACACATTTCAATTTCAGTCCAAGGACCGAGACCACACCAGGAAGTCTTCTGGTAAACAGGGATTGGACACCTCAGGGAACCTCTACCAGTACGACAACTATGACGAGGTTGCCATGGATACTGATAGTGAGACCAATTCCCCAGGTGAGCAACCAGCTCACCTGCCAATGCACTCACTGCACTATTGAACATATCTAAAGGGATTTTATAGAACCCATCCAACATGCTGAAAGGATTGTTTATAGCCAAGGACATGGCCATCAATTCAGGCCTCTTATTGCAATGTTTGACAGTTTTATTTCTACGGCTGAATCTGATTTGTCTAAAATTCAGTTATTTTCTCTTTCAGCGTCTTCTCCAGTACATGATCCATTTGAGGTCCCAGGATGCTTCAGTCACATGCCCATGCCTTTCCCTATGGATTCCCCCACTCAATGCAGAATGGTACGTTCCACCCCAAACTCTAAACAAGGACTGTTCTATGCATCTCTTAAAGGGGTAACTAACAAGCTTCCTCTTTCTTTCCAGGATTTGGGACAGCCGCGTTTCTTGTCCGTCATTCCGTCTGCGCCCCCTCCACCCTTACCCCCAATGCCCCCACCCCCAGATGAGCTGGAGCCTCCCCCAAAGCCGCCTTTCGCTGACGAGGAAGAGGAAGAGGAGATGTTGCTCAGAGAGACCTGCCTCATGTCCATGGCCAACAAGAAGGTTCCACTACCCGAGGTATAACACTAGATGGCTCCACAGGAGGACCAAGTGCCATGCCTGTGTTATCTGTATTGTGATAGGAGTAGAGGAGGGTTCCATTAGGTCCTAGTCGTCCTCTGGAAAGTTCATTAGTCTCAACAGAAGATGCATATTTTTCACTCTTCTGTTAATTTACAAGTGTTAAACAATGTTTTAACTTATCTCGGTACCCTGCTATATCAGATGGGCAACTCTGTCATATCATTTTCCAGTTCTACAGCTGCACCTTGTCTTTGAACAGTGGACTTGGTGAATCTGGCTTTAAAAATGTATTTCTCCCCTGTAGGATATGACCCTTGACAGCAGCCCCCTCTCTCCCTCCCTCCTGGTCAGTCTGGTCCAACCAGTGCCCAGGAGCAACCCTAGTGTGGTCAGCCTCAACACGGCACCCCAGCCATGGAGCAACAAGTTCAGCCGAGGGCACCACCTTCCCAGGCTACCACTGATGGTAAGGATAATACCATAGGAGGAAATCAAAACATTGAGTGATGGCCACATATCTACCCTCCTAGCCAGGCGAAGAAACCGTAGAGATCCAAATAGTTCACGTTTTTTAACGTCTTGCAGCGCTTTCACTCTTTCAACCACAATTTTCTGGAATATAGTTCATTTGGTGCCATTTGTTGACCTATATTCCAAACCGTTTCATACACATTGAAATATGCAGAAAATGTCAGTGGATTTGTGAATGATTCTTCTCTGAATGGGAAAACTGTCTTGTCTTGCATGTGCTGAAACATGTTTTAAAATATGCTCTTTTTAAATATTTTAACTTCAAAGTCATATTTTCCAACAATGAAGTTCTACTTTTTCCCCCCAGCTGAACTGTGTAAGGCTGTGTGTGGAGGCCGTGGGTGTCTTTGTGCTCAGTAACTCCATGTAGTGTTGTCTTATGAGAACAATGAGTTGGCACTCACTCTGATACTGCCATAGGCAACACGGGTGGGGTCCCATAGACAGTACATTACAGCAGCACGTGTGCCCAATGACACCCGGCCTCCGCTATGTTCCCAGAGCACTCTGGTTTCTCACCCATGAACAATAAGCTCAACTTAGACTGCATCCCAAAGCTTCTCAGAGTAGGAGGGCTGATATAGGATACATTTTGCCTTTCAGATCATAATAAGACGGAGGTGACCTGATTGGCACTCCTATTTTGAGATGAATGGATTTTGAGTTGTGAAGTCGGTGCCCATTCATCACAATGGCTAATTCAAATCATACGTTTTATTGTTTCCCCAGCTCCCACGGCACAAGGCGGTGGTGGTACAACTGAACGGTTCAGACGACAGTGACTCAGACATGGAGGCCTGCAGCAGCTCTACACAGACACAGTCTGTCTTTGGAGGCCTGGAGTTCATGATCAAGGAGGCACGCAGGAACGCAGAGGTACGTACGTGTGTGTGTCCCAACAGTTTGGCCTCTGAGGACGACCTGTCAATTTATATATGAATAGCAGAATCCTAATTTGAGATGTGTGATAATTGTATGTGGTTAAAGGGTGAATGCTCTTTCTCTCTAAACTTCCAGGCAGCGAAACCCAAACCGACTTCAGGATCTGAGAAGGAGAACAAGCCAGGCAGAACCCCGGAGGTGCTATCTGAAGAGAAGAAGACAGAGTATCAGCTGCTCAAAGACGAAATAGCCAGGTATATTTTTTTTTGATGAGAATGGTCTGACAAAGTGAGGTATAATTTTTCCACCCAAGCATTGTCTATGGATATGCAATTCATTAACGATTAATTAACATTCAGTGCAATATTAATGGCACCAAAGTGAGAGGGTATTTCTTTAAAATGTCAATGATGGAACAGAGTGGACGACACTCACTGAATTCTAAACAATCTGTTTTTTTGTTGTCTGATGTAAGTAGGGAGAAGCAGAAGATTCTGAAGGACCACAGTCCCCAAGGTGTGCCCTCTCCTGCAGGCTCTGATCCTGATGTGGACTTTGCTGCAAAGGCAGCGGTCGAGCTGCAGCTGACCGAGGCAGAGACTAGGCTGACTAAACACGGGTGAGGCCCTCAAACACCAGAAGGAAAAAAAACACCTAGATGAAGGCTGATGCCCAAACACAATGGTATTTTAAGTAATTGTCTCACATTAGGGAATTACTTGGACTTATGGTTTTCCATCTCTCTCCCTTCCGCTCACTCTACCCCTCCTTTCAGGAACCTGCTCCTGAAGGATGAGGCCATCCTGAGGCAGCTCTTACAGCAGGAGCAGAAGAAGGAGGAGGCATTGAAGGCAGCTGAGGCCAAAGTGGCCAAGGTCAAAGAACAGCTCCTGGCCTCAGAGAAGATAGTCAGTGCCAACAAGACTCTCCTCAACAGACTCCAGGAACAGGTGGGAGTTAAGAGCCAGGAAGGAACCCAGAGGGAATGAAACTCAATGGGAATGAGCTGTGAAGTAAATTCCTAGCTGAGGTATTTGCGCCTGGATGGCCATGTTTATAGCAATGAGTCGGATGGCTGAGGGTTTTAGTCAGTGGAAGCTGAATGATGGAATAGGAGTTGTTTATCCTGGTAATGTTTGGGAAAATGCCAAGCTAAAGGAATGTCTGTAAAGGACAAGACATTTCATTCCGTTCTTTTTTCCGTTGCCTTTGGAAGTGTATATAGCAGGTGTGGTCATGACAACCCTCCTCCTTGGAGAGATACTGGGTGTGCTGGATTTTATTCAACACCTGATTCAGCTAACCAAGGTTCTGATGAGATGTGTGTGTGTATGTATATATCTAATTTGTTACCAGCCTTTTAATATCTGTCATGTATGTTCCCACCCTGTAGGTTCATCGTGTTCAGCACCGTGTGTCAGTGAAGAAGAACCACAGCCTGAAGCTGGAGGAGGTGCTGGTCCAAGCCCAGGCCGCCGCAGGCAGAAAGCCAAGTGGTCAGAAACGACGCACGGGCATCAGCCACTCCTCGGTGAGCACCGTACCACACCTTACCGACCCACACTATACCATGCCAGGGCCCTTGTTGATTGATAAAGCACAGAAATGTGTTCAACAAGGACATTTCCACTAGAGAACATCATAAATTGCTTTGAAGCGGAAAATGACTCTTATTGGACTTATTGTTCTAACACTTCCTGTTTCAAAATGTATATTCTTCTAACACTTCCTCTGTTTCAAAATGTATAGTCCGGTTTCCTTTCTACCAAACACCAACCAGTCGTAAGTAAAGGCCAAAGTTCTCTAAAGCATCTTTCTGCCCACCCTCCATTCTTCAGCCTGTGAAACGTCTGTGTGTGGAAGTCTCCGTCGCTCCCCGCGGCTCAGAAAGGCACTTCGCCGACCTCCTTGCCCAGAAGCAGCGTCTGCAGCAGCTGGAGTCAGAATACGCCCTCAAAATCCAGAAACTAAAGGAGGCCCAGGCTCTCCACAACAGAGGGGCGGTCCCTGAACCCCCTCTACCCCAGGCCACCTCCACCCCTCTCCCCAGGGCTCGCCACCCCAGCATTCCCCCCACCAGCCCCTTCCCCCTGCCCCAGCCCTCCCTGCATGACCTCACCCAGGATAAACTCACCCTGGTCAGCAGCGAAGACCCTACCGAGACGGAGGAGAGAGACTTGGAACCTGCCGCCACAGCCAGGCCCTCAGCCCAGAGTGTTCGTAGCCGCTCCTTCAGAGAGACCGGCTCCTTCACCAAGCCTAAGCTGGACTCTGGTGGGACTGGGCTGGTCAAGGATAGTCCAGCCAAGCCAGTCAGGGTTAAGGCCTCGGGGCCCGGGGAGCTGTTCCTGGGGCTAGAGGTGGAGGCCCTGCAGAGGAGGGACCAGCAGCAAGCCAGGCTGGGAGAGCTGCTGCTGGGGGAACTACGGGCGCTAGGAGGCGCTGTGGAGAAACCCCCTTCTGGGAAGGTAAACCATAATATATCACTAACTGACCTCGCAAACACCGAATTCAAATTCCCTTTTTTTGTGTGTTTTAAAAATTGCTCTCGACAGTTTTCTTATTTGGTTGATATGTGCAGTTACTGTAGCACACGTGTCGTGTCTAAAACTATGTTTTTCATTTATTCTCCATGGTTGGGAGACTGAAAGGTTTGTGTTCATTACTTTGATGTGCAGGTGATATCGGAGGATGTGGACACCATGGCTGCCCAATCAGGCCATGCCGAGCTGAAGCCTGTCCCGTTTGGACCATATCGCAGCCCTCTCCTGGTCTTCAAATCTTATCGGTAGGTGGCTGGTTCACTGCTAGGGTTGCTCCCAATTGCTAGTGCCAAGAACAACACCCTGCCATCAATCAAACCTTTCCATCTTGTCCCTTTCTTCAGGTTCAGTCCATACTTTCGGACCAAGGAGAAGTTATCACTCAGTTCTGTGTCTTACAGCAATGTTGTAGCGCCCAAAAAGTGTTTCTGTCGCTTTGATCTCACGGGCACATGCAATGACGATGACTGTCAGTGGTAAGTCATTCCTCCTAGTGTGTGTGTAAACAGGCATGTGAATATAGACTCATGTCTGTTTCATTATAACCAACCAACCTCTCCCTTTGGGTGATCTGGTCTATGTTTCTAGGCAGCACATGAGAAACTGCACTTTTGGTGGAAACCAGCTGTTCCAGGATATCCTGTCGTACAACCTGGCCCTGATTGGCTGCTCTGAGAGCAGTACTAGTGATGTCATCAATGTTGCCACAGGTAATAGAACCACACTGCTATCTGGCAATATTTAAATACCATTGAGCTTAGAATGTATGTATTGGTGATCGATAGATTCCAAAAAGTTCACTATTCCATGATAAATACATGAGGCTTTTACTGACAATGGTTGATTTGTTGTCCTATTTTCAGAGAAGTATATAAAACAGCTGTTTGTGGCTAACAATGATCGCATGGGGATGGACCAGAAGGCTGTTCTACTCGTCAGCAAAGTGAACGAAAGCAAAAGACATGGTGAGATTTCCATACCATTCATACTCTATTCTTACACTCAGCAGTTAGGGTTGAACACACTATTGAGCAGTTGATCTCTTTTTGAAAATGTTCAAGAATAGAACCCTTCTGACTTGTTCAACTTGTGTTTTGTCTAGTCCCTCCCTTCACCACGTGTAAGGATCTCAGGAGGTGGAGGCCTCAACCCGCTTACCAGGCTAGCCCAAACACAGGGGACGACAGCTGGGACGAGAGTAGAGACACTGGTCCAGTCAAATACGGTGAGAACTGGTTAGTCAGTAGGCTCGTCTCCTAGCAACAAACCAGTCTTCCAAGCAGAATTACGACTTATCTGAAGCACAGTGTAAATAATGGAAGTAGCACTAACAGTGATTGCCTCTCTTCAGTTGTGCAGAACTGGAGATCTGACCTTAAACCTCTGCTGTTTGTCTGTTTCCTTCCTTGTCACAGACGGTTATTCCAAGAGAAGTCTGTCTGCTACCCTGGATGTGTGTGTGACCCCTGACGACAAGCGCTACTTCATTAGTGAAACTGACGACATATCTAACCTGGAGACCAGTGTCCTAGAGAGCTCACGCAACGCACAGCTCTGGATCAAACTGGCCTTCAAATACCTCAGCCAGAAAGAAGTGTAAGAGCCTCCGGAGTGTTAAGTTGTGTCACTGAGTGTATTTTTAACCTTAACCTGGTTTAGGCTGAATGAAAAATGCAAATAGATTTGTATTTGTATTTTTTGTATTTATTATGGATCCCCATTAGCTGTTGCCAAGGCAGCAGCTACTCTTCCTGGGGTTTATTATGGATCCCCATTAGCTGCCAAAGCAGCAGCTACTCTTCCTGGGGTTTATTATGGATCCCCATTAGCTGCCAAAGCAGCAGATACTCTTCCTGGGGTTTATTATGGATCCCCATTAGCTGCCAAAGCAGCAGCTACTCTTCCTGGGGTTTATTATGGATCCCCATTAGCTGTCAAAGCAGCAGCTACTCTTCCTGGGGTTTATTATGGATCCCCATTAGCTGCCAAAGCAGCAGCTACTCTTCCTGGGGTTTATTATGGATCCCCATTAGCTGTTGCCAAGGCAGCAGCTACTCTTCCTGGGGTTTATTATGGATCCCCATTAGCTGCCAAAGCAGCAGCTACTCTTCCTGGGGTTTATTATGGATCCCCATTAGCTGCCAAAGCAGCAGCTACTCTTTCTGGGGTTTATTATGGATCCCCATTAGCTGTTGCCAAGGCAGCAGCTACTCTTCCTGGGGTTTATTATGGATCCCCATTAGCTGCCAAAGCAGCAGCTACTCTTCCTGGGGTTTATTATGGATCCCCATTAGCTGCCAAAGCAGCAGCTACTCTTCCTGGGGTTTATTATGGATCCCCATTAGCTGCCAAAGCAGCAGCTACTCTTCCTGGGGTTTATTATGGATCCCCATTAGCTGCCAAAGCAGCAGCTACTCTTCCTGGGGTTTATTATGGATCCCCATTAGCTGCCAAAGCAGCAGCTACTCTTCTTGGGGTTTATTATGGATCCCCATTAGCTGCCAAAGCAGCAGATACTCTTCCTGGGGTTTATTATGGATCCCCATTAGCTGCCAAAGCAGCAGCTACTCTTCCTGGGGTTTATTATGGATCCCCATTAGCTGTTGCCAAAGCAGCAGATACTCTTCCTGGGGTTTATTATGGATCCCCATTAGCTGCCAAAGCAGCAGCTACTCTTCCTGGGGTTTATTATGGATCCCCATTAGCTGCCAAAGCAGCAGATACTCTTCCTGGGGTTTATTATGGATCCCCATTAGCTGCCAAAGCAGCAGATACTCTTCTTGGGGTTTATTATGGATCCCCATTAGCTGCCAAAGCAGCAGCTACTCTTCCTGGGGTTTATTATGGATCCCCATTAGCTGCCAAAGCAGCAGATACTCTTCCTGGGGTTTATTATGGATCCCCATTAGCTGCCAAAGCAGCAGATACTCTTCTTGGGGTTTATTATGGATCCCCATTAGCTGCCAAAGCAGCAGCTACTCTTCCTGGGGTTTATTATGGATCCCCATTAGCTGCCAAAGCAGCAGATACTCTTCCTGGGGTTTATTATGGATCCCCATTAGCTGCCAAAGCAGCAGATACTCTTCCTGGGGTTTATTATGGATCCCCATTAGCTGCCAAAGCAGCAGCTACTCTTCTTGGGGTTTATTATGGATCCCCATTAGCTGTTGCCAAGGCAGCAGCTACTCTTCTTGGGGTTTATTATGGATCCCCATTAGCTGCCAAGGCAGCAGCTACTCTTTCTGGGGTTTATTATGGATCCCCATTAGCTGCCAAAGCAGCAGCTACCCTTCTTGGGGTCCAGCAAAATTAAGGCAGTTTATAAAATTTTAAAAACATTACAATACATTCACATATTCCACAACACACTGTGTGCCCTCAGGCTCCTACTCCACCACTACCAGAAATGTACAGTACTAAATCCATGTGTATGTATAGTGCGGATGTTATTGTGTGTGCATGTGTCTGTGCCAATGTTTGTGTTGCTTCACAGTTCCCGCTGTTCCATAAGGTGTGTTTTTAAAAAATCTAATTTTACTGCTTGCGTCAGTTACTTGATGCGGATAGAGTTCCATGTAGTCATGGCTGCGTGTGCCTCCCATAGTCTGTTCTGGGGACTGTGAAGAGTCCTCTTGTGGCATGTCTTGTGGGGTATGCATGGGTGTCTGAGCTGTGTGCTAATAGTTTAGACAGTCAGCTCGGTGCATTCAACATGACAATACCTCTCACAAATACAAGTAGTGATGAAGTCAATCTCTCCTCCACTTTCAGCCAGGAGAGATTGACATGCATAAATGATGTGATATGCAATATAATGTGTTATGTTGCTTCCTTGTAGGTCAGCGGCTGAGTGCCTGGATGCTTCGTTGAACACTCTGTCTCGGGCCCTGGAAGATAACCGGGACAACCCAGAGATCTGGTGCTATTACCTGTCTCTGTTCTCCCGTCGAGGGAAGAGGGATGAGGTGCAGGAGATGTGTGAGATGGCAGTGGAGCACGCCCCCGACTACCAAGTCTGGTGGAGTGTAAGTTGTCATGTCCAACCAACCCTCTGTCGACCTACTGTGGGGCATTTCCTCTACAGGGCTTTGTGTGTCCAACTCTGAGGCCTGGTTGTAGAGCGCATAGTTCAGGACCTTTGGTTTCGCCGTCCTGATGGTTTTTATTTTCCTTGGACACTTGATGTTAATGATTGGCTGAAGATGACCACACCTGGTCTTCCAGGTAGAAGTGAGTCCCTTGTTAAATAGCACAGAAGAATATCAGCAGGACTGGATGTAACCGCTGTCTTTTCCCCTTTAGTACCTAACCACGGAGAGCTTGTTTGAGGGGAAGGACTATGTGTGTGGTCGTCTGCTGCAGTACCTGCTGGACTGTGTGGGGACTAGTGGTCTCTCTGAGAGGCTGTCCTTCCAGCTATTGGAGTCTCTACTCTACAGGGTCCAACTCAGTGTGTTCACAGGCCGGCTACAGAATGCCCTGGCCATCCTACAGGTAAGAGACTGCAAAAAAAGTCTGTCTTGAGCGCCACCAATATAGCTGCTACATCAATATTCTGTTCCAAGCCATATGACACCTTACTGCTGCAATCAGGCCAAACAAACTCATACCTCTTAGATTAGCTACTGCTATACAAAATGCACAAGGTTCCCAAGATGCTCAAGGGTGAACGATAACCTGTTAATTTCAGAATGCCTTGAAGTCAGTCACTGAGCGGTGCATTGCTGATTACCTGACCATAAGTGATCGTTGCCTGGTCTGGCTGTCCTTCATCCACCTGACTGAGTTTGACCGCCTGCCGGCCAGTCTGTACGACCCGGCTAACTCCAACCCCTCCAGGGTGGTCAGCATTGAGGCCTTCGCCCTCCCCTGGAGAACCCCGCTCGACGTCCGCACAGAGCCTGACACACTAATCGCTGTGTTCGAAGGTGAGCCGTCATCATCGACACAGGGTTTAACTACACCCACATAGAAACTGTCCATGCTTTTCCCAGGTCTCCTACTTAGTTTTTTCACACAATTATGTTATTATGACTTTTTCCACAGCTGCTCATGGTAGTTTATTTGTAGTTGTGCTATTTCCGCTCAGTCACTAGGCTTCATTTTTTCTTGCACAGTAGATCTGTAAATGTAGTGGACAGCTGAGAGAGCGGGGCATTGATTTCATACTGGTTTGTTCAACCCTTTAGATGCACTGCGACAGTGCACAGACCAGACTCTGCCTCCCAGTGAGAGAACCCTGGCCTGTCTGCCTCTACACACTAACCTCATAACTACCTATAGCCTGCTGGGAAGGTAAGCTCAACACTGGCATTCTGATAGCTGTGTGTGTGCGCGCCGAACCTAATAAAATCAGGCTTGTGTGTTTGGGCATGCAAGTTGTTAACCCTTTACATTCGTACCCTTATACGGGTTAAAAATGGCAGATTTTGACACTGATAAGCATCTAAATTGGAACGTAGTGGCTGTACAGTAACATGCTATAAATTACATCAGAGCTCAGTCTCTGTGCTTCACAGTTTTGAACTTGAGCACCACACATGACAAGAAGTTTCCCTGATCCCTCTGACTAACTGGGAAACTTTAGAAAATGTTTTTGTTGCCTGAGTGAGGGAAATGCTGTAAATTAAGAGGACTCCATGTATTTTGAAAGATGAGACATTGAGGATTATAATAATTACTGATTTGATGTCATACAAGCAAGACAAACACCCGTGAGTCCAAATGTGCACTTCACATCATAAAACTCATGTCATATACAGTGTCAAGATGACATGGGTTGTTCTGAACAGAATAAGCTTGTTTGTTTATTGTGATGAACATTTGCCATGGCACACGCATCTGAATGAGCTCAGGACTCATTTCTTTGCGCACCAGAATTGCGATCTGTTTCTCTGAATTGCCTTGTGAAAGCCTAACACTGCATCATAGTATTTTATAACTTATAAAACTCATATTGGTGGTCTAAAGCACTGCAGCGCTACAGAACCTGGTTCGATATTGGGCTGTCGCAGCCGGCCGCAACTGGGAGACCCATGAGGTGACGCAGGGGAGGGTTTGGCCAGCCAGGATGTCCTTCTCCAATTGCGCACATGCACGCTGACACGGTCGTTAGGTGTACGGCATTTCCTCTGACACATTGGTGTGGCTGGCTTCTGGGTTAAGCGTGCTTTGTGTCAAGAAGCAGTGCGACTTGGCGGGGTTGTGTTTTGGAGGACGCATGGCTCTCGACCTTCGCCTCTCCCGAGTCCATATGGGAGTTGCAGCGATGGGACAAGACTGGAACTACCAATTGGATATGATGATTTTGTTATCAACAAACGTGGCAAAAAGTGCGTGCTTTTAAAATGCACATAAAATCAAGTGTTATGTTTGGATTCAGTCTTGTCAGGCAAACTGTGTACTCACCTTTTGGTCTAATCATTTTCCCAATAGCTCTAAACTGTTCTCTTTCAATTGCTCATATTTCTTCTGTAAAACATTTCAATTTACCACTATCCATATAGGCAAATTCCAACGAGGGTAAAAGGTTGGTGTGTGTGTGTGTGCATTTTTGTGGTTGTCATTAAACTCTATTAATGTTTCTGCTAGTCTTAACTAAAATGTAATAAAACTGACTTACACCCTGTAGGTACGATGCAGGCCTGGAGCTGTGTGAGTCCCTGTTGGCGCTGTGCCCGCATTCATGTGCCCTGTTGGATGCCCTGTCAGGCCTGTACGTGGGGAAGGGGGATGGTGAGCAGGCTGTTGGGGTGTGGCTACGGGCGCTGTCCCAGTGTCCACACAACGCAGAGGTCTTCTACCACACCTGCAAGTTCCTCATGGCTCAGGTCAGCCTCCCTGTCAGTGGGCTGTGTGGAGCTCCCTTTTAATACAACTTTATGTATCCATCCCTTAGGGCCAATTAAGCAAGGCATAGTCGATTTACATTTAACTGTCATTCTGTGTCATCTCAACCAACATTCTCCACAGGATTCAAAAGAAGATTTTTGAAACTGTTTAAGAGCTGAATCCTTTCAATTTTGTGCTTGAATGTCTCATGTTGCTTGTACACAGTTTCTAGCATGACCTAGCTAGCCTGTCTGATGCATCTCTGAACAGGAGAAGTCCAGCTGCATCGCTCCTCTGTTCCGGGGGTTCGTCCTGTCTTTCTGTGACGAGGAGAGAAGTGACCAGCAACCTGTGGATGTGCTACAGTTAGTCATTTTCTCCTCAAACTTAAGCAGAAATGAATGTCCTAACTCTTAAAACGTCAGAAACAACCTGACTTTTTGCAATTGAAGTTGCTTCCTTTATATAGTGGTATACGGTTGAATGTTCCATGAATTAATGTGATCTCCACTTCTTTTCAAGGTACATCCTTGGTATTCCAACAGTGGACATCCTAAGAGGCCCAGTTATCAAAAAACAACTTAAAGAGCAGCTTAGCCACCAGATGCCTTACCTAAACCTCGTCCATTGGTAATTATTGTGACGTGATATCCCGGCTGACCCTGCACTACACGGAAGCCCAGCTCTTATTCTTATATGGCAGTTCAATGCACCGTCATTATCATTGATTGGTAACAGTTTACAATAAGGTTATGATTAGATTATTAAAAATGTAGAAATACAAGAAGACACGACGACAGTTGGGCTTCCTGATCATCATAATGTTTTACAGTGAGACAATATTTCATTTCTTGGTGTCTTGTCTTGCAGTCTGTGGCAGTGGGTGCACGGTAACGTTGGCGAGGCGATGGATGCGTTTGAGAGAGCCCTCGGAGCCGTAATGCCACTAGACGTTCTTCACAAGCTGTGGATAGAGTGAGTCTTGTCTTGCAACAAGTCCTCAGCATGTGACCGTTGCGTTCAGCCTCTCACCCACCATTGTCATCCATAAGGATAGTACTATCATCCCATGGGGTTAACGGGACAACGTCTGAAGAGGGTCAAGCCATACTTAACCAGCCAGATTGGAAGATCCTTATAGCAATGATAGCAGGCACATTTAAAATAAAAGGACCTCGAGGTAGTACAAGCTTTAATCAGGATGACAATCTAATCAGACCACAGTGTGGTTGGTTAGCAGCTAGCCTCTGAGGGGCTGCCATGTCCACACATCCAGGTGGAGGAGGGCCCAGAGACCTAACCCAACTAACAGTCTAACTGTTCTCTCTCCAGTTATCTCCTCTTTACCAGCAGTAAGATAGCTGGGAGCCCCTCCAACAGCAGAGAGCTCCGGGTGTTATCAGACCTGGTTCAGCGTTGTCTAGTAACTGTCCCGTCTAGGCTTGAGGTTCCGTTCAGCTCGGCCCAGTACTGGAGCTGCTTCAGATTTCACAACAAGGTAGGTAACTGGGTCATGTTCAGCAGGGAATAACATTGAACGTTCTGATGAAAATATTTTTTGTACACTGTGTATATATCTATGACATAGACTGACCAAGTGAAAGCTATGATCTCTTATTGATGTGACCTGTTAAATCCACTTCCGTCAGTGTAGGTGAATGGGAGGAGACAGGTTAAAGAACGATTTGTAAGCATTGAGACAATTGAGACATTGACTGTGTGTATGCCATTCAGAGGGGAATGGGCCAGACAAAAGTGTTAAGTGCCTTTGAACGGCGTATGGTAGTAGGTGCCAGGCGCACCGGTTTGAGTGTGTAAAGAACTGCAACGCTGCTGGGTTTTTCACACAACCGTTTCCCGTGTGTGTCGGTAAGGGTCCACCACCCAAAAGGACATCCAGCCAACTTGACACAATTGTAGGAAGCATTGGAGTCGTCATAAGCCAGCATCCCTGTAAAATGCTTGACACCTTGTAGAGTTCATGCCCTGATGAATTGAGACCGTTTAAGGGCAAAATGTGGGGTGCAATATATTAGAAAGGTGTTCCTAATGTTTTGTACACTCAGTGTACAATGTAGGACAAACATGCCTCTCTGAAATGTAAAATAAGCAATCATGTCAGCTCATTTCGATTTGCAAAGTTTGCCTCTGGGCTTTGTCGTCCCAGTACACCTACATTAACCGTATGCCATGGACCAGATCACTCCAGATGGCAGAAATCAGTGGAGGTTGGTGGGATGAGCTATAGGAGGATATGCTCATTGTAATGAATGGAATGGTATCAAACATATGGAAACCGCATCCGTTCCGTTGATTCCATTCCAGACATTACAATGAGCCTGTCCAATAGTCCCCCCCCCCCCACCAGCTTCCACTGCCAGAAATCCACCTAACCCCTCAGATCCTATGCTTGTCAGGAATTGACTCTCCTTGAATTGATAGTGTTTCACTTTCATCGGTTAGTGGCATTGTTTGCGTCTTTAATTTAAACGTGTTCATATTTGCAAACCTCTGGACTTGTGCTCGGCAGGTTGTCTCCCACTACCTGAGCTGTCTGCCTCATACCCAGCACCCCCACGTCCTGGAGAGACTACGATACACCATGCCCACCAATGCTGAACTTGCCCTGAGGTACCCAAAGCACCCGATAGACACAGCAGACCAACCAGGAGCCAATTGTATGCTAACTAGTTTGGCTTGCTTGGACATGGACAGAGGGTTATAGAGGTTGAAATCTATTCCAGTTGGAATGATGTTTTGACGAATTATTAAACTGTAGACTGCTGGGTATATTAGTCACTGTATGGTTATGTTAGTGTTATGGCTGGGTCTAATATTTCTTGGCTTGGGCCTGTAATATGCAGACTGTTTCATTTGTTGTTGTATAGGTTGCTGCATCAAGAATGGCAGGATGGAAACATAGAACATCTGAAATTCCAAGCCAGAATGTTGAGCAGTAGCGTTCCAAACTGTCTGGCCAACTGGAAAATGTAAGTCCAACTCTCACCTCTTCGCTGAACAGCACTTGTGCTGCTGGTATGGCAACAAGGTGAATATTTTTTTCTAGCTGGATTCTCACTGTTCTAATGCACTTATCAAATGCCCTTTTTCACATACAAAATGTGGCTTCTGTCCGACTTCAATCGCAGCTTTGAAAAGCTGCTGCACAGGCACTTGAATAGCAGGCAATTCCTGCTATTCAAGTGCTGACAGGCTTTTGTGCTGTGTGTTTTTCGGCAGAGTGATCGCTGTGGAGAGGGAACTAAAGGAGCGCTCCGAGGTGAGTTAGTAGGGGTGGGTGGGCAGGGGGGAATGAAAGAAGTGAGTAGGGGCAGTGAGACGATTGAGTAAAGGAGTGGATGGATGAAGGTAATAGTTTAGGGAGAGGGATATTGACATGGAGGGAGAGAGGACTGTAAATCAGCAGGGGCTAGTTTGAATGGAAAGTAAATTATGCATGTTGGTCTGTTGATGATTCTGTGTTGCTGTCACAACCTCTTGTGTGTCGGTGTTTCACTTTGCATATTTACCTTGACCCAGCTCTCCAATGATCTTCCCTTCATTTTGTTGTAATCTATTTCTTCCCTACAGGCTATTATCAGTGTTCGCCACAATGTAATGTATGACAGTTAAAAGGCTTACATCTGACCACGGTGACTAAATGGAATGGTTGGATGTTGTATTAGAGTAAAAACTATACTAGTCACTAAAACCACTGACCTTATTCCATCTTTCTCCTGTTTTGTCCTTGTCCTCCGCTAATCTGACATGTGGCTCCCCCGTTTGGTGTTTTCCTTTGTTGTAGGTCCGGCTTCTTTATCAGCAAGCCCTGCAAAACCTTCCACTGTGTGCCACCCTATGGAAAGATGTAATTCCCCATTCAGTTACGATCTCTCTAACACACACACCTCAGCAAAAAAAAAAAAGTTTTTTTACTTTTTTGTTCCACCTGGCAGATAACGCACGCATGTTCAACTACCCCCCCTTCCCCTTCCCTCTCCTCTCTGTCCCTTTCCAGCGCCTGCTGTTTGAAGCTGCGGAGGGAGGTAAAACTGATAAACTGAGGAAACTTGTTGACAAGTGTCAAGAGGTGGGAGTGAGTCTAAGTGAGCCCCTAAATTTATGCTCGAGCAAAACGGAGGGAGAGGAGCACTGAGGATCAAAAAAAACTAGATTCAATCTATCAGACCAGACCACTGCCAAGTTTAGCCAGATAGGGGCAGACTCTGCTGCTAGCTGTCTTAGCAGCCCTCCCGCAGTAGCGCACTCCCTGGGCGGTCGGGAGGTGTCCGCCCCTATGAGGACGGTTGTTCGGTCATCCCTGAAGCCAATGAATGAACTCCCTCCTCCCTGTCCAAACTCTGGGCCACGCACTCAGGGTTCTATCCCCTAACATCATGTACGTAAGTATAGACCTGCTAACTAAGTGACATCTTTGCTCTTCTGTTTTTCATTTACATGTTTGTTTTTTCTCTCGTACTGTCAATTTTAATTTGCTTTTTATTTTTACCTTTATGTACGGGGTTGGAGGAGTTGACAGACTATGACATCCTGACATACGTCTGTCTTGAGTGTTTTTTAAAGGATGTTTTCCCCCAATAGTAACGCTCGCTGCTGCTATCTACAGTATGTGTAACTTTTTGTTTTCCAGTGTCTTCCAAGGGAAGAAATAAATTACTCGTTTATTTCGATATTTGTTTTAAGTGATATTTTTTTTTTTTTAAATAACCACATGAAAATGAAATGGCCAGCCATGGTGACAACAAAATGGCTGCCTGCATAAGTATTTCTATTTGGCCTCTATCATCACTGACACCTTTATTTTTGAGACTGCCAGCCACAGACTGCTGAATGCTGTGATCTCCTCTCCGCCAGTCGACCAGCGGGGAAGATCCTTTAAACGCATCACTAGGCGAGGATAGTCAAACATTTACTAGTTTAAATGTTCTCATGTGCAATTTTGTTTTTGTAAAAAATATATTATAATGGTTAAGAGTATTTCAGAGGAGGAGCCAAGGATGAAAGTATTTCAACTGTTTTTGTATGTTGAAATTAAATGTGTTTATTAAATTATTTTCTAATTAATTTATTCTGTTCTGTCTTCATTTGCTTTGTAAGATTTGGTTGGGTTTGGGCGAAGAGCGAACCTTGTCAACTGGAGTGAAAACAGATGTTAAATATGTTCCATCAAGCACATAGGAATCAGACCATAAATAACAAACATGATCCAAATAATTTGCTTTATACGTTCCACATTTCAAACTCTCTACATTTAAAACTTATTTGACCTTACTGTGACATTTGGTAATATCATTCAACTTGTAGCAATAAACAAACATGTCCTTACATTAGTATTTGCTTTATATTATTTTTGGTAAACGACTTTACATTTCCTCTATTGGCCAACTGATGATTCACAAACCATAGATCAACTAGTAGGTCCAATCTTTCTAAATACTTAAGAAATATATATATATTTACACCTAGAAAAAAGGGATGCAACAAAAATATTAACAATTATAATTCATTAAACTATTCCACAGAGGTCATATAACTTTCGAAGAATGGTGACAGTTACTGTGTGTGTGCTGATATTTCAAGTACTTGAGAGTTGCTTAAAAATAACACTGTTACAGACCACTTCCATGTGTATGTATCTGAGGGTCACTTCAATGTTATCTATACCTCATGAGGACTTATCCATTCCCCAACCTGTCAAGTGTCACTATAACCATCACTGTTTCAGTGTGGGTCCCCCTGAGACTGGTCCTGAAGTGGCACTGCTTGTCACCTGGGTTAGAGTCTGGAGAGAGGTGTACTACACATGGGAGTGGGCAGGGGGACTAGCACCAGTAAGGAGTTAGGCGTTCTCTTCCACTTACAGTGTGAGAGAGACAAGGGCTTGCATGGAGTCACATGACTGTTTCTCCATGTCTTCGGAGTTCACTGAGAAAAAACTAGTGCGGCGCTGCCCTTTCTTTAGCCTGTGTGTTGTCCAATAGAGAAGCCTGCTGAGATCTTCCCTGAAATGAGGGCTGAGGAGCATGTAGAGCAAGGGGTCCAGACAGGAGGGCAGGGGCCCCACAAACAGCAGGATGGCCTTAGCCACCTTAGGGCTGGAGAGCTGGAGGAGGGAGGGAAGTGTCACAGGGAAAGACAGGAGGCAGTTGGTGAAGAGGAGGCAGGCCTTAAGTTTGGTCACAGAGTAGTCCTGGACAGTGACTCCCTCTTTCTCTGCTGTGTCTCTGTCCATGTGACAGTAGTGTCTGGTATAGATGGCTGTCATCAGGAGGTAACACAGGGAGTTGAGCAGTACCAGGGCCGTGGTGTAGCTGTAGCCCAAACGGGAAGAGTGTCCGTAGGGAGAGGCCATGCAGAGAGAGAAGACCCCATACTCACCCATAGTGAGGAGAGGTAAGGCGGCAATAGCTCCAGCCAGGAAGCAACACAGAGCTGAGATACCTTGAGCACACCCCCACACCAATGGAATCCTCCTGGTCTCAGTCTCGGACCACTGTGAGCCACGGACAGTACATCCACGATATAAGACAACTGCCGTCAACAGGAAGACACTGGCCTCTGAGGAGAAGACTGACAAAAAGTCAAAGATCCAGCAACCTGGCCCACCCTCCCACCACGCACCATAATCAGTATAGTGGTCAAATGAAATGCCGTCTAGTACAGCCAGGGTGGCGCTAGAGACGCCATTGAGGAGGTGGACCCAGGCCAAGACTCCCAGTAGATGCTGGGTAGGAGAGATCGGGGACTTCGAGGAGAGGGCGATGGACACCAGGACCAGGGAGTTGGACACCAAGGAGAGGATGACGATAATCCAAACAGCGCCTCGCACCAGCCAGCTCCCAAATAAACTCTGACATGACTGGAACGGACCTGGGGACAAACAGTTGTCAATCAACTACCCCAGTATTAGATTCGTGACAGTGTCAAATGAAGTATGTATGGGCATGGAATCCACTACGGTCCTATAGAGGTACAGGGTGTGTATGGGCATGGAATCCACTACTGTCCTATAGAGGTACAGGGTGTGTATGGGCATGGAATCCACTACGGTCCTATAGAGGTACAGGGTGTGTATGGGCATGGAATCCACTACGGTCCTATAGAGGTACAGGGTGTGTATGGGCATGGAATCCACTACTGTCCTATAGTAGTGTAGTATTATGTCAATGCATAAGTAAGTTGATCTCATCAATGCGGGGTCTTTCTTGGTAGGGTGCTGTCACAACAATCCTGTTCATAACTTCAGATAGAAAGATCTAGAAAGACCATTCACAACGTAAAGCTTTTGAAAACAAACCGACAACTGTGTACCACCGCTTCAGCTGCGCGGGCCAGGAGTAACAATGAGGACTTAACCATAAACTCCAGGACTATCCTAATCTGCCTTAGTGTCTGCAAGAGCAGAAAGAGTCTCTTAACAACAAGGAACTTTGGTCCCAAATGAAGACCCAGCCGAGAAGAGATCAACATCCGACGAGCTTCTCCTTCACGTCTCTAAGGATTCAAATGAGGGTACAGGGTGTGTATGGGCATGGAATCCACTACGGTCCTATAGAGGTACAGAGTGTGTATGGGCATGGAATCCACTACGGTCCTATAGAGAGAGGTACAGAGTCTGTATGGGCATGGAATCCACTACGGTCCTATAGAGGTACAGAGTGTGTATGGGCATGGAATCCACTACGGTCCTATAGAGGTACAGAGTGTGTATGGGCATGGAATCCACTACGGTCCTATAGAGGTACAGAGTGTGTATGGGCATGGAATCCACTACGGTCCTATAGAGGTACAGAGTGTGTATGGGCATGGAATCCACTACGGTCCTATAGAGGTACAGAGTGTGTATGGGCATGGAATCCACTACGGTCCTATAGAGGTACAGAGTGTGCAGGCTTTTGTTCCAGCTTAATATTAACACACCTGATTGAACCAATCACATACCTACCTTGGGCTGGGGAACAGTGGACAGAGTGCTGGGGTCTGGCGTCTACCTCACTCTCCACCAGGAAGTTATTCTGGTCTCTAGCCTCCTCTATAAGCAAATGGTAAGTAATCATTACTTTCACTTAATACACCAACCAAAACAAAAAACATATTTCAAGGATGGTTTTTGAAGGTATGTTCCTTGGTTGGCTATGATGTGTATTTCCTTTCCAGTGACGAGATCTTTACCGATGTTCTCCGTTTTCCAGATGTAGGGGGACTTTGAGTTTTCTCCGGGTACAAAGGCACAGCACTGGAAGGCGTAGGGCATCACCACTACCCTGAGAACAATGCATAGCTTATGGTAAGACAGCTGCACGCAACCCCATAACACTTACTGCACTACTCACACACTGTCTCACCTTGAGTTGAAAACATTTTTAAGGGGCCCAGTTTAATCGTTAACTCTGTCAACTACCTGAGTTTAGGTAGTCTCTGGACAGGTAATGTGTGTCTCAGGGCAGTGTTGCCAGCGAGTCTGAGGTGTGTGAGGTCCTGAAAGCCTTCCATAGGGACGGAGGACAGCAGGTTGGAGCTGAGGTCACTGAGGGAATGGATTAAGAAACACAGATAAAGAGGAGATACTTTATTTCAATTGTATGTCTGCATGTCTATGTCAGAGTTTCTCAAACTCTGTCCTGGGGCCCCCCTGGGTTTTTTCGCCTAGCATTACACAGCGGATTCACATAATCAAAGATTGTTCGAAATAGCTGTGTAGTGTTCTGGCTGTTTTAAAGACTGTTCTTTTGTTCTTTAATATAATTTACATTTAGAGGGAATACACACAGACACACAACAATGGCAATCTTTTAGAGTAGTTCTTGCAAAAAATGTGTAATAGGGAAAAAGTTATGACATTCTTCGGGGAATTGCCAGGGACCTCACAATACCATATCACGATACTTAGTGTTGATACTATACGTATTGCGAATTCGATACTGTGATTCGATGTTACAAACATTTTGCTCACTATGTCTGCTGCAGAGGGACAAGAGAGATGCATGATAAAACAAGTTTTGATCAGTCATGGAAATGCAAGAAATATCACACAGTAAAGAGGCCTCATTAATGATTTATTTCTGGCTTTCATTATTGTCCTGTTGCCATCCTAAGCTAGAATTTGTACATTGTATTGTCAGAAATGTTAAGTGTAGAAAAAGAGGTCTGCTAAGAAGGGTGGGTTTCTTTAGGATTCAGATTAGGCAGAGATGATTGTAATGTCCAACTGGTTTAGTCAGGATGATAACACTGACATAACATCATGACACCCTTCCAAGACCTCCAATACCTCCTCATGTATACACCAAATGCCATTCTGTTTGGGCTGTACATTGTGAGATGAATTCCCCAGTGATTGGGTCTCAATGTAGGCAGCAGCCTCTCTGAGTTAGTGATTGATGTTTAGCAGTCTGATGACCTTGAGATAGAAGCTGTTTTTCATTCTCTCGGTCCCAGCTTTTATGCACCTGTACTGACCTCGCCTTCTAGATGGTAGTTGTGTGCACCCACAGTGGCTCGGGTGGTTGTTGTCCTTGATGATCTTTTTGGCCTTTCTGTGACATCGGATGCTGTAGGTGTCATGGAGGGCAGGTAGTTTGCCCCCGGTGATGCGTTGTGCAGACCGCACCACCCTCTGGAGAGCCTTGCGGTTGAGGGCGGTGCAGTTGCCCTAACAAATTGTGATACAGCCCGACAGGATGCTCCCGATTGTGCATCAGTAAACGTTTGTCAGGGTTTTGAGTGACAAGCCAAATTTCTTCAGCCTCCTGAGGTTGAAGAGGCGCTGTTATGCCTTCTTCACCACACTGTCTTTGTGGGTGAACCATTTCAGTTTGTCTGTGATGTGTATGCCGAGGAACTTAAAACTTTCCACCTTCTCCACTAATGTCCCTTCAATGTGGATAGGAGGGTGCTTCCTCTGCTGTTTCCTGAAGTACACAAATATCTCCTTTGTTATGTTGAAGTTAAGTGAGAGGTTATTTTCCTGCCACCACACTCCGAGTGCCCTCACCTCCTCCCTGTAGGCTGTCTCGTCATTGTTGTTAATTAATCCCACTACTGTTGTGTCATCTGAAAACTTGATGATTGAGTTGGGGGTGTGAGGGTCAGCGAAGTGGAGATGTTGTTTCCTACCTTCACCACCTGGGGGTGGCCTGTCAAAGTCCAGGACCCAATTACACAGGGTGGGGTTGAGACCCAGGGCCTCCAGCTTGATGATGAGTTTGGAGGGTACTATGGTGTTGAATGCTGAGCTGTAGTCAATGAACAGCATTCTTACATAAGTATTCCTCTTGTCCAGATGGGCTAGGGCAGTGTGATCGCAATTGCATCGTCTGTGAACTTGTTGGGGCGGTATGCAAACTGAAGTGGGTCTAGGGTGGTCGGTAAGGTGGAGGTGATATGATCTTTGACTAGTCTCTCAAAGCACTTCATAATGACAGAAGTGAGTGCTACGGGGCGGTAGTCATTTAGTTACGTTATCTTTGCCTTCTTGGGTACAGGAACAATGGTGGCCATCTTGAAGCATGTGGGGACAGCAGACTGGGATAGAGAGTGATTAAATATGTCTGTAAACACACCAGCCAGCTGGTCTGTGCATGCTCTGAGGACGCGGCAAGGGATGCCGTCTAGGCCAGCAGCCTTGCAAGCTTTAAAACGTTGAAATGTTTTACTCACATCGGCCACGGGGAGGAGGGGGGGCGCAGTCCTTGTTAGCGGGGCGTGACAGTGGCACTGTATTATCCTCAAAACAGGCAAAGAAGGTGTTTAGTTTGTCTGGAAGCGGGACTTCGGTGTCCGTGACGTGGCTGGTTTTCTTTTTGTAGTCCATATTTTCCTGTAGACCCTGCCACATTTGTCTCGTGTCTGAGCTGTTGAATTGCGACTCCACTTTGTCCCTGAACCGACATTTTGCTTGTTTGATTGCCTTGCGGAGGGAATAACTGCACTGTTTATATTCAGCAATATTCCCAGATCTCTTTCCATGGTTAAATGCGGTGGTTCGAGTGAATGCCGCCATCCATCCACGGTTTCTGGTTAGGGTAGGTTTTAATAGTCACAGTGGGTACAACATCTCCAATGCACTTCCTTATAAACTCAGTCACCGAGTCAGCATATAGATTGATATTGTTCTCTGAGGCTGACCAGAACATATCCCAGTCCGCGTGATCAAAACAATCTTGAAGCGTAGATTCTGATTGGTGAGACCAGCGATTAATGGTTCTAGTCACTGGTACATCCTGTTTGAGTTTCTGCATACAAGACGGTAGGAGCAAGATTGCATCGTGGTCGGATTTGCCGAAGGGAGGGCGGGGGAGGTCTTTATATGCATCGCGGAAGTCGGAGCAGCAGTGATCAAGTGTATTACCCCCACGAGTACTACAATCAATCTGCTGATAGAATTTAGGTAGTCTTGTTCTCTAATTTGCTTTGTTAAAATCCCCAGCTACAATAAATGCAGCATCAGGATATATGGTTTCCAGTTTACATAGAGTCCAGTGAAGTTCCTCGTGGTGTCTGCTTGAGGGTGAATGTACACAGCTGTGACGATAACTGACTATTATTCTCTTGGGAGGTAATATGGCCGGCATTTGATTGTGAGGAATTCTAGGTTGGGTGAGCAGAAGGACTTGAGGTCCTGTATGTTGTTATGATTACACCATGAGTCATTAATCCTGAAGCATACACCACCGACGTTCCCAGAGTGGTGTTTATCTCTGTCAGCGCGATGCATGGAGAAGCCCGGTGGCTGAACTGATTCCTGACAACATATCCAGAGGCATCCATGTTTCCATGACACAGAGGATGTTATAATCTCTGATGTCTCTCTGGAAGGCTACCCTTGCTTGAATTTCATCTACCTTGTTGTCAAGAGTCTGTACATTGGCGAGTACTATACTCGGAAGCGGTGAGCGATGTGCAGGTCTATGGAGCCTGACCAGGAGGCCGCTCCATCTGCCCCTTCTGCGGCACTGTTGTTTTGGGTTGGTTTCTGGGATTAGATCCATTGTCCTGGGTGGTGGTCCAAACAGAGGATCTTCTTCAGGTAGGTAGACGTATTCCTGGTCGTAATGTTGGTAAGTTGACGTCGCACTTATAGCCAATAGTTCTTCCCGTTTGTATGTAGTAAGACTTAAGATTTCCTGGGGTAACAATGTAAGAAATAATACATAAAAAAACAAAATACTGCGTAGTTGCCTTAGGACTCGAAGCGAGGCAACCATCTCTGTTGGAGCTATCTTGGTCAATCAAACATCACCAAAATTATGTGGACATCTGCTCGTCGAGCATCTCATTCAAAAATCATGGACATTAATATGGAGTTGGTCCCCGCTTTGCTGCTATAACAGCCTCCACTCTTCTGTGAAGGCTTTCCACTAGATGTTGGAACATTGCTGCGGGGACTTTCTTCCATTCAGCCACCAGCATTAGTTAGGTTGGGCACTGATGTAGGGCAATTAGACTTGGCACGCAATCGGCGTTCCAAATTCATCACAAAGGTGTTCAATGGGGTTGAGGTCCGAGCTCTGTGCAGGCCAGTCAAGTTCTTTCACACCGATCTCGACAAACCATTTCTGTATGGACCTTGCTTTGTGCACAGGGACATTGTGATGCTGAAACAGGAAAGGGCCTTCCCCAAACTGTTGCCACAAAGTTGGAAGCTCAGAATTGTCTAGAATGTCATTGTATGCTGTTGCGTTTTGGCATGCGCCAAACCCAGATTAATCCGTTGGACTGTCAGATGGTGAAGTGTAATTCATCACTCCAGAGAACGCATTTCCACTGCTCCAGAGTCCAATGGCGGCGAGCTTAACACCACTCCAGCTGACGCTTGGCATTACGCATGGTGATCTTAGGCTTGTGTGCAACTGCTCGGCCATGGAAACCCATGTCATGAAACTATTGACGAGCATTTATTGCGCTGACACTGCTTCCAGATGCAGTTTGGAACTCGTAGTGAGTATTGCAACTGAAGACAGAGGATTTTTAGGTGCTTCAGCACGCGGCAGTCCCGTTCTTTGAACTTGTGTGGCCTATCCCTTCGGCTGAGCCATTGTTGCTCCTAGACGTTTCCACTTCACAATAACAAATCAAAATATATTTTCTATTTTAGATTCTTCAAAGTAGCCACCCTTTGCTTTGATGACAGCCTTGCACACTCTTGGCATTCTCTCAACCAGCTTCACCTGGAATGCTTTTCCAACAGTCTTGAAGGAGTTCCCACATATGCTGAGCACTTGTTGGCTGCTTTTCCTTCACTCTGCGGTCCAACTCATCCCAAACCATCTTATTTGGGCTGAGGTCGGGTGATTGTTGAGGCCAGGTCATCCATGCTTCTACATCTGCATTGCTTGCTGTTTGGGGTTTTACGCTAGGTTTCTGTACAGTACTTTGTGACATCGGCTGATGTAAAAAGGGCTTTATAAATAAATGTGATTGATTGATGCATCACTCTCCTTCTTCGTCAAATTGCCCTTACACAGCCTGGAGGTGGGTTTTGGGTCATTGTCTTGTTGAAAAACAAATGATAGTGCCACTAAGCGCAAACCAACAGGGATGGCATATCGTTGCCGAATGCTATGGTAGCCATGCTGGTTAAGTATGCCTTGAATTCTAAATAAATCACTGACTGTGTCACCAACAAAGCACCATCACACCACCCCCTCCATGCTTCACAGTGGGAACCACACATGCAGAGATCCTCCGTTCACCTACTCTGCATCTCACAAAGACATGGCGGTTGGATCCAAAAATCGCACATTTGGGCTCATCAGACCAAAGGACAGATTTCCACTGGTCTAATTTCCATTGCTCTTGTTTCTTGGCCCAAGCAAGTCTCTTCTTCTTATTGGTGTACTTTAGTCTTGGTTTATTTGCAGCAATTCGACCATGAAGGCCTGATTCACGCAGTCTCCTCTGAACAGTTAATGTTGGAATGTGTCTGTTACTTGAACTCTGAAGCATTTATTTGGTCTGCAATCTGAGGTGCAGTTAACTCTATTGAACTTATCCTCTGCAGCAGAGGTAACTCTGGGTCTTCCTTTCCTGTGGTGGTCCTCAGGAGAGACAGTTTCATCATAGCGCTTGATGGTGTTTGCGACTGCACTTGAAGAAACTTAAACATTTCTTGAAATTTTCCGGATTGACTGACTTTCATATCTTAAAGTAATGATGGACGGTTGTTTCTCTTTGCTTATTTGAGCTGTTCTTGACAGAATATGGCCTTGGTATTTTACCATATAGGGCTATCTTCTGTATATCACCCCTACCTTATCACAACTCAACTGACTGGCTCAAACGCATTAAGAAGTAAAGACATTCCACATTAACTTTTAACAAGGCAGTACTGTACTGTTAATTGGCAGTACTGTTAATTGAAATGACTACCTCATGAAGCTGGTTGAGAGAATGCCAAGAGTGTGTGTAACCAGTGTGAAATGGCTCACTAGTTAGCGGGGTGTGCGCTAATAGCGTTTCAATCGGTGACGTCACTCGCTCTGAGACCTTGACGTAGTTGTTTCCCATGCTCTGCAAGGGCCGTGGCTTTTGTTGGGGCGAGGAGCGGGACGGAAGCAACAATGTTACATGTACAAAGCTGTCATCAAAGCAAAGGCTGGCTACTTTGAAGAATCTAAAATGTTACTCACAGGGTTCTGAGTTCAGTCAGCTCTAGGAAAGTGTCTGTTGGAACCTTGTGGATATGGTTTTGATGGAGGTGACTAAATACAACAACACACAAACTCACAAATGTCCCCTGGATTGTATTTATGGCTGGGTTGAGGACGAACAATAATGGTAACGAAACCACTCACATTTTCTGGATCTTTCTGCAACCACTGAAGCTGGGAAGATGCTGGATCAGGTTATGGGAGAGATCCCTGCAGGTACAGTGTTCATTATTGTTTATTTAAAATGATGTTTAGGATAACACAACAACATCTAATTTCTAAGATACGGAACCAAGAGATATTATAGTACCAAGAGATATTATAGTATCACGAGATATTATAGTATCAAGAGATATTTGGTCAATCAGTATAGGGACTTACAGCTGTATCAGGTTGGGTAACTGGTCACAGAGGGTACCTGGCAGTGATGAGATGTGTGTACCTGTGACAGCTCTGAATAGACAGAGAATTTGGTCATAGAAAGGACAGACTCAAACCACATTTACATCCACAGTTTTTATGCGAGTAAAGTCATATTGACAATTTTTTTTATATCACAAGAGCTGTGATGTAAACAGGACATTTTGGTGTAATTTTATAAATGTCTACAGATCATTTCTTCGTTCGACATGGTGAGATCTTTTTATGTCTGTAAAATTAATTATGCGGGAAATGGCGGTGGACACGACTTTACGATTTTAGCCATCACATCAAAGTAAATTTGGAGTCAGGCAATAATATGGTGTGTGGTCCTCCCACTACAACTCGGGAAACCATGCAGTTTATTAGGCTAAAGATTAAATAAGTTAGGATGAACTTGCACAGTGATGAGCTTGACGCTCCTTTCCAATAACTATTGATGGTCTTATAATTTTTTATTTTTTATTTATTGTTTTACTATTTTCAGTTTTTGTTTTTGGGGGTCTTATTCTGGTGACATGATGATCGAAGCTTGACTGCAATTTATCCATAATCATTTCTTCATGTAGACTAGCCAACCCGCACTGTATCTGCGAGCTGTTAGCACACGTGCCAAGACCAGAGTTGGCACATTTGCTATTTAACGCAACAGTTTTTGTGAGAAATGGAAATACATTGAATTTTTTTTCTTTTTTTTGGTACATTAAAACTAAAAGGGATACTTTGGGATTTTGGCAAGGATGCCCTTTGTCTGCTTCCCAAGAGTCAGATGAACTCATGGATACCATTTGTATGTCCCTGTGTCCAGTATGAAAGAAGTTAGAGGTCGTTTTGTAAGCCAATGCTAACTAGCATTAGCACAATTAATGGAGTCTATTGGTATCTGCTAACATGCTAGTTAACAAGTTCCTTCAAACTGCACGCAAAGACATAAATGGTATCCACAAGTTCATCTGACCTTGGGGAAGTAGGTAAAGGGCCTCATTGCCAAAATCCAGAAGTGAAAAAAGTGCATTAAGTGTGCATTACTTCATAACGCACTGGTTTTTATCCGCAACAAGTCCATTTGGTGGAAACTGCACATTTTTTATTTTATGTGGATTCTAGAATATTCGCATGAAAATCTGTCTGCAATTGGATGGAAATCTAGCTAATGTGCTGAATCTGATTCATGAGAGCTGGGGTGTATTTAGGGACTTTTGAGGACTGAGACTTACAGGGTTTCCAAACTGTTTGTGCCAGTGAGGTCTGGAAACTCTGTGATATCTGTGGCTCCGTTGAGTGATCTATACAATAACAAAAAAGACGGACAAAAATTTGAAAATCACACCTGCTTAGCTTTCTTCAATTTTCATCTACTTCTTCTCAAATGAGGTAGGACAGAATGAAGAGGGATAATGGAGACTTACAGCATCCGTAGCGCTGGTAAATGCTGGAAAGCTGATTTGCCTACAAACTGGATGGGATTGTTGTAGAAGTATCTGTTAGAGAGGAAATAGAGCGCTATTGTCCGCGGGATCAAAATTACCTCACTCATCGAATCATTGTGAATCGATCATAATGATTGATTACTTATTCACGATCAACTTCACCTCAGGACGTTGACGCAAGAGCACCTACATTGTGTCGAGGGTCGGGTTTCCCACGAAGGCTTCCTCTGGGACAGATCTGATGTTGTTGCTATGGAAACTCCTTGGGGGCAAATATTTCAGATTTAAGATAACTGAAAATGTGATTTGTTCTATAAGTGGCAGCACTGGAGTGTAATGAGTTTCACTCACAGCTCTTTGAGGTTAGGGAGGGCTCTGATGGCTGTGGGAAACATGGCAAGGTCGTTGTAGTTCAAATCTCTGAGGGTCGGGGGAAAAAAGGAACACATTAATTATTACAGTTGTCTGCACTGATACAGTAACTTCCCTTATTCTACTTTCATGTCAAGAATTCATGGCTGCAGTGAAGTACAGAAAGGTTCCAGACCCTCTATCTCTGTCCAGAGTTTATACCACTCATATTAGAGCCTCTTTCTCACATGAGGCTGCTTCCTGTTTGTCCAAACTAGATGCCTAGGAACCTATAGGTCTATGCTAAGAACTGTCAGGTCCGGAGGATTTACAGTAGTTTACAACCCTGCCTGCTCCTTCGTGGGCAGGGGACTATTGTACTGCTAAATATGATTTACACACATCAAGTACAGGGGGGGTTTCCTGGAACCAAGTGAGGAACCATGTGAGGACATGAAGTGCCTTCAGAAAGTATTCATACCTCTTGACTTATTCCACATTTTGTTGTCTTACAGCCTGAATTAAATAGATATAGATATATATATTAAATAGATAATCTTTTTAATACCCCATAATGACACATATTTTTTGACATTTTTGCAAATGTATTGAAAATGAAATATCTCATTTACATAAGTATTCACACCGCTGAGTCAATACTTTGTAGAAGCAACTTTGGCAGCGATTACAGCTGTGACTCTAAGAGCTTTCAACACCTGGATTGTGCAACATTTGCCCATTATTCTTTTAGAAATTCTACAAGCTCTGTCAAATTGATTGTTGATCATTGCAAGGCAACCATTTTCAGGTCTTGTCATAGATTTCCAAGTAGATTTAAATCAAAACTAACTCTGCCACTCAGGAACATTCACTGTCTTCTTGGTAAGCAACTCCAGTGTAGATTTGGCCTTGTGTTTTAGGCTATTGTCCTGTTGAAAGGTGAATTCATCTCCCAGTGTCTGGTGGAAAGCAGACTGAACCAGGTTTTCTCGAGGACAATGATCACCAACCAGTCGACCACAGGGCATTCCTAGTCGATCACCAAATATGTTGAAAAGCCAACGATAAAGGCATAAAGGCTTGCGCTCCTTTTGTGTGTGTGGCGGACAGTGTTCCCATTTTTAACCATTTTATTTGTCTGAAAAGATGCCTACAGACCGGGAGGTCTGTGGCTAAATCGAGTACGCCTACCTCACTGGCCAATTGGATAGCTCAAATCACCATGCCTACAGCGTCCACGACCCCAGCTACATCAAAGTTTGATACTGGTCTACTTGAGATTTCATAACTTTAAAACCATTACCGACCAGAGAGACTGTCAAAGAATACAGCTGAGTCCTTTCCGTTTTTAAGAGTCAGTTGATGTCTAAGTATTTATTCAGCACTGCCAACACTGTTTTTATTCAACACTATTTATTACAAAACATAAAACACGCTTCACCCTAGTTACACTCGCGCTGCGGGTGCAATGAATGAGTAGCCAAGTGTTTCAGTTAATTGTATTATTATTAGCAGCTCGTTGTGTCTATTTTAATATCTAGCAATATTTCACTTTCTCTGGTCATAGGAGAACAACATGAACCCCTCTCTCTGGTCAGTCTCACCAGAGGAAAGGAAGGAGAGAGCAGGGACCGTGATGGGCAGACCCTCTGCTGCTCTCTCCCTACCTCCGCTGAGACTAATGCCATGTTCAAAACAACTGGGGACTTGGAAATCTCCGACTTCAGTGCATTCATGACAACTGGAAACTCTGAAAAATAATTTTGAAGGGTCATCCATCTCAGTCAAGTCGGAAACATAGGCATCTTTCTAGAGCGCCTACTTTCTCTACCTGAACATCACTGATGTCATGACTTGATCTCGTTCAGAGTTCCCAGCTGTCATAAAAGCTCCATGACCATTAGATGCAGGTACCATCAGTTCAGTAAAATAAAAAAAAACTAATGATTTCAACATATGCTCAGCTCTGCCTCGCAAGTGCTACACCAACTGATTTAAAAAAAAATCAAAGCTCCAGTTTTGAAATATAATAATGGTCTGAGAAAAAGAATGTTGTCAGTTCAGGCATATAGCCAATATACTCTGATAAAGTATTAGGCTTACTGCACAAACCACATTCCTACAAAACTGTTATATTAGGTTAATATTACATTTTAGTCATGTTAAAGAAAAAATGTGGCTTGCTTTTTGACTGTGAAGGTGATCTTAAATCAGGAAAGGTTGGTGCCTGTGCTTAGCTCCATTCCGTTTATTTTTATCCTGAAAAACTCCCCAGTCCTTAACGATTACAAGCATTCCCTTAACATGATGCCACTACCACTATGCTTGAAAATATGGAGAGTGGTTCTCAGTAACATGTTGTGTTGGATTTGCCCCAAACATAACACTTTGTATTCAGCTCAGAAAGGTGCTTTGCCACAAGTTTTGCAGTATTACTTTAGTGCCTTGTTGCAAACAGGATGCATGTTTTGCAGTATTACTTTAGTGCCTTGTTGCAAACAGGATGCATGTTTTGCAGTATAACTTTAGTGCCTTGTTGTAAACAGGATGCAAGTTTTGGAATATTTTGTTATTCTGTACAGGCTTCCTTCTTTTCACTCTGTCATTTAAGTTAGTATTGTGGAGTAACTACAATGTTGTTGATCCGTCCTCAGTTTTCTCCTATCACGGCCATTGAACTCTGTAACTGTTTTAAAGTCACCCTTGCCTCATGGTGAAATGTGTTTGAAATTCACTGTTCGACGGAGGGACCTTACAGATAGTTGTATGTGTGGGGTACAGAGATGAGGTTGTCATTCAAAAATCATGTTAAGACAGTATTATTGCAAACAGGCCATGCAACTTATGTGACTAAGTGGATCTGTGTTATGAGGCTACAATAAATGGGCCAATCTAGCAATATTTCAGATCTCTGCCTGAGGCATTTAAAGCAGCCCCCCCCCCCCCCACACACACACACACATTGTAAATACAGTAGTCAGTACTGTAAATATAGTGCAAATACATATCATGTTTTAAATGTTTGTCTTTTTGATAGCAGTAACTTGTGACCTACTGCTGTATCTTCCAACATGACTCTGTTTTCTATGGTCAGTAGTATAATGGGGGTTGTTAGTATACAGTACTGGTAGCCTGCATGTTGTTTGGCTATTACCCTGCTAACACTCAGGAAACATGTGCTGCTAGATTCAGGGTAATTGGTAGAGTGCTGCATCATGCGGCCACACACTGAGATGCACCAAATCGTTGAGTGATCGTTTGAACTGCAGTGGGGGCCGTCTTGTAAAAAAGGCAAATTCAGAGTTCTGTTCTGGCATGCAAATCCATAGCCTGGGTACCTGAGTGTCTAGCCTGGGTACCTGAGAGTCTAGCCTGGGTACCTGAGTGTCTAGCCGGGGTACCTGAGTGTCTAGCCTGGGTACCCCAGTGTCTAGCCTGGGTACCTCAGTGTCTAGCCTGGGTACCCCAGTGTCTAGCCTGGGTACCCCAGTGTCTAGCCTGGGTACCTCAGTGTCTAGCCTGGGTACCTCAGTGTCTAGCCTGGGTACCTCAGTGTCTAGCCTGGGTACCCCAGTGTCTAGCCTGGGTACCCCAGTGTCTAGCCTGGGTACCTCAGTGTCTAGCCTGGGTACCTCATTGTCTATGTGTTCAACAACAAAACGTTGGCTGAAGCAAAGAGAGACTGGCACCCAGACTTGCAAAAACATATAATGATGTGTGTCATCTTGAATCAAATAATTAATTAGTAGGTTATTAGTTCATTAGCTTTTTATAATCTAATGTCTCAGTAAATACCTGGTCATTTCTGTACCGTAAAAAATTGTGTCAATCAAGTCATAAGGTGATGAAGGTACATTTGAGATAGAGGTGAACTCACAGAGTCTCCAGGCTGAGAAGCCCATCAAAACACCTATCACCCAACGACTGGATTTGGTTGTTATGGAGATGCCTAGGAAGAGATGCATGGAAAGATATCAAAAGAGTGTGAAGACCCAATAACGCCCTGCAGGGTTCTACACATTGGTAGAAAGGAAGTAGGTATGCGTAGGAGCAAAAGAGAGAGAAGGTAGAAAACAAAGAACATTGAAAGACGGAGAGAGCAAGGCTTCCCCTTAAACAACAAAAACAAATGATATAACAACCAACCGTTGGTCAATCCAACCATGCTACTCACAGGACCACCAGACTGGTGAGATTGGCGAAAGCATGGTCTGGGATGTGGGTGATGCTGTTGAGGGCCAGGGTCACTGCCTGCAGGGTTGGCAGGATGGCCAGTGCATGGACGGGCACCTCCGTTAGGGTATTATCATCCAGCCACAGGTGGCGTAAGCACGCCAGGCCCCTAAAGGAGCTCTCAGGAACACTGGCAATTTCGTTGGCATCTAACCGCCTGACAGAGAGGAAGAGTTGCAGACAGTGTCCCATACATTCAGATTTTCCTTGAAAATACAGTAATCAATTACATTCAAAGTGCATTTTTAAGAATTCTCAAGTTATTTATTTTATTCATTAACATTTATCTGTTCATTTAGATTAATTTCACAAACAAATTCATGCACCATCTACTTGTTCTATAAATACATGCTTTTACATGGCACATGTATGTCCAGTACATTAATGTAAAACATTTATATTGAAAGGTAGAAAATAAAGTTGTTTGGAAAACACAAAATAAATGTAGACCTTGTGCTTTAATTAATTTCTCATATTAAACAGCATCTCCAAGCTGCTTTTTATTCAAGAGAGACATCCTCGATCAGGGAGGTCTGTGCATTCTTTGGGTGCATGGTAGTAATTTCTGATGTTGACATTCGCTGTAGGGACTTAGCTGTCTGACAAAGGGTCCTGGCACCACCACAAGCAGACAGCTTACTTGAGGTCATCCTTTGTCTGTCTGTCTAACGTGTGAACTTCAGATTGGTATGTCTAAACAACATGGATAGCTATTTACTCCAGCCAGAGCGTTCAAACACGAGCCTGATTGAGATGTGGAGGACAGAGGATCAGGTAAACATGTTTAGGGATGCCTCAGGGCTCAGTGTAACAACAGTTCATTTTGTAAGAGGATAATGACGGAGTGAGTTTCGTGTGTGTGGGGGGCGGCAGGTAGCCTGGTTAAGAGCATTAGGCCAGTGACCGAAAGGTCGGTGGTTCGAATTCCCGAGCCAACTAGGTGAAAAATCTGTCAATGTGACCTTGAGCGAGACACTTAACCCTAGTCCCCCTGGATAAGAGGATCTGCTAAAACATGTGTGTGGCTATAATCCATTAGACTTTTCGTGGTTCTACATCATTTCGATTATAACATATTAAAGCTACTGAACTTTCAATATTAAGTGTAACTGAAGGTCGGTGTGTATGTGTGTGGCAGAGAGAAAACATTCCCACATTACCAACATTGTGCCATGTTTACAAATGACATGGACAATTACATTTGTGGCTCTCTAAGTGGCCTTAACCACAAATGTTTTCATTGAATGTTGCATTGTGTTTTCTGTGTCTGGAGAATAATACTTCCAAACAGTGAGAGCATAAACCAAACATATGAAATAAACCTGAAAATTCAGCTTAGCGTCAAATAAGGTCCATCTATCATCAGTGACTGTCAAAATTCCTTAATACTACAAGGAGCCCCTTTTTTCAGATGGAATGTCACAAAATAAGCTATTGGCGAAGGCTAAGACTGTGGACAGATGTACCAAGACTATAGAGTTAGAGGACAGACATAGGCAGCGCCATTGAGGACCATTTTAAGTTGTCAACTGGGTGGGACATCCTATGGGTTAAGGAACGATCACATAATTCCATCCAGGTCACCAGGAGGGATCAGCCAATGAATTATGAGGAAACATTCCAGAACGGCAGGTGGTAAAAAAATGTCTTTGTACCTGTTCAAACACACTATGTGGCAGTGTGGACCCTTTCAGTTTGTTTACCAACTCATAGAAGTAGTAGAAGAAAATGGACTACTTAGAAAGGGAGATGGCCTCAATGGCGCTGCCCGTGCTCTCACAGACAACGATGCAATGTCTATCCAATGTCTATGGTAAAGACTCAATATGGTGGCATTTCTCTCCTCCTCTCCTTCCTCTATTCCCTGCTCAGCTCCTTCTCGAACTGCGCTGCAGAGGGGGATATATTCAGGTGGGCATCATACAGAGAAAACTAACTGGGTCTTGAATTAGCTAGTGTCATCTTGTGCATGTGTTCAGTTGTTCAGATATACTCACAGAGACTGTAGGTTCCTCAGGTACTCAAGAGCCTTGCTGGGAACCTGCTTTAGGTGATTGTTCTGTAGCATTCTGTTCAGAAAGACAGAAGGTATTAATTCACAAAGATGCAAGTTTTTAGGAATTGATCATGTATGTGTGAGCTAGTAAAATATGACTTACAGTACTTTGAGATTGAAGAGGCCAGAGAAAGCCCCTTCAGGGATGTCTGTTAGGTAATTTCCTGCGAGTCGTCTGCTGGGTGAGAAGCAGACGAAAGATACAAATGACGATATGGGTGTGGGAAATACACGTGTACACATACTCATACACACTGTACTACATTACAGATTATTATTTGTTAACAACTGAACTTCCACTGATTCCCCCGGCACCAGTTTATTTAATTAATAAGCCAACCAGGCACCATAAACTGTAACCTGAGCCTGTTGTTTCTGAATTTCAATTTCCTGACTCCCTTTCAACAGCTCCAACAGAAAGCTGTTTCCTACATGGGCAAGTAAAGAGAATGGAGTCTAATGTTAACATCATTACTTCTGAATCCCGGTCCATTCTGATAGCACATCTATCGAGCCACATTGATCTGTCTGTTTTGTGTTTGTCTCTTACCCCATATTTACTGTCTGGTTCAAACTACATGTAGACTAGAGAGGGGGTTTTCAGCAGTGAGCAAACACTAACTCTGGGTTCTTTACTTGGGGATTTATTACAGACAATTTGGGGACCAGTGTAATACTCTTCAGCAGTCAGCATCAGACCAGAGACATTTTCCAACAGAGAAATCTAATCTCCAGGAAGGACGAAGCTTAAACTCTCAAACTCCTACTAAAGAGGGGTGCCATCTGTCCTAGACTAATACTCACAGCTCTTGGAGGAAGTGTAGGTTGGAGAGGGCTCTGTTGGGCAGCAGGGTGAGGTTGTTCATACTCAGATCACTGATGGAAGAACACAGAACAGTAACAGTTTGTTACACAGTAGCAGCAGCATCCTGTTTCCATTGAGCATCCTTGAGATGTTTCTACAACTTGATTGGAGTCCATCTGTAGTAAATTCAATTGACTGGACATGATTTGGAAAGGAACATACCTGTCTATGTAAGTTACCACATTTGACCAAGCCATGAGGTCGAAGGAATTGTCTGTAGAGCTCCGAGACAGGATTGTGTCGAGGCACCGATCTGGGGAATGGTACCAAAACAATTCTGCAGCATTGAAGGTCCCCAAGAACACAGTGGCCTCCATCATTTAAGGGAAGGAGTTTGTATCCACCAAGACTCTTCCTAGAGCTGGCCGCCCGGCCAAACTGAGCAATCGGGGGAGAAGGGCAATGGTCAGGGACGGGACCAAGAACCTGATGACAGAGCTCCAGAGTTCCTCTGTGGAGATGGGAGAACCATCCAGAAGGACAACCATCTCTGCAACACTCCACCCATTAGGCCTTTTTGTTAGAATGACCAGATGGAAGCCACTCCTCAGTTAAAGGCGCATGACAGCCCACTTGGAGTTCGTGAAAAGGCACCTAAAGGACTTTCAGACGATGAGAAACAAGATACTCTGGTCTGATGAAACCAAGATTGAACTCTTTGGCCTGAATGCCAAGCGTCAGGTCTGGAGGAAACCAGGCACCGCTCATCAACTTTCCATTACCATCCCTACGGTGAAGCATGGTAGTGGCACCATCATGCTGTGGGGATATTTTTCAGAGGCAGGGACTGGGAGACTAGCCTAAATGTATGCTTGATTTGAAGATGTGGTCAGAGCCTCCATTTGGATGGTGTGACGTAATTGCAGAGCCTCCAGAGGTCATGCAGAGGCCAAATCGGGCTCTGTACCGCATCGCCATGCGCCTCCCAAATTTTGTAACAATGTGGAGGGCTCTATATAGCTCTGCGTTAACATGATTGGTTGACTGTAGGTGGAGGTGATACATCCTGTAGAAAACACAAACTCACTTCCTTGACAACAGCTCTGCAGTGCTCCACGAAGCACAAGAAGTATCAATGCCTTGACTTCTGCTGAGGCTATATCACTGTAAATGCTGCATGGCTGTAACGAATGCGCTGAGAGTCGGGAAGCAAGTAAAGGGAGTGAGTGTTTAATAAATAAATGGCACAAAAAACAAGGAACACGAACAACGCACTGACATGGAACAGAGTCAATGAAGACGTTATAATAAATTAAATGAAACTTTCACGAAAATGTTCATATGAAAACCATAACTGGCATGCAGATCGGTAGAAATTGTAAGATAAATTGTAATTCCATATGAGTAGGTTGCCGACTCCTCATGTAGCCTATTACTGTCAACTTCAGGAGAGTAATGGCAGAATTTGCGAAAGCCAGCCTCGGTGGTAGGAGAGTAGTTGGGTCAAGTTCCGTTCTTTTTCTTCTGGTTTTCTAGATCTCTGGCGCCCTCTTGGGGCATTTGTCTTACTTCATCAAACCCTAAGCTTTAAGCATCAGACAAGCTCAATGCATATAGTTGATTTTATTAAAACACATAGGGTGTGTCTATATGGTAAAATTCATGTCTAAACATTTCGGCCAATCGACTGGTAAAAAGAACAGACAACTTTTGGTCGACCAAGATTTTTTTTAGTCGGGGCCAGCCCTAGGCTGAGTACTTTGTTTTGGGTCCCTTTGGCTGTCAGGCCTTGCAGCCTTGGGACCTTGAAAACTCATGTATTTCATGGAATAATTTGGTCAATATCTGGTATGAATTGGTCATAAAATGTGATATTTCCATGGCGTATTTAAGGAACGAGCTCTAGAAATTGAGACCACTTAGGAAAATAGTAGATACTGCAAAGGAATGTCAGCAGAAAGAAAGTTCTCTGTTCAATTCCTTGTATTATGTGTTGTAATAAAACACTGCAACACCAGTGGAGTGGTCTTTGGAAGTTACAGTCCAGCAGGCATATACTATCTCTAAAGATTTGGACATGGGGATGAGGGCTGACAGTGTCTGTGTAAAGATTTAAGGAGGGATTTGTCCCCCTTTTCTAGATAAAGGATGGACGATGTTGATGAGGCGTTGATTCTGTGTGGAGTCCTTAACATTTCACAAGTAAGACCCTCTGACATAAGCAAGGGTTTTCATGATACAAATCATGCTACTACAGTACCACTGTGTCCCTGTTAACCCCTTCCTCCCTAGACAGTTGTAATGTTTTAGACTTCTCAAATCTAGAACCTAACTTTCAGAACTACAATGTATCTATTTTCAAGCTTTTTCAAATAGTCGCAAGTCTAAAACACATAAACCCAGAATGTTCTTTAAATGTACTATCATGCATGCGCACATTCAAAAAACAGAAAGCTAACATAATGAGCCAGTACCCCAGTACACTTATGGTCTGGGACCAGAGGGGATGGATCGATTTAGATAGACTGTCAGAGATAGAGATAATCTGTCTGCTTTAGGCACTGCCGTACATGTAGCGTTGTACTGTGCGATGTTAAGAAGCCAAGGTATCTGTAAAAAATGTACATCATATACCAAGAATCTATACAGGTCTGAACTGAAAGAACGTAATTCTTCAATCTTAAACTTGATGGCGTAACATTTGTATAGATTGAACTCCTGTACATCAAAATGGTTGGATGTGCACTGGAGGAACATTGCATTTGTGCTGCTAAGGGTGAAATGTGAGAAGCAGGCAACATGACTGACAAAATCATTGTGTTCGCAGGCTTTTAGTGGTGACAGAGGCATGTGGCGGATGATGTCTTTCCCTTTTTGCTCTCGCTCTCTCTCCCATTTTCTTTCTTTCGCTCTCCCCCTCTCTTTCTTTCCTCTCTATTTTTCTCTCCCCCTCTTTCTTTCTTTCCTCTCTATTTTTCTCTCCCCCTCTTTCTTTCTCTCTCTTCTCTCTCCATAGTTCCCTCTGGTCCCTAACAAAGACCCCCTTTTCCTTCAACTTTCAGTTAACCATCTGCTATGTTGTACGTATGTCAGGAATCCATAGCATTTCCTATGAAAATCCCCCAGTTCCTGCATGGCTGTCTCCAGCAGGGAATGGTTTAATGAGCTGTCCTTTTTCATCCCTTTATTATGAACAAGCACAGTATGTATGAAGCAGCACGTACAGATCAGCATGTGTCTATTTACACACACACACACACACACACACACACACACACACACACACACACACACACACACACACACACACACACACACACACACACACACACACACACACACACACACACACACACACACACACACACACACACACACCAGTGGCGACCAGTAATATATATAAACTCATCAAAAAAGAAATATCCCTTTTTCAGGACCCTGTCTTTCAAATATAAGTTGTAAAAATCCAAATAACTTCACAGATCTTCATTGTAAAGGGTTTAAACACGGTTCCCCATGCTTGTTCAATGAACCATAAACAATTAATGAACATGCATCTGTGGAACGGTCGTTAAGACACTAACAGCTTACAGATGGTAGGCAATTAATGTCACAGTTATGAAAACTTAGGACACTAAAGAGGCCTTTCTACTGACTCTGAAAAACACCAAAAGAAAGATGCCTAGGGTCCCTGCTCATCTGAGTGAACATGCTTTAGGCATGCTGCAAGGAAGCATGAGGACTGCAGATGTGGCCAGGGCAATAAATTGCAATGTCCGTATTGTGAGACACCTAAGACAGCGCTACAGGGAGACAGGACGGACAGCAGATCGTCTGCGCAGTGGCAGACCACGTGTAACAACACCTGCACATCCGAACATCTGGTACATCCGAACATCACACCTGCGGGACAGGTACAGGATGGCAAAAACAACTGCCCGAGTTGCACAATCCCTCCATCAGTGCTCAGACTGTCCACAATAGGCTGAGAGAGGCTGGACTGAGGGCTTGTAGGCCTATTGTAAGGCAGGTCCTCACCAGACATCACTGGCAACAACGTCACCTATGGGCACAAATCCATCGTCACTGGACCAGACAGGACTGGCAAAAAGTGCTCTTCATTGACGAGTCGCGGTTTTGTCTCACCAGGGATGATGGTCGGATTCGCTTTTATCATCGAAGGAATGAGCGTTACACCGAGGCCTGTACTCTGGAGCGGAATTGATTTGAAGGTGAAGGGCCGGTCATGGTCTGGGACGGTGTGTCACAGCATCATCAGACTGAGCTTGTTGTCATTGCAGGCAATCTCAATGCTGTGCGTTACAGGGGAGATATCCTCCTCCCTCATGTGGTACCCTTCCTGCAGGCTCATCCTGACATGACCCTCCCACATGGCAATGCCACCAGTCATACTGCTCATTCTGTGCGTGATTTCCTGCAAGACAGGAATGTCAGTGTTCTGCCATGGCCAGCGAAGAGTCCGGATCTCAATCCCATTGAGCACGTCTGGGACCTATTTGATTGGAGGGTGAGGGCTAGGGCCATTCCCCCAAGAAATGTACAAGAACTTGCAGGTGCCTTGGTGGAATAGTGGGGTAACATCTCACAGCAAGAACTGGCAAATCTGGTGCAGTCCATGAGGAGGAGATGCACTGCAGTACTTAATACATCTGGTGGCCACACCAGATACTGACTGTTACTTTTGGTTTAGAATAGAGGTCGGCTGGTTATGATTTTTCAACGCCAATACCGATACCGATTATTGGAGGACCAATAAAAGCCGATACCAATTTTTTTTTTTATATTGACAATTACAACAATGCTGAATGAACACTTATTTTAACTTAATATAATACATCAATAAAATCAATTTAGCCTCAAATAAATAGTGAAACATGTTCAATTTGGTTTAAATAATGCAAAAACAAAGTGTTGGAGAAGAAAGTAAAAGTGCAATATGTGCCATGTAAGAAAGCTAACGTTTAAATTCCTTGCTCAGAACATGAGAACATATGAAAGCTGGTGGTTCCTTTTAACACGAGTCTTCAATATTCCCAGGTAAGAAGTTTTAGGTTGTAGTTATTATAGGAATTATAGGACTATTTCTCTCCATACCATTTGTATTTCATTAACCTTTGACTATTGGATGTTCTTATAGGCACTTTAGTATTGCCAGTGTAACAGTATAGCTTCCGTCCATCTCCTCGCTCCTACCTGGGCTCGAACCAGGAACACATCGACAACAGCCACCCTCGAAGCAGCGTTACCCATCGCTCCACAAAAGCCGCAGCCCTTGCAGAGCAATGGGAACAACTACTCCAAGTCTCAGAGCAAGTGACGTTTGAAACGCTATTAGCGCGCACCCCACTAACTAGCTAGCCATTTCACATCGGCTACACCAGCCTAATCTTGGGAGTTGATAGGCTTGAAGTCATAAACAGCGCAATGATTGAAGCATTGCGAAGAGCTGCTGTCAAACGCACAAAAGTGCTGTTTGAATGAATGCTTACGAGCCTGCTGGTGCATACCACTGCTCAGTCAGACTGCTCTATCAAATCATAGACTTAATTATAACATAATAACACACAGAAATACGAGCCTTAGGTCATTAATATGGTCGAATCCGGAAACTATCATCTCGAAAACAAGACGCTTATTCTTTCAGTGAAATACGGAACCATTCCGTATTTTATCTAACGGGTGGCATCCATAAGTCTAAATATTCCTGTTACATTGCACAACCTTCCATGTTATGTCAGAATTACGTACAATTCTGGCAAATTAGGCCGCCCAAACTGTTGCATATACACTGACTCTGCGTGCAATGAACGCAAGAGAAGTGACACAATTTCACCTGGTTTATATTACCTGCTAACCTGGATTTCTTTTAGCTAAATATACAGGTTTAAAAATATATACTTCTGTGTATTGATTTTAAGAAAAGCATTGATGTTTATGGTTAGGTACACATTGGAGCAACGACAGTCCTTTTTCGCGAATACACACCGCAGCGATTATATGCAACGCAGGACACGCTAGATAAACTAGTAATATCATCAACCATGTGTAGTTAACTAGTGATTATGATTGATAGATTGATTGTTTTTTATAAGATAAGTTTAATGCTAGCTAGCAACTTACCTTGGCTTACTGCATTCGCGTAACAAGCAGGCTCCTCGTGGAGTGTAATGTAATCAGTTGGTTAGAGCGTTGGACTAGTTAACTGTAAGGTTGCAAGATTGAATCCCCGAGCTGACAAGGTAAAAATCTGTCGTTCTGCCCATGAACAAGGCAGTTAAACCACCGTTCCTAGGCCGTCATTGAAAATAAGAATGTGTTCTTAACTGACTTTCCTAGTTAAATAAAGATTAAATAAAAGGTGTAAAAATAAAATATATATATTTTTAATCGGCCAAATCGGTGTCCAAAAATACCGATTTCCGATTGTTATGAAAACTTGAAATCGGCCCTAATTAATCAGCCATTCCGATTATTCGGTCAACCTCTAATTTAGACCCTCCCCCTTTGTTCAGGGACACATTATTAAATTTCTGTTAGTCACATGTCTGTGGAACTTGTTCAGTTTATGTCTCAGTTTTTGAATCTTATGTTTATATATAAAAATATATATTTTTTGGGGGGGCTTGACTGTTTTGCATGTTATTTTGGCATTAATATATGTCAGTACATATCAGTTTGCAAACAATGTAAAAAAAAATATATATATATATATCTTTGAGTTAATAAAGCTGCATACACACATGGTGTAATGACTTCTGCCGCAGTCTGTCCCTCTCCTTGTTCGGGCGGCGTTCGGAGGTCGGCGTCACCAGCCTTCTAGCCATCGCTGATCCACTTTTCATTTTCCATTTGTTTTGTCTTTGTCTTACACACCTGGTTTCAATCCCCCAATTACTTGTTCATTATTTAACCCTCTGTTCCCCCATGTGTGTTTGTGAGTAATTGATTTTGTATTGCGGTCCGAATTTGTGGCCTTGTATTTATACGACGTGTATTGTGATATATTTTTGTAAAATTGCTTTCATTGCTCATATCTGCTGTCCTGCGCCTGACTCCTCTCACCAGCTACACACAGACACTTTACACATGGCCCAAAATGCAGGTGTTTCAACCTAGCTCAGTGCATCTGTGGTGGTGGGGCAAGCCAGCAAAAAATAGGAGCATTGCGCCGTGATTGGTTCAGTGTTCTGTCATTCATGGGGACACTACGTCATTGCGAAGTTTATGCCCTTAGTAAGGGTAGACATCCAAAAATTCAGCCCTTTGGGTCCTGCCATAGAGTTAGATTACAAGTGCTCTTCCAATAAGGCTCAAAATCATTGGTCACAGATAAAAATGACATCAAATCACGTCATATGTACAGTAGCTTTGATTGGACTGTCAACATCTTACTTTCAAAGTCTTAGCTAGCAGTCATTATCATGAATCAAGTCGACAATCTACTGGCAAATCCTTTTTAATCCTTGTCATATGAAGAGAAATTATAGATAAAACGTATCGGTGCTCATCGGCCATTGGACATAAAGATTACACAACTATTTGGAAATCGCAAATTCAACAATGAGTTGTTTGGAAGGAATCAGTGGCTAACTGCAAGCAGTGCAAAGCAACCAGTAGCCTGCTTTTCATTGTCTGCTTATATGCCCCCTTTATTTATCCAATGGTTCTGATTTGGTGTACAGGGAAAATACTGTAAGATCAGGCTATGTTCTGCATTCTGTCCCTGTACATCTCAAAAGTGCTGAACACATAGTTATATCGTCGCTCGCTCATTAATGTCTTAATCAAAATTACGGAATGCCTCTTATCCGCTCATCATTACCTTATGCCATAGTTTGTACATCTCAATTGTCAGTAGAAACCACATTTGTTTAAGTAAGTTAGCCATATCAGCTGTTTTTTAAGGCAATAAACAAGGCTGAATAATTGTTTAGCTGCCCGACAAGGCTCCGCTGATAGCCAGGTGTAGTCGTGGTAAGGATTCACTTCATTGTGCTGGAAAGAAAGCTCACAGCTTTATGTAGGCCCTAACAGTTTGTGGGCATCGCCTGTCTTCATTATAGTTAAATTAATGTATTGTTTAGTGTTGTGTAGTGTCTTTGTTGGCATGCATCTAAAAACAAATCCCACCAAAAATGACATGCTAAAATCGCCACTGACAGACACACACACACACACACACGCACAAACATCAACAATCAAAAGTATGTCGTGAATGTTCTGATATTTGGATGTCATGTCTGTGACCTGGCTCAGAAAGAGGTCAGTCCTTTGGTCTTTCAACTCTTGTCAAGAACCATTACAGTAATCCTACTCAAGGCTGGCACTGATAGGGTCAGAGTGTCCTCACAGTAGAACTCTACAGACTTCTGAGAGAACCTGCAGGGTTGCTTGTTTTAGCGTTGGTATTTAGTGTTTTATCCCCTGCTGAAAAGACAGGTGCAAACGTGTATGGAGGACAGTAAATGTTACACTCAACAGTTGCCAGCACACGAACAAGTTATGAATATAATTTAAACTTACAGGTAGGAAGTAAATACGCTCAATGTTGACGGCAACTCCGCGAGACCGAGGTCCACACAGTCCACGCGCAGAAGCATGCCGTAGTCTTCACAATTACAAAGCGACGGGCAGCCCGTGTCGGTGTCAAGAACCCCGGTCCGTTCTGTGCCCGCGCAGTCGCCCACTCCAAGCAGAAAAGTGAGCATAATAATTGCAAGAAAACACATAATAACCATACACAGAAATGTTTTTCAGATAACACTTTGCAGTTGTTCAACTAGTGTTGGACTTGTCCCCTCTTGGATTGCTTTGCAATGGCTTGCCTGGCTAGAGTAAAGCAATATTAATGGCACCGCACATCATGACAAAGTCAACAATAATAGACAGATGTGGACAAAAGGCGGAGTAGGGAGGAGGAGCCCAAATTGTATTGTTATTACCATACAGTATTAATACCATGTGTCAGTGTGGGCTACTGTAGACTTCTGTAGATTGCTACCATCTCGTGGTGTATTAAAATACCCCACTCTTATTGCAGGCCTTCTTTCTCAAAGAATTGTAGAGCCTGATGGAAGCAGAGCTGCCTGGAGGTGAGTCTGAGATTGCACTCTACATCCTCTTCAACACCAAGGTTACTTTCTAAATGTAATCCGTTACAGTTACTAATCCATCAAACTCATTTGGTTGGAGCTAGGAACACAATAATTTCTTTATACAGTGGTGAATTGAATGTCATTGAAAAAAAACTGAAAGGTGTCATAATGCATTTTTTTTTCTCGCAAACATGCTTTCTGGATTTAAAGTAGGCTAGAAGTAATCATCTTGTTTTTCAAAAGTATCTGTAATCGGATAACAATATTTTAGCTGATAATGTAATTAATTATTCTTAACTTTTGTTTTAATAATCCGATTGAAGTGCCTTCAGAAAGTATTCACACCCCTTGACTTTTCACACATTTTGTTGCATTACAGAAAGAATTTTAAATTGATAAAATGTAGATTTTGTGTATCTGATCTACACACAATACCCCATAATGTCAAAGTCGAATTATGTTTTTTAGAATATTTTTGAAAATAATAAAACATGAAAAGCTGAAATGCATCAATAAATATTCAACCCATTTGTTATGGCACGTCTAAATAAATTCATTATTAAAAATGTGTCACATAATTATTTTTTTTAATTTTTTTTATTTTACCTTTAAGTCAGTTAAGAACAAATTCTTATTTTCAATGACGGCCTAGGAACAGTGGGTTAACTGCCTGTAAGTGGCATGGACTCACTCTTTGTCCAATAATAGTATTTTCAATCATTTTTAAATGACTACCTCATCTCTGGACGCCACACATACAATTATCTGTAAGGGCCCTTTGAGCACGGTGAAGTTATTAATTACACTTTGGATGGTGTATCAATACACCCAGTCACTACAAAGATACAGGCATCCTTCCTAACTCAGTTGCTAGTGAGGAAGGAAACTGCTCAGGGATTTCACCATGAGGCCAATGGTGACTTTAAAACAGTTATAGTTTAATGGCTGTGATAGGAGAGAACGGAGGATGGATCAACAATATTGTAGTTACTCCACAATACTAACCTAAATGACAGAGTGTAAAGAAGGAAGCCTCGACGCAATACAAATATTCCAAAACATGCATGCTGTTTGCAATAAGGCACTAAAGTAAAACTACAAAAAATGTAGCAAAGAAATTACCTTTATGTCCTGAATACAAAGTGTTACGTTTGGGGCAAATCCAACACAACACATCACTGAGTACCACTCTTCATATTTTCAAGCATGGTGGTGGCTTCATCTTGTTATGGGTATGCTTGTCAACGGCAAGGACTAGGTTGAAACTAAAATGTTTTGTTGTTTCTCTGTAATACTAGCCACCTAGCACCTTTACAGCGTTGGCTTTAGCTAGCCAGCTAGCTAGGTTCCCAATTTCCCAGCATTTTAACTAGCTACCAAGCCATTTCCGGCTATCAATCAAGTTAGAGTAGCTTGTCTAACTATCTAGACAAAAACCAAAAGGTTGCTAGACTTCAGATCAAATCAAAGTTTATTTGTCACGTGCGCCGAATACAACAGGTGTAGAACCTACAGTGAAATGCTTACTTACAGGCTCTAACCAGTAGTGCGGGAAAAAAAAGGTGTGTGTGTGTGTGTGTGTGTGTGTGTGTGTGAGAGAGAGAGAGAGAGAGAGAGAGAGAGAGAGAGAGAGAGGAGAGAGAGAGAGAGAGAGAGAGAGAGAGAGAGAGAGAGAGAGAGTGAGTGAGTGAGTGTAAAGAAATTTTAAAAAAACTTAAAAAGACATTTGAAAATAACAGTAGCAAGGCTACATACAGACACCTGTTAGTCGGGCCAATTGAGGTAGTATGTACATGAACGTATAGTTAAAGTGACTATGCATATAAGATAAACAGAGAGTAGCAGCAGAGTAAAAGAGGGGTTGGGGGAGGCACACAATGCAAATAGTCCAGGTAACCATTTGGTTACCTGTTCAGGAGTCTTATGGCTTGGGGGTAAAAACTGTTGAGAAGACATTATGTCCTAGACTTGGCACTCCGGTACCGCTTGCCATGCAGGAGTAGAAAGAACAGTCTATGGCTGGGGTCTTAGACAATTTTTAGGGCCTTCCTCTGGCACCGCCTGGTGTAGAGGTCCTGGATGGCAGGCAGCTTTGCCCCAGTGATGTACTGGGCTGTACGCATTACCCTCTAAAGTACCTTGCGGTTGGAGGCCGAGCAATTGCCGTACCAGGCAGTGATGCTCTCGATGTTGCAGCTGTAGAACCTTTTGAGGATCTCAGGACCCATGACTAATATTTTTAGTTTCCTGAGGGGGAATAGGCTTTGTTATGCCCTCTTCATGACTTCCCCTAGAAATGACAAAATGTCATGAATAAGACTCACTTTCCTTTCAATCTTTTACCCAGATTTTTGCAGAGATGCAAAGAAGCATATTCAGCTTCTTAAAAAAAAGAAACACCAGTCAGGAGGATACAGACAGCTCAATACAGACCCTCCGTCCTCATGTACTTCGTGCCCCCTATATAACAGTGGGTGCATGATGCCCCGGAAGTGATGTTACAGCAGCTAATGCCACCCACCACCATAGCCGCGGGAAGTAGGGGTCCTGAAAAATCAGAATTAAAAAATATATATGAATTAAAAATATATTTATTTTTTGAAAATACAGTGGGGCAAAAAAGTATTTAGTCAGCCACCAATTGTGCAAGTTCTCCCACTTAAAAAGATGAGAGAAGCCTGTAATTTTCATCATAGGTCTATGACAGACATGACAGACAAACTAAACTATGACAGACAAAATGAGAAAAAAAATCCAGAAAATCACATTGTAGGATTTTTAATGAATTTATTTGCAAATTATGGTGGAAAATATATATTTGGTCACCTATAAACAAGCATGATTTCTGGCTCTCACAGACCTGTAACTTCTTCTTTAAGAGGCTCCTCTGTCCTCCACTCGTTACCTGTATTAATGGCACCTGTTTGAACTTGTTATCAGTATAAAAGACACCTGTCCACAACCTCAAACAGTCACACTCCAAACTCCACTATGGCCAAGACCAAAGAGCTGTCAAAGGACACCAGAAACAAAATTGTAGACCTGCACCAGGCTGGGAAGACGGAATCTGCAATGGGTAAGCAGCTTGGTTTGAAGAAATCAACTGTGGGAGCAATTATTAGGAAATGGAAGACATACAAGACCACTGATAATCTCCCTCGATCTGGGGCTCCACGCAAGATCTCACCCCATGGGGTCAAAATGATCACAAGAACGGTGAGCAAAAATCCCAGAACCACACGGGGGGGACCTAGTGAATGACATGCAGAGAGCTGGGACCAAAGTAACAAAGCCTACCATCAGTAACACACTACGCCGCCAGGGACTCAAATTCTGCAGTGTCAGACGTGTCCCCCTGCTTAAACCAGTACATGTCCAGGCCCGTCTGAAGTTTGCTAGAGAGCATTTGGATGATCCAGAAGAAGATTAGGAGAATGTCATATGGTCAGATGAAACCAAAATATAACTTTTTGGTAAAAACTCAACTCGTCGTGTTTGGAGGACAAAGAATGCTGAGTTGCATCCAAAGAACACCATACCTACTGTGAAGCATGGGGGTGGAAACATCATGCTTTGGGGCTGTTTTTCTGCAAAGGGACCAGGACGACTGAAAAAATGAATGGGGCCATGTATCGTGAGATTTTGAGTGAAAACCTCCTTCCATCAGCAAGGGCATTGAAGATGAAACGTGGCTGGGTCTTTCAGCATGACAATGATCCCAAACACACCGCCCGGGCAACGAAGGAGTGGCTTCGTAAGAAGCATTTCAAGGTCCTGGAGTGGCCTAGCCAGTCTCCAGATCTCAACCCCATAGAAAATCTTTGGAGGGAGTTGAAAGTCCGTGTTGCCCAGAAACAGCCCCAAAACATCACTGCTCTAGAGGAGATTTGCATGGAGGAATGGGCCAAAATACCAGCAACAGTGTGTGAAAACCTTGTGAAGACGTTTGACCTCTGTCATTGCCAACAAAGGGTATATAACAAAGTATTGAGATAAACTTTTGTTATTGACCAAATACTTATTTTCCACCATAATTTGCAAATTAATTCATAAAAAATCCTACAATGTGATTTTCTGGATTTTTCTTTCTCATTTTGTCTGTCATAGTTGAAGTGTACATATGATGAAAATGACAGGCCTCTCTCATATTTTTAAGTGGGAGAACTTGCACAATTGGTGGCTGACTAAATACTTTTTTTGCCCCACTATAAAAGGTGTTTCACAAAAGTAGTGCACTGGGCCTTTATTAGTATTAGCAGCCCGATATAGACTCTGTAGCGAGGCAAAAACATTTTTTTCCAGCATCTCCAAAAGGTAGTTGTAGAACTAAGAACAGTATCTTTCAGGATTCAATAGTTGGAGTTGTTGCCCTGCCCCATTCTCTGAAATTGTCATTCTAATGGAGTCTAGAAAGAACAAAACCCTGTCCTCAAACATTTACATCAAAATGTGCAAAGTTATGGGCAAAGACCCAACACATCCACATCAAATTAAATATTTTTCTTGATCAAATAACATGGAAAACAAGCTCTTTTTGTGCAGTATTTATTTACCATCCTTACAAACCACTTAATGTAAATGTACATTACTGTAATGTACATAGGCTGGTCATCTAGGTTTGTACCTGTAGACTTTCCATCGCCATTAATGAAAACAAAGCACAGTACAGTAGAGTACATTGAGACATCAAGTGGTTTGTGATGATGTGATGTGATGATGTACTGTAGCTCAGTTGGTAGAGCATGGTGCTTCCAATGCTAGGGTTGTGCTTTCGAATTCCCATGGAGGATAGTACAAAAAGTATGAAAATGTATGCACTCACTACTGTAAGTTGCTCTGGATAAGAGTGTCTATTACAATGGAAAAGGAATGAATATACCATTTCAGTTTTCACATAGAAATAAGTTGCATTTGCAAGGTATTTCAAGAAACTGGAAAACATATCAAGCAAGTATTTTTATATCCCACAAGTATTATCAGATTATCTGTTTTGTACAGATAATTATTAGACTCAAGTTACAAATGCTGGTAACACTCAAATACATTGGGCCTTTACTATAATCCTGTATTAGCAGACTGATATAAACATCTTCAGCGCGGGCAAATATTTTTTCTGCATCCCCCTTCCCCAAATTGCAGCACCCCCACCCCAAACTACTTCCTGTGGCTATGCACACCACCCACCTGTCTGTAAACCACACAGTTGCTCTCTGATGACCACTCTGTAAGGCACAACTATTGCCCATTGTGAAAATGGGACCCCCTGTGGTAATATCTGTCACTCCAGATTCCATTACATGCATCTCTGTGGGTTAATCTTGAGTGAGATGACTAAGAGACTGATCTCTCAAAGTTGGGAGGAAAGATTGTTCCCCATTTACTGTAAAGGAACTTTCATCATTCAGTAAACTTCAACTGAATTTCCTCATTACCTCAGAGAGTTTCCTGAATAGTTGTGACCTTTGTGTCAGGATGGACGAGTGATGTCCATAGTTGGTCATGTGTCCTTGTGACTGTGTCCAGTGAGGAACTTGATCATTTAACTGGTACATAAAGTGCATCGTCTACTACTACAGCAACTTCATAGAAGTAGTCCAGGGTCATGTAGATTATATTTCTTTATGGTTAAGGTTAGGATTTGAGTAATTTGATCCTAAATCTGTGGTCTACCTCGGGCTGGTCTTTCCACTCAACTGTCTGAAGTTGTCCTCTCTGTCCTTGCATGCTAACAGTCTGGTATTCACAGCAAATTTTGAAAAGGTATTTGATAAAGTAAGACTTCGGTGACTCTCTTTTAAAATGGGTCAAAGTAATGTTAAGCATTGTTTAAAAATGCCCTTTTTTCCTTTGTGCAGATTGCCATGTCTCATTTTCAATTAATTGAAAAGTTTTGTTGTCCTTGTTTTGTTGTCCTTGATGTTTTTGCACTGTTGTTTTCTCTCTTCCTTTGTCTTTGTCTTTTTTTCTCTTTTGTTTATTGTTTTGGTTGTTGGGGGGTGGGGTCTTGGGTGGGGAATGGATTTATTTTACTTTATTACTTTTTTTCGAAGGGCGGGGCTGTGGAGGTAAGGTCTCGGATGGTTGAGGAGCAGCTCTCTGGGAACTGTGGGGTGGGGGAGATCTTAGAGGGCTGGTGGCCTGGAGTTTAAGTGCTTGGGCCTGTGGCTGATTGGTCGCTGATTCAGGTGCCCATTTTTGACCTTGTGGGAGATCTGTCAATGTGCCCTTGAGCAGGGCGTTGACCCTGGTTGCTTCCATGGGTCGCTCTGGATGGGAGTCTGTTAGATGACTGAATGTAATGTAAATGTTGAGCGGCTTACTGCAAGAAGTAGATTGTATGTTTTAATATTACATTTAAAAAAAAAATCAATTTAAGACAGACCTCAACCTTTCACATGAATGGTCAATAAGAGGAAGAAAATTTCGCCTGTGGATATGAACCAAGGGATGACCTGCATACTCACAGGGATGTTATCAGGACCCCTAGACATGCTTGTGCAATTCTGCCTGATTATAAAAGGGGAAATGCTGGGACAGGAGTGCGTGTCAGGTTGTTTCCTGACCAGGATGTAAGGTGTGATCTGTGTCTTCTGTTTCAGTCATCAGTCTGGTTGGCCAGAGGAGAGGGGTCACCTCCTTTCCCAGTCGCCTCTCCCCACCTCATCCCTCCTCCTCTCCCCTCCCTTCTTCTACCAACAGAGAATACCTGGAATGTTTTATTGACAGGTAATGAAGTTGTATTCTCACTTATAATGCAATATACACTACCTGTCAAAAGTTATACATTGTAGAATAATAGTGAAGACATCAAAACTATGAAATAACACATGGAATCATGTAGTAACCACAAAAGTGTTAAACAAATGAAAATATATTTTATATGTGAGATTCTTCAAATAGCCACCCTTTGCCTTGATGACAGCTTTGCACACTCTTGGCATTCTCTCAACCAGCTTCATGATGTAGTCACCTGGAATGCATTTAAATGAACAGGTGTGCCTCCATAAAAGTTAATTTGTGGAATTTCTTTCCTTCTTAATGCGTTTGAGCCGATCAGTTGTGTTGTGACAACGTAGGGGGGTTATACAGAAGATAGCCCTACTTGGTAAAAGACCAAGTCCATATTATGGTAAGAACAGCTTAAATAAGCAAAGAAAAACTTTGAAAGTTTCTTAAAATGCAGTCGCAAAAACCATCAAGCGCTATTATGAAACTGGCTCTCATTAGGAAAGGAAGATCCAGAGTTACCTCTGCTGCAGAGGATAAGTTCATTAGAGTTACAAGCCTCAGAAATTGCAGCCCAAATAAATGCTTCAGAGTTCAAGTAACAGGCACATCTCAACGTCAACTGTTCAGAGGAGACTGTGTGAATCAGGCCTTCATGGTTGAATTGCTGCAAAGAAACCACTACTAAAGGACACCAATAAGAAGAAGAGACTTACTTGGGCCAAGAAACACGAGCAATGGAATTTAGACAGGTGGAAATCTGTCCTTTGGTCTGGAGTCCAAATTTGACATTTTTGTTTCCAACCACCGTGTCTTTGTGAGATGCAGTGTGGGTGAATGGATGATCTCTGCATGTGTTTTTCCCAACATAAAGCATGGAGGAGGAGGTGTTATGGTGTGGGGGTGTTTTGCTGGTGACACTGTCAGTTATTTATTTAGAATTCAAGGCACACTTAATCAGCATGGCTACCAGAGCATTCTTCAACGATACGCCATCCATCTGGTTTGTGCTTAATGGGACTATCATTTTTTTTTCAACAGGACAATGACCCGAAAACCTCCAGGCTGTGTAAGGGCTATTTGAACAAGAAAGAGTGATGGAGTGCTGCATCAGATGAACTGGCCTACCAAATTAAGATGGTTTGAGATGAGTCGGACCGCAGAGTGAAGGAAAAGTAGCCAACAAGTGCTCAGCATATGTGGGAACTCCTTCAAGACTGTTGGGAAAGCATTTTAGGTGAAGCTGGTTGAGAGAATTGCAAGAGTGTGCAAAGCTGTCATCAAGGCAAAGGGTGGCTATTGGAAGAATCTCAAATATCAAATAGATTTTGATTTGTTTAATGCCTTTTTGGTTACTACATGAATCCATATGTGTTATTTCATAGTTTTGATGTCTTCACTATTATTCTACAATGTAGAAAATAAAGAAAACCCCTGGAATGAGTCGGTGTCCAAACTTTTGGCAGGTAATGTACCTCAACAGCTCCTCAGCAGTGACAACATGTCAAGTACTTCACAATATACACAATATCATTAGAACTAAGGTACATTTGTATCTCACATAGCAAGCTGCCTGTATAGCTGTACTATGTGGGATCTCTGCCCCATCATCACAGAAACAGACAGTTTGGTTCATCCATCTCTCTCCAGCCCCCCTCAGGGGTCATAGGTCAGGGTGTGTGCACAAGGTCACCAGGCTCTGATTGAACCAGGAAATGGCTAATTGCAGAGGAAAGGAGATTTCCTGAGCTGCTAGCATTAGCAGCCAAACCCTGCCTGGGCCAGACTGAATGACAAAGAGGAAGCACTTTATGACTCCCATTAAAGCAAACGTGTGTGTGTGTGTGTGTGTGTGTGTGTGTGTGTGTGTGTGTGTGTGTGTGTGTGTGTGTGTGTGTGTGTGTGTGTGTGTGTGTGTGTGTGTGTGTGTGTGTGTGGGGGGGGGGGGGGGGGGGTGTGTGGGTGGGTGGGTGGGTGGGTGTGAGCAAGTTGAAATAACATGGAGTGAGAAGGGACGGTCTGCCCAATCACAGGGCCCTGTTAGCCTGATCACTTATGTAATCAGACAGCTGCAGACAGTTTTGTAATTGGACCACCATAGTATTGTATGTGGACAGTGTTTCCCATCCCAGTCCTTAGGGACCTCCAGTTGTTGTACATAATCACCAGGTTTCAACGGGTGAATAGAACAAATCATTCTAGCACACCTGGTAATACCTGATTCAACTAGTTCACTGAGCATCAAGCTGCTTCTCTCCCTGGCCTAGTGCTGGTATCATCTAGTCCACTGAGCATCAAGCTGCTTCTCTCCCTGGCCTAGTGCTGGTATCAACTAGTCGACTGAGCATTAAGCTGCTTCTCTCACTGACCTAGTGCTGGTATCATCTAGTCCACTGAGCACCAAGCTGCTTCTCTCTGTCTGTCTGTCTGTCTGTCTGTCTGTCTGTCTGTCTGTCTGTCTGTCTGTCTGTCTGTCTGTCTGTCTGTCTGTCTGTCTGTCTGTCTGTCTGTCTGTCTGTCTGTCTGTCTGTCTGTCTGTGTCTATCTATCTATCTATCTTTCTATCTATCTATCTAGAGCTGGTGGTCTGTGAGTCCAGAGCTCTGGGGTCTATGTAGACAGACCAGGGTTACACAGCATGTCTTCCTGTAGAGGGTGGAACTTCCGATCAATCAGCAGCAGGGTCGTTTCTTGTGGGGTTAAGTATACAAGCTCACTCTACACGAAATGGTACTAAATCTTCCCATCCATCCATTTTGTGCAGAGAGTGTGTAGTGAAGGGCCCTAGCTAGAGAAGTAAGATGAATAGAAATTCTACTCATGCTTCAACACTGAGCAGGATAAAAGCATGTAATTTTAATCTAACTCATTGTGCTTATATCTTGCAGCCTTCTGGGCTCTGGAACAGCATGCTATTATCCAGCCCTATCTCTAGACCTTGGCACTAGAGTGGCAGGAACAGACTGGCAAGGCTGGGTACAAAAGAGAGGGCGAAATAAAGAGAAAGCGAGAGGGAGGGAGAAGGGGGGCACCCAGGGACCGCCCTGGCTCAGCATAGGAGTGCACCAACACCCTTCCACCCCGTGGGACCGGGACCCACCACAGTCTCTTTGACCTCTTAGCTCTCTGCTCTCCCAGGCAGAACACAATGGGTCGACAGGGAGGAGACAAGTAGCATGAGACCTGGAGAGACCAGACCAGCCAATATCCCACACCAGCCACTGTCAAGATGCACTTCAAGAAGTAGGTATGTTGCTTTATCTTACTTTTGGAAATCATTTGAAAATATGTTTTACAAATGACTTTAGTTGTAAAAATAACCATATGATTTTCTTTTTTACAGGTGCTTCTCCCTTTGAAGCATAAGGGATAGGCGGATAAGAGTACCTTACAAACGCATCACCATCATGAGTCAAGGTTTGCTATTATACAACATTCTCTCTGTTACTGTACTGTCATCCCTCTATTGAAACTAATACTACAGCCTAACTCACTGTCATTAACAGCATGTTGTGATCGACTAAACTGAGCTGCTTACCTGCCAGAAGGGTGATTTTGTGTCAGTCTGGACACAGGGATGAGACACAAGCAGTGGTGGAATTAGGCATAGGCGGCATGGGGCGCCTGCACAAAAAAAAAATCATTTTAAAAAATTGAACGTAAAAAATATTCTGAATGGTGACATTTGCACGATCGGTTTTCTATTGCTCATTTGCACGTCACGTCAATGATATCATGTCACTGTGTGGGACTGTGGGTCAATTAATCTAGTCGGAGTGGGAGCTTGGCAGGCTACTGCCTGGGAAGGTCTCCCACTCAGAAGTACGAGATGGGGAAGGGGGGCGGGGGTAAGTTGACCTCAGGTCTCCCCACTGGAAGCCCGAGGTAGGGGGAGCGGGAGAATCTATCAAATAGGGCACCTCTAACTTTGTACAGTACTAATACAATTAGTTGTGTAATTTAGTTTGTGTGTTTCTTGTTTGAAGTGAAATAGTGTAATAATCAGGTTCTCTTCTTTATAAATGTGTTATTATATTTGTGTATTGTGTGATATAGGATTTGTGCAATTTAGTTTTGTGTTTTTTTGTTAAAAATAAATAGAATAGAAATATATATACAAACATAATACTCATAAGTATCAAAAAGAAGTAACAAAGACAAATGGAAACAAATTGTAGTATATAAATACAAATAAAGATAATTGAATTATTACACTATTACCTAGTGTAATAATTAGATTCTCTTTATTTGTATGTATGTAATACAATTTGTTTCTATTTGTCTTTGTTACTTCATTTTGATATGAATGAGTCTTATTTCTGTATATATATTTATATTTATATAGTTTTAAATGTTATGATTATTTATTTGGGTTGTTCCGAATGTCTGAATAAAAATTAAATTTAGTGCAGAATGGTGCTTTTTGTTGTGTGTTGGGGGGAGACAGGGATGAGACAGGAAAATGAGACACAGAGATGAGACACAGGAATGAGACACAGGGATGAGACAGGGAGATGAGATACAGGGATGAGACAGGAAAATGAGACACAGAGGTGAGACACAGGGATGAGACACAGGGATGAGACAGGAAAATGAGACACAGAGATGAGACACAGGGATGAGACAGGAAAATGAGACACAGAGATGAGACACAGGGATGAGACAGGGAGATGAGACACAGGGATGAGACACAGAGATGAGACACAGGGATGAGACAGGAAAATGAGACACAGAGGTGAGACACAGGGATGAGACACAGGGATGAGACAGGAAAATGAGACACAGAGATGAGACACAGGGATGAGACAGGAAAATGAGACACAGAGATGAGACACAGGGATGAGACAGGGAGATGAGACACAGGGATGAGACACAGAGATGAGACACAGGGATGAGACAGGGAGATGAGACACAGAGATGAGACACAGGGATGAGACACAGGGATGAGACAGGGAGATGAGACACAGGGATGAGACACAGGGATGAGACAGGAAAATGAGACACAGGGATGAGACACAGGGATGAGACAGGGAGATGAGATACAGGGATGAGACAGGAAAATGAGACACAGAGATGAGACACAGGGATGAGACACAGAGATGAGACAGGAAAATGAGACACAGAGATGAGACACAGGGATGAGACAGGAAAATGAGACACAGAGGTGAGACACAGGGATGAGACACAGGGATGAGACAGGAAAATGAGACACAGAGATGAGACACAGGTATGAGACAGGAAAATGAGACACAGAGATGAGACACAGGGATGAGACAGGGAGATGAGACAGGGAGATGAGACACAGGGATGAGACAGGGAGATGAGACACAGGGATGAGACACAGGGATGAGACACAGGGATGAGACACAAGGATGAGACACAGGGATGAGACAGAGATGAGACACAGGGATGAGACAGGGAGATGAGACACAGAGATGAGCAGGAAACCATAGTGGGACTTTAGGGACCCGACCAGAACATACCGGAAAAGGGAGAAGAGGACACACAAATAACTGGTAAAATCACAGACAGACAGATGCCATGTAGGTCCAGATTTGTGACCTTGTGTTACAGTGAGTGTAAGTGAGATGGTAAGGGTAAAGATTTTCGGATTGAAATTATGTCCGACTAGTTCGCTGAAACAATAGAAGCTGTCTTTGTATACTGGTTGGTTTGTGGATGTTGTTTTAGAGGAGTGACAGCCTTTAGACCTGGATTCAATCAGATTGTGAGTTAACTAGCGCTAACCAGCGTTGGCCGGATCCATATAGCTGATGTTTTGAGGGTGTTTGAGGTGTAACTGTGGTATGAGCTGACGAATCAGGGAGCGGCTGCTGTTGTGTGTCACAAACCACTCCCTTCCTTATTACCCCTCCTGCGTTAGTTCAAAATGGTACTAGACAGTGAAGGCTCTATCCATGGTAGAAATAATGACTCTCAAATGTCAAACCATTAATGTGAGGCTAATGCATGTTTTGATGTTAATTTCGATGAGGGGATTGTAGCCTGTCAGTCTAATTTGTGTGTTGAAACTTCATGGGATTGCATGGGATTTGTTGGATTATAGTCAGGATTGCTTGTGGATTTGACAGCTCTAAACACAGTTCCACCTCCGACACCACCAAAACAACCGCTATGCAGATGTTGGCTAAAGCGGATCTGATTGAGTTTCTGAGGTTCTTTTAAAAAGTTGTGAAGCAGAAATCGTCTCTGCAGTGCTGGGTGTCTGTGGGTTGTTGCGGTTTAGTTGAGATATTTAACAGCAGTATTTTCTGTAAGAATCACTGCTTACTAACTTTTTCTGTGTTGGACCCCTTAAAAAAAACTCTCACAGACTAACTGTTCACCTTTAAATTGGATACAAAATTAGATGAAAAAAAAATCAACAAACATGAGCTTTCTAACAACGTGGTGCCAATGAGTGAAGGTCCAGGACAAGTTAGTGCTTCATGTGTCGGTGACATTTGAAGGTTGAAGGTATGGTCGATGGAGGCTGACAGGAGGATGTAGAGGAAGGGTGGAGGAGATGTCCTGCTTAGAGAGAGAGAGAGAGATCTCTCCTCTGACTAGCACAGGATGTTAGGGAGGGGGGAGAGTGTTCCGCAGGGGAAAGAGATGGGGGGGGGGGGGGGGGGGGGGGGCGTCAGAAAGAGGGGGTTGATTGAGGGCCCTGTCCCACAAAGGACCCACTCCTACTGGATATAAGACCAGGAAAAAAGAGCAGAGCCTGAGCGAAGTCCCCAAAACTCTGCTGGCCCAGGAGATTCTCTGGGGCTCTCCATGTGTTGTAGCCCTTATTGTGAGTTTCTCATTATTTCGCTTTTTCTCTACCACTTCCCAGTCCATCCCTTTCTCTATTACCCTTTCACAATCAATTATTTTGTGCATGTAAACAAAATATGGAAGCATATGCAGTTTGGTTTCCTCAGTTTTGTGTTGTCACCCATAGAGATACCTTACCAATGTTTCAACTGCCTTATATTTTAATAGGCCAATGGTAATATGTATTAGTTTGTGTTTGTGTGTAGGGCTGGCATGATTTAAGTCAGCAGCATGCCAGCAGCATACCACTCTGCATACCACTGCTGGCTTGCTTCTGAAGCTAAGCAGGCTAAGCAGTCAGCAGCATGCCAGCAGCATACCACTCTGCATACCACTGCTGGCTTGCTTCTGAAGCTAAGCAGGGTTGGTCCTGGTCAGTTCCTGGATGGGAGACCAGATGCTGCTGGAAGTGGTGTTGGAGCGCCAGTAGGAGGCACGCTTTCCTCTGGTCTAAAAAAAATATCCCAATGCCCCAGGGCAGTGATTGGGGACACTGCCCTGTGTAGGGTGCCGTCTTTCGGATGGGACGTTAAACAGGTGTCCTGACTCTCTGAGGTCATTAAAGATCCCATGGTACTTATCGTAAGAGTAGGGGTGTTAACCCCGGTGTCCTGGCTAAATTCCCAATCTGGCCCTCAAACGGTCACCTAATAATCCCCAGTTTACAATTGGCTCATTAATCCCCCTCCTCTCCCCTGTAACTATTCCCCAGATCGTTGCTGCAAATGAGAACGTGTTCTCAGTCAACTTACCTGGTAAAATAACAGATAAATAAAGTTTGTGAAGCCATGAGGTTCATCACTGTCTGTCAGCTGGAGGAGGCCAGAGGAACACTGTGGGCACGTTGGGTTGAGCTAGTGATGGTAATCATTTGACATTGTCACTCATACCAGACAAATAACTGGTACATTTACAGTTGTAAATGTAATGATTTACTCTGTTAATTACTTTATCAAGTAAGTTGACTTCTAACACATCTGTTACAGCAACAATTTTGCAATGCATTAAAAATAAAATAACTCCAATTGTCTTCTAGATTTGTTTTGAATTAGGTCTAAGTTTAGCATTCTGGAAATTGTGACATTAACAAATAATTGACCTATATGAAATGAAATGGAATTTGGAATATAATAATAACTGGCTTTGGTGATGTGCTGTTGGCTCTACACTAAATAATAAAATGTCAACACTGAAAAATATAAAATAATGTTCTTGTCATTTTTTCTTATGTTGTCAGTATTCCAAACGTGGGTAGCTACGCATCACGCCCATTGCATCGTCTACCATCTATCCAGGGTATAGAAACCTGCCCCCACATTGCATCTGTTTGCCTGCCATCTGAACACTTAAACATCTGCGATGTTCTTTGGTATTTCCGATAGAAGAGCATTTCCCTGTCGATGTCCAGTACTGAAGGGTACTTTAATATGAAACCACAAAAACAATTGAATAGAAGGAAGCGCTGGTCACTGACTTTGTCCTTCCCAGAAGGCAACTTCCCTTCGACACCTCAACTCATATGAATCCAGCAGACGCGTTAAACCGTTACAACTTGTAGACTAAAATGGATACTTTGTTTTTCGTTATCTTTATACTTTTTCGATGCTCTTCGACAAGTAAGTAGTCTGTCTTTTAAAGTGTGAAGAGGTTGGTTAATTAACTTTCTGATTGTTACAGTAGTCTAATAACCACATTTATTTTGCGTGAAGATAGTCAACAACGGAAACTTTAGTTCATCCTTGTCTATACAGGGAAGGGTCAGTCAGTGAACGAATTTTTTGATTGAGGTTATTCCAAATATTATGACCCAAGTAGGTTATCTCACTGTAACAATAAAGAGTTCATTCTTTGTCAAATAAAATATTTATTTTATCTCATATTGACCATGATCGTATTGAACGGACTGCTTTAGCCTAACTCAGGTTTGAGATGAGGAATTATTCGTTAATAACAATAACGTCAATTTGACCTATTTTATTCAGCTACAACCAAAGAAAAGTACTAGTTGTAATCGAATAAAACTGTTGCCTTTTGAGAACTGATTTAACATAATCATGGGAAATGTTTATAAACTATTTCTGTAAGCCTGTAGTTTTTTGTAGCCCGTAAGTATTTGAGAAATGTTGGGCCTTGTGCATTTCAAACATTACATTACTAAATTGCTTTCAAAATATTAATAATTTGGCACTAGTTCTTTATCTTTTCGATGATTGTTAGTCCCCCACTATTGACCATCTCTTTGTATCTCCCATTTAGACGGTTTCCTTATTGCGCACACACCAAAGAAACTGTGCCTGTCAACCCACAAAACGACTGTGATCCTCAGCAGATGCAATGTCACCAGTCCCTACCAACAATGGGAATGGACGAAAGATATGAAGTTGCATCACACACAATCAGCCAAGTGTCTCTGGGCCAACCCGAGCAGTGCAATACCTCGGCACGCGCGCCTGGCCACGATCAGCGACTGTGACAGCGCACCTGCTTGGAAATGCTACGACAAACGAGGAACTTTCGGGTTAGCGGAGAAGCCCATGTACCTGAAGAAACAAGGTATACGGGTTGTGATCCGAGGAGACCAGAGGTATTCCAACTGGACTAAGTATGAGGAAATCTACTCTGGAGGGAGACAGGTGATTACCCATTTATGCCCGCTTAAAGGTGAGTGTTCTACTGAGGAATTGGGCTGCAAGTCTTCTGTTCGTTTGCATTCAGATAATAATATATATCTGTGCATTCAACTACCATACATCAATTATAAGTAGGCATGCCGATATAGTAGCCTTGAACTTTATGGATATTTTGTCATTCCTCCTCTGAAGTTTGAGAAGAGAACGTCTTGTAAAATGATAAGGCCCAACTACAGAATTAGTAGCCAACAGTATCTCTACATGGAACCAACAAACTCGTTATGACATAATTTACCTAGTTTACAGTAATGCAACTGATTTTCATTTTTAAAAAGCAGAATTATCACACAGATAAGATCTGTATCTAAATTACTTGCACCATGTCATCTTTGGACTTGTCTGACATTGGTATGGTGTGAATGCTTGAGGAAAGCAGAGGATGACACTCTTGGTACTGACTTTCCTGCACATTGTTGTCAAGTGTTTTATCAGCCCACTCACTCAGTCAGGAAGAACGTCAGCAGTGTTCTTCCTGTGAACTTAATGGCCATACAGGGGACATAGAAGAGGCTATTAATTTCACACTTGAAAAAAAACTACACATGCTACAATGTAAGCCTAACTGGTATTGTTTAATGTTAATTTACACTAAATGTTTATTCAGGCCACCTGTTATCATATATAATAAAATGGTAACACTTCCTTTTTTTGATAGTCCATCTGTAGATGATCTACAGACAATCAGTAACATTTCAACTAACTATCTACTAACCCTAACCCTTATCCTAACCCGAAACTTAACCCTTACCCTAAAGCTAGCCGTAACTTAAACTTGAACCCTTACCCTAACGCTAGCCATAACTTAAACTTTAACCATTACCCTAACGCTAGCCATAACTTAAACTTGAACCATTACCCTAACGCTAGCCGTAACTTAAACTTGAACCCTTACCCTAACGCTAGCCATAACTTAAACTTTAACCATTACCCTAACGCTAGCCATAACTTAAACTTGAACCATTACCCTAACGCTAGCCGTAACTTAAACTTGAACCCTTACCCTAACGCTAGCCATAACTTAAACTTGAACCATTACCCTAACGCTAGCCATAACTTAAACTTGAACCATTACCCTAACGCTAGCCATAACTTAAACTTGAACCATTACCCTAACGCTAGCCATAACTTAAACTTTAACCCTTACCCTAATGCTAGCCATAACTTAAACTTGTGCTTTTGATGTGGGTGTTTCCTCCTAGCGGGTGGTCCTACTAACGCTAGCCCTAGCCCTAACTCTAACCTTAACCCTTACCTTAACCATAACCTTAGCAAGCAGTTGCCTATAAACATAGTCAGTTGCTTATCAACAGATAGTTTGTCTGTACAGCATCTACAGATGGACTATCCAAGTAAAATGTGACCAATAAAACCAATACCTGGCTATTTATTTCACCTAATTTAACTTTTTTGTTAAAAAGATGAATAACATGACAATAAACCATCTATTACCATGTTATTAACATATTGATAAGGCGTTGTGAGCATGCAGTGCGTTTCTTTTAGGAGGAAACACCCACATCAAAGCACAGCGGTGTCTGGAACTTACGGTCAAATTCTTTAATTTCCCATTTAAGAACACTTGGGCTGGGTTAGCGTTATTACTTATGGAACACATACAGTATCTTGAATTTATTTCAATGTTATCCAATCATATTACAACCATGTGTATAGGTCTAGTCACAATAACCCCTCTTTCTTCTAGGTTCCACAACCATCTCAACCTCAACCCCCACAATGTGTTCATCCACACACCAACCTTTGGCATACACCCACACCATCAGAACAGCCCCTATAACAATAATAAACACACACTCCTCGTCAAACACTATGAGGACCCATAGTAGGACCACCCGGCAGATCTCTACATTAAGAGTCCCGGTTACATCGACCAATAGGGTGGTGACATATACGTCTGTAGTGGCGACTCACACTAATGACATCGTCAAGCCTCGGACAAGGACGGCCACGATGGGTCTCATTCCAAGTTCCATCCCAACGGCCGTCACAACATCACGGGCAGTTCTCAACCACAGCCATGATGTTCTCTCGTCCAGTCCTGCTTTGTCCACAGCTGACTCTGCCATGGACCAAACGGTGAGTGCTGCCACCGAAAATGCCCTCCTCGACTCGAGGAACGAAGCCAAGACTCCATCAGTAAACCAACCAACTTCCAGTTCCACCACACCTAATGTAGATGAGATGGTGTCAACTGCAGCTACCACTATGACTGTGGTTTCCTCTACAATTTCGTCAGTGCCCAACACAAGTTCTAAAACAGACTCAGCAGCTACTTCTACGGTAGTGGTCGTTACCTCTGATGCTAAAGTCACAACTTCTGCTACTTTATCTATCTCATCCTCTGTTTCAACCACTAACTCTGATTCTACCATCACACCTACCAGTACCACAGCTTTCCCCAAAACTAGGAAAGTACCCCCCAGAAAGTTTGTGGTTCCATCTACAACCAAAACCACAACTGTGCCGACTACATCAACCGCTCCCCCTACATCTCCTACTGTTGTCAGAACAACAAAGACTACAGCAAAATTCACAAGGAAAGTAGCCACACCCAATGCTGCCACAGCCCCACCCACAACATTTTCAACTCAGATCACAACATCCTCAATTTCACCCACCTTTTCAACAGTAAAGACTATAGCAAAACCCACAATGAAAATAGCCCTGCCCACAACCTCTACAGCCCCACCTACTGCCTCTTCAACTCCACCCAATACCACTCCAATCACATCTACAACAGCCCCGCCGACCACATATACCACACCACCCATAACTATAACAAACCCACCTACAACTACTACAACCACATCCACAACTACTACAGCTCCACCCAGAAGTACTACAACCACATCCACAACCACACCCACACCAACTACAGCTCCAACAACAACTACTACAGTACCGACTACAACCACAGAGTTGACCTCCATCCCACAGGTGGGTAATGATGACAGTCACTTGAAATTAACATTTCAATCGATTTTGAATTTGTGAAATTCCATAAAGAACGCTCAAAATCATATTTGCATGCATATTTGTACAAGGAACGTTAAAGGCAGTGAAGCTTGGAACAGACCTTCTGAAAGAAGGGCTATAGTAATGGCAAATAGTAATATAGAATATATTAGTCATATTCAAATAGTCTTTCAACAGAGTAAATTCTGCAATCACAATAGTAGGCTATGAATTACACCCATGTCATGCCCTTTTAACCTACTGTATACTATGGGTGTTAGTTTAAGTGGACCTAAAGTTCTTCAGACAGAGGAGGCAGAGAGGCAGACAGGCAGGAAGGAAAGTAGGGTGGGGTATCACGGGGAGAGAAGGAGGCTACTCAAGGTGCTGCTGTCCAGACTCAAGTGAAGGTTAAGGCTGTGAGCAAGTAGACAAACTATTTGATAGGAACTTAGGCTACTGTAGGTGTTAGAAAAAAGTGTATATAGAGGGCGGAAGTAGATGCTGATATGGAATCAATTTCCTGAGCAGTCTGTCTACCTGACGCCGGTGATGGTGCAGCCTGAGCATTGAGGAAGGGTGTAGGAAAATCATGTGGACTAGAGATTGAAAGTGACGAGATGGTAGCGTGGGAAGAGACTGTGCGTGGTCTACTTTGCACAGATTTTGGGCAACCACAAAATCACAACGAGATGCCATGCTTGGTTAGGCACGTGCCACCTGTAGCCGCCTCCAACATGCCATTGTGAAATTCAGAAAATAAATATACATTGTTATTTCATGGACCGATTATGACAACCAATGTTGGAATATATTTGATTATTATTTATTTTTATTTATTGACCTAACGGATTTAAATCAACGACCGCAATGTTCAGATGTGCAACTATTATTTTGATCGTTTGTTTATGGTGGCGTTGTGTCGAGGTGAGTCATGGTTAAAGTCAATTTAACCTGGATTATTTTCCACTTGTTGCCTACTGTTGTTTAGCCTATCTTTTGGTTACATGTTGCCACTTCTGTGTTCCTTTCAGGCCGATACCACTAATGCTGTCAAATGTTCAGTCAACCTGACAGAGACCATCGCCAGGACGGATTCTATTGCACTCAAATTAATAACAACAGGAGAAGCTTGTAATTTTACCGTGTTTTATGAGAATAGTCGTTCCGATATAACGGATTGTGATCTATATGGGCAGTATAGTAATGTGTATATCTGCGATATAAGGGATTTAGAACCTGGGACGTTACACCACTTTGAAGTGATATCGAAGACTGATGGAGAGAGGAGAAACGTATCAGTGCGAACGGGTAAGCTAAGTGTTATAAACCAAAATTCGTTTCTGTTATATTTTAACCTATTTAATGGTATTCTATTCTAAATGTTTTTTAGACTGTTAAATTGACTTTAATTCATCTTAAACGTCCTACAATATCAGAACCCCCCCTCCCCCAGTATCATGCACTATATATGTTTTCTGTTGATTTTAGTCTATTTTTATTGTTGATCATGATATTCGAATGATTATATTTCGTTAAAAATTAAGTTTTACACCTGATTAATTCAAAGATATCGAATTTGGCAATTTCAAACAGTTAGTAGTGGCATGACTCCTCTGATATCATCAACTCGCCATCATTAAATATATCTAACACATATGATATCATATTAGGACATCTTAGGTTCTAATGTATTGTAAACATCTAATTTATTCCAACAGCTCCTTTTGGTTGTCTTTCTGTTGGTGTTTTATTGCACAAACGTTGATACTTAAAATGTATGTAGCAACATTTAGCTTTCATATAATTTTACTGTAATATTTGATGTATTGTGAAATGGCTTGAAATTGTATATGTTCATTCATATCCTTTTGTATTATTTGATTTATGCTTACAGTAGTCAAGCCTTTGTTCTGCCCAGTATTGAACCATGTTGCACTGAATAGATTCTGTGCATCGCTTTGATAATGAAGAACATGGAGAATAGAGAACTATTATGCCAACACCGCTGAAGTCCAGTACACTTTATCCTTTGTAAAATCCTTTGAACATTGTCAAGGCCACAACCTTAGAATATCCTGCCAAGAACTTGGAGCCAGCCCTCTGGTCATTGGTCTCACAGCTCTAGATTAGAACCAGGGAAGTTCTGGAACACACTGCTGCTCCAATCACCTAAGGTTGTAACAGTAGAGGTCAGTAACAATGCAGAGCATCTAATCTTAAGTGTTTGTTTCCAGACAGATCTCCTTCTCCCCAGAGCCACTTCCCGCCAAGCATTGTTTCTTTGTACTAACGGATACAGGAGGCCTCCATGTTTTGTTTTCACGGGACAAATAGATTAGACTACAGTGCACTCCAGAACTTTGCATTCAAAGTGTGGCTGAGGTTTTTTTTCTTGGGTCTTTGTGTGTGGACCTTGAAATTTCAATTTTTGACAGTAGCCTACGAAGGATGAAATCCTCAAGATTAACAGTTCAAATCACTTGGACTTCCAAATCACTTGGACTTTATCCAGTACTGTTTTTATATTTACAGATACAATGTAGTTACTGTGTAATACAGTAGTGGTCTTGTAAAGGGCCCCAATGTGGCTCTAGGATTGGACGGACAATGTCCTTGCTGATTAGCCAATGTGATTCCTGGGGTTGCTCTGAAGAGCCCTCAGAGGGGAAGCATTATGAAGAAAGGGTCAAAGTTAATTGCTGAGCTGTGGGGGGCACCACTTACCCTGTTCTGCTCCTCTCTCTCCATTTGGTCTTTGTTTTTGTCGATTCCTGTCAAGGCTCGCTCTCTCGCTCAAGACGCACGCAGGTCTCCCAGCGAATCGCCACATTCTTTAAAGAACCAAAACAATCTTATCGCTCTGCTCCATCGCAGGCAGCCACCACTGGCTTTCAGTGAAGCACAAAGACAGGATCCAGATATTCTTCATGACCTTTTCTCCTAGTTGTATAATATCAAGATGTTTAATTGAGGTTTATATAATATCGGCAAGATGCTGGCCCCTTGGCCACTTGGCCACTTGTTTAAAGGATGTCTTTGTTGTCTATCATATTATTTATAGCAAAAATACTAACACATTCTCTCTCTCTCTCTCTTTCTCTCTCTCTCTCTCTCTCTCTCTCTCTCTCTCTCTCTCTCTCTCTCTCCCTCCCTCCTTCCCCCTAGATCCGGTTAGTCCATCCAGGTTGGACGTCCTACCAGACCAGGTCCAGGCAGCTCAGTATAAGAGTCAGGGTCACGGTGGCTCCCCAGGCCTGCATGTATCCTGGCCTCGCTCTCGCGGGCTGGTCGACTGGTATGAGCTCACACTACAGGACACTAAAACAGGAGAGAGCCGCAATACTCGCATCATGGGCACTGCCGTCCCTCAGTTAGGCTTTACCGCCCTCACCCCTGGCACCCTCTATGGCCTCAGCCTTGTGGCAATAGCTGGGAATAAAACTGCCCCACCAGTGCTGGCCACTGCAACCACAGGTGAGGGACCATCTTGCTGTTGTTATGTGGTTTCACTGGTCCTCTATTTGCATGTAATTTTCAGGATTTCTACACTCAATGTGCTGATCACCTGATATTTATGATATACAAATTGTGTACGATATTCTACTGTTTGCTCTACTGCCATTCTACCATACCCCTATTCCTATACTCACTTCAGTGCCTCCATGTTTGTTTGACTTGGATAACATAGAAATCACTGATCTACTTTGTTACTTTGTTAGACTTCAACAAGCTGCTCACTGGCATTGACCACTTTGTATTTTCCCCCCAGCTCCCTCAGCCATCAGCGGCCTCCAGCTCTTGGCCTCCTCCAACAGCCTGGGGGTTTCTTGGCAGCCCGGCCCAGGCAGGAGAGAGCGTTTCAGAGTGCTGCTGAGGGAGCGGCAGGGCAGCCTGGTCAGGAACGTCACCCTGAAGAGTAGCGTCACCTCCCACATCCTTAATGACCTGTTGCCTGGGACACTGTACACTGTCACTGTGGTGACTGAGGCTGGAGGCCTTCAGAATGCTGTCTTCAAACAAGCAGTCACAGGTATGGTAACAGTCACAGAGGAAATGTATCATGCTAGTTATGTTTGGGAGGTAAGGTAGCAGTCACAAAGGAAATGTGTCATGCCTGTTCTGTTTTGATGGTAAGGTAACAGTCACAGAGGAAATGTCATGCTAGTTCTGTTTGGGGGGTAAGGTAACAGTCACAGAGGAAATGTCATGCTAGTTCTGTTTGGGGGGTAAGGTAACAGTCACAGAAGAAATGTCATGCTAGTTCTGTTTTGGGGGGTAAGGTAGCAGTCACAGAGGAAATGTCATGCTAGTTCTGTTTGGGGGGTAAGGTAACAGTCACAGAGGAAATGTCATGCTAGTTCTGTTTGGGGGGTAAGGTAGCAGTCACAGAGGAAATGTCATGCTAGTTCTGTTTGGGGGGTAAGGTAACAGTCACAGAGGAAATGTCATGCTAGTTCTGTTTGGGGGGTAAGGTAGCAGTCACAGAGGAAATGTCATGCTAGTTCTGTTTGGGGGGTAGGGTAACAGTCACAGAGGAAATGTCATGCTAGTTCTGTTTGGGGGGTAAGGTAACAGTCACAGAGGAAATGTCATGCTAGTTCTGTTTGGGGGGTAAGGTAATAGTCACAGAGGAAATGTCATGCTAGTTCTGTTTGGGGGGTAAGGTAATAGTCACAGAGGAAATGTCATGCTAGTTCTGTTTGGGGGGTAAGGTAATAGTCACAGAGGAAATGTCATGCTAGTTCTGTTTGGGGGGTAAGGTAACAGTCACAGAGGAAATGTCATGCTAGTTCTGTTTGGGGGCTAAGGTAACGGTGGTGACAGTCCTCACAGGTATTATGGTAGGGACTCTGAAATTCACCTGTTGGAATAGTAAGACTGATACTTTTGTTGTGTTTAGTGTTTACCCATCCAACCACTAACCAAGTCTACTCCTGCTTAGCTTTTGTTATCCAGCAAAGAGGAGTAGAGTCCTAGGGCTTCAATGTCAGTGAGTTCAATACAGGTTCAGGGTGGAATGTTTCTCACACATTTATCTGGCTTAGTTTGCAGGGCTTTGTTTAACTTTCCAACACTGCACCCTTCTCTTTATACAGTCCCTACCACCACCATGGCCTTGCTCTCTGTCGGTCGTTGTTTCCAAGATATTTTAGGCTTCTCTATCCCACCCTTCCCTTCCTCTGTCTGCAGCTGGCTTGCCAATCAAGGCCTTCCTTCCCCTCCCAACCCACCACACAAATACGGCTAGCCAGTAACACACTGCATAGCCACTGAACACAATGCTAGATTTTGTCATTTTTTATGGTCCTTCGAGTTGGACAGGAACAATTGTCCTGGAAAGGTGTCAGTGTCCAAAAAGACCTGCTGTCACCTCCCTCAAATACATCCCTCTCAATCAACTTTAAAAAACGGAATAAAAAAGTCCCTCTTTTCAGGTTTCTGAAACTCCCCCTCAAATGGAAATGGCTAAGAGGGATGTGTAGCCCATCATTCAGCAGTGCTCCCACTAGACCAGACTCTGACATGTGTTGTTTTTCTTCCCCTAGTCCCCGCGGCGGTGTCAGACCTCCTCTTGGAGAACAACGGCAGTCTGGACTCATTGAGGGCCTCCTGGGTCACAGCTATGGGCAGCGTGGACACATACCTGGTCTCCCTTGCAACCCGGGGTTCAGCCGATCAGGACAGGACGCTGCCACCCAATGCCACAGAGGTGGTCTTCCGCGGCCTGACCCCTGGACGATCCTATCAGTTGTCTATGAGGTCAAAGGTTGGAGACCAGATGACTGAAGCTGTGACCGTGGGTAGAACTGGTAAGTTGTTCTGAAGGGTCAATGTCAATGTCACACCTCAGATTAAGTTTATGCCTATCTAGTTCCATATCAAAACTGTTTTAAGTGAAAAATTAGGGCTGGTCAAAAGCCACAAAAGCCAGGAAATACTAATGTGCGCACCACAATCCTTAACTTCAATGAAGATCTGGCTGCATGAACACCTCCATTAACCTCTCTCTCCCTCCTCCCTTTACACTGCCTCCTCTCTCCCTCCTCCCTTTACACTGCCTCCTCTCTCCCTCCTCCCTTTACACTGCCTCCTCTCTCCCTCCTCCCTTTATACTACCTCCTCTCTCCCTCCTCCCTTTACACTGCCTCCTCTCTCCTTCCTCCCTTTACACTGCCTCCTCTCTCCCTCCTCCCTTTACACCGCCTCCTCTCTCCTTCCTCCCTTTACACTGCCTCCTCTCTCCCTACTCACTTTACACTGCCTCCTCTCTCCCTCCTCCCTTTACACTGCCTCCTCTCTCCCTCCTCCCTTTATACTACCTCCTCTCTCCCTCCTCCCTTTATACTACCTCCTCTCTCCCTCCTCCCTTTACACTGCCTCCTCTCTCCCTCCTCCCTTTATACTACCTCCTCTCTCCCTCCTCGCTTTACACTGCCTCCTCTCTCCCTCCTCCCTTTATACTACCTCCTCTCTCCCTCCTCCCTTTATACTACCTCCTCTCTCCCTCCTCCCTTTACACTGCCTCCTCTCTCCCTCCTCCCTTTATACTACCTCCTCTCTCCCTCCTCGCTTTACACTGCCTCCTCTCTCCCTCCTCCCTTTATACTACCTCCTCTCTCCCTCCTCCCTTTATACTACCTCCTCTCTCCCTCCTCCCTTTATACTACCTCCTCTCTCCCTCCTCCCTTTATACTACCTCCTCTCTCCCTCCTCCCTTTACACTGCCTCCTCTCTCCCTCCTCCCTTTACACTGCCTCCTCTCTCCCTCCTCCCTTTATACTACCTCCTCTCTCCCTCCTCCCTTTATACTACCTCCTCTCTCCCTCCTCCCTTTACACTGCCTCCTCTCTCCCTCCTCCCTTTATACTACCTCCTCTCTCCCTCCTCACTTTACACTGCCTCCTCTCTCCCTCCTCCCTTTATACTACCTCCTCTCTCCCTCCTCGCTTTACACTGCCTCCTCTCTCCCTCCTCCCTTTATACTACCTCCTCTCTCCCTCCTCCCTTTATACTACCTCCTCTCTCCCTCCTCCCTTTACACTGCCTCCTCTCTCCCTCCTCCCTTTATACTACCTCCTCTCTCCCTCCTCGCTTTACACTGCCTCCTCTCTCCCTCCTCCCTTTATACTACCTCCTCTCTCCCTCCTCCCTTTATACTACCTCCTCTCTCCCTCCTCCCTTTATACTACCTCCTCTCTCCCTCCTCCCTTTATACTACCTCCTCTCTCCCTCCTCCCTTTACACTGCCTCCTCTCTCCCTCCTCCCTTTACACTGCCTTCTCTCTCCCTCCTCCCTTTATACTACCTCCTCTCTCCCTCCTCCCTTTATACTACCTCCTCTCTCCCTCCTCCCTTTACACTGCCTCCTCTCTCCCTCCTCCCTTTATACTACCTCCTCTCTCCCTCCTCGCTTTACACTGCCTCCTCTCTCCCTCCTCCCTTTATACTACCTCCTCTCTCCCTCCTCCCTTTACACTACCTCCTCTCTCCCTCCTCCCTTTATACTACCTCCTCTCTCCTTCCTCCCTTTACACTGCCTCCTCTCTCCCTCCTCGCTTTACACTGCCTCCTCTCTCCCTCCTCCCTTTATACTACCTCCTCTCTCCCTCCTCCCTTTATACTACCGCCTCTCTCCCTCCTCCCTTTACACTGCCTCCTCTCTCCCTCCTCCCTTTACACCACCTCCTCTCTCCCTCCTCCCTTTACACTGCCTCCTCTCTCCGTCCTCCCTTTACGCTGCCTCCTCTCTCCCTCCTCCCTTTACGCTGCCTCCTCTCTCCCTCCTCCCTTTACACTGCCTCCTCTCTCCCTCCTCCCTTTATACTACCTCCTCTCTCCCTCCTCCCTTTATACTACCGCCTCTCTCCCTCCTCCCTTTATACTACCTCCTCTCTCCCTCCTCCCTTTATACTACCGCCTCTCTCCCTCCTCCCTTTACACTGCCTCCTCTCTCCCTCCTCCCTTTACACTGCATCCTCTCTCCCTCCTCCCTTTATACTACCGCCTCTCTCCCTCCTCCCTTTACACTGCCTCCTCTCTCCCGCCTCCCTTTTACACTGCCTCCTCTCTCCCTCCTCCCTTTACACTGCCTCCTCTCTCCATCCTCCCTTTACACTGCCTCCTCTCTCCCTCCTCCCTTTACACTGCCTCCTCTTTCCTTCCTCCCTTTACACTGCCTCCTCTCTCCCTCCTCCCTTTACACTGCCTCCTCTCTCCCTCCTCCCTTTACACTGCCTCCTCTCTCCCTCCTCCCTTTACACCGCCTCCTCTCTCCTTCCTCCCTTTACACTGCCTCCTCTCTCCCTACTCACTTTACACTGCCTCCTCTCTCCCTCCTCCCTTTACACTGCCTCCTCTCTCCCTACTCACTTTACACCGCCTCCTCTCTCCTTCCTCCCTTTACACTGCCTCCTCTCTCCCTCCTCCCTTTACACCGCCTCCTCTCTCCTTCCTCCCTTTACACTGCCTCCTCTCTCCCTCCTCCCTTTATACTACCTCCTCTCTCCTTCCTCCCTTTACACTGCCTCCTCTCTCCCTACTCACTTTACACTGCCTCCTCTCTCCCTCCTCCCTTTACACTGCCTCCTCTCTCCCGCCTCCCTTTTACACTGCCTCCTCTCTCCCTCCTCCCTTTACACTGCCTCCTCTCTCCCTCCTCCCTTTACACTGCTTCCTCTCTCCCTTCTCCCTTTACACTGCCTCCTCTCTCCCTACTCACTTTACACTGCCTCCTCTCTCCCTCCTCCCTTTACACTGCCTCCTCTCTCATTTATCCCTTTACACTGCCTCCTCTCTCCCTCCTCCCTTTACACTGCCTCCTCTCTCCCTCCTCCCTTTACGCTGCCTCCTCTCTCATTTCTCCCTTTACACTGCCTCCTCTCTCCCTCCACCCTTTACACTGCCTCCTCTTTCCTTCCTCCCTTTACACTGCCTCCTCTCTGCCTCCTCCCTTTACACTGCCTCCTCTCTCCCTCCTCCCTTTACACTGCCTCCTCTCTCCCTCCTCCCTTTACACTGCCTCCTCTCTCATTTCTCCCTTTACACTGCCTCCTCTCTCCTTCCTCCCTTTACACTGCCCCCTCTCTCCCTCCTCCCTTTACACTGCCTTCTCTCTCCCTCCTCCCTTTACACTGCCTCCTCTCTCCCTCCTCCCTTTTACGCTGCCTCCTCTCTCCCTCCTCCCTTTACACTGCCTCCTCTCTCCCTCCTCCCTTCACACTGCCTCCTCTCTCATTTCTCCCTTTACACTGCCTCCTCTCTCATTTCTCCCTTTACACTGCCTCCTCTCTCCCTCCTCCCTTTACACTGCCTCCTCTCTCCGTCCTCCCTTTACACTGCCTCCTCTCTCCCTCCTCCCTTTACACTGCCTCCTCTCTCCCTCCTCCCTTTACGCTGCCTCCTCTCTCCCCCCTCCCTTTACACTGCCTCCTTTCTCCCTTCCTTAGTGCCAGACAAGGTGTCTCAATTGACCATGGTGGGCCTCAGTGACGGCAGCACTCTGAAGATGACATGGTCACCGCCTAGAGGGGAATGGGAGAACTACCGCATCCTGCTAATGAATGCCACAGTGGCTCTGGTCAATAAGACACTAAGCAGGCCAGTGAGACAGTACTCCTTCTCTGGGGCTTCCCTGGGGCTGGTGCCTGGCAGGCTTTACACAGCTCAGATCATGGTGGAGGCTGGCCCATTTGGCAACATTGCTCACTGCCAGGGAATGCTAGGTAAGTTACATTACAAATATTTTGATGCTAAGCTTGGTGTATATGTGGAATGTTTTTATGGGTCAAATTATATCCATGTAGGATGGCTCTTAAAATGAAATTGTCATGGCTCCTGAAGTTTATCATTTTTTGCCCTCTCTCTCTCTTTACTTGTTCACATCTTCTTCCCCCTTCTCCCTCACCCTGCCTTTCCCTCCCCTTTCTCCCCCCTTTACTTATTTACTAATTCTCTCCCCCTCTCTCAGCACCTCGGCCTGTCCAGCAGCTGGTCGTCTGTCACAGTGATGAGACGTCTCTGAGCGTGCTGTGGTCTCTCCCCGTAGGGGAGTGGGATGGGTACACTGTGGTCCTGAGACAGGGGAACACCGTTGTGTCCCAGAGGACACTGTCCCGTGACGCCAGGGACTGCACCTTCAACGTCCTCACACCTGGACGCCAGTACGCCATCACTGTCACGACCAACAGTGGGGGCCTAAACAGCTCAACTTCAGTGATTGGACGAACCAGTGAGTCACGTTTCCCAAGGGATATGAATAATGATGTTTTTGCCCCAGTATGGTTATGTTCTAGACTAGACACTAGAACTCTCAAACTCAACTCTGGACCTCGAAGTCAATTCCACAGCGTTTTTTCTTTATTTAGTATTGTTATTTTCTTTATTTAACTAGGCAAGCCAGTTAAGAACAAAATCTTGTTTACAATGACGGCCTACCGCGGCCAAACCCTAGACCAGATGACGCTGGGCCAATTGTGCGCCGCCCTATGGGACTCCCAATCACGGCCAGTTGTGATACAGCCTGGAATCGAACCAGGGTCTGTATGGGTGGCAGGTAGCCTAGTGGTTAGAGCGTTGGGCCAGTAAATGGAAGGTTAGGTTGCTGGATCGAATCCCCGTGCTGATGCCCCTAAGCAAGGCAGTTAACCCACTGTTCCCCTGGCGCCGAAGATGTGGATGACCATTAAGGCAGCCTCCTGTACCTCTCTGATTCAGAGGGATTGGGTTAAATGCGGAAGACACATTTCAGTTGAATACTTTCAGTTGGACCGCTGTCTAGGTATCCCCCTTTCCCCTAGTGACGCCTCTAGCACGGAGATGCAGTGCCTTAGACCGTTGTGCCACTCGGGAGCCCAAATTGTTACCCTCTAATCAGGGACTGATTTAGACCTGGAACCAGGTGAATGCAATTAATTATCAGGTAGAACAGAAAACCAGCAGGCTCCAGACCTCGTAGGGTAAGAGTTGAAAATTCTTGCACTACAACATTGCTCCATACAAGTTTTGTAGTCATATACTGTAACAGAGTTGTTGTAGTCATATAATAATGAGTTTTCCCCCATTGACAGAACTGATGCTGTGTCTCTGACTCAATGACTCTTTATGATCTCAATTTCTCCATAATGTCTCACATCTCTGATGGCCTCTCTATCTCTCTCTGTCTACTCCCAGCCCCAGCGCAGGTGACCAGTCTGCGTGTGACCAACGGTGGCAGCACGGACAGCCTCCAGACCCAGTGGGAGCAGGCAACCGGAGAGCTGGACTCATACCACGTGCTGCTCATCCATGACAGCAGCGTGATCAAGAACGAGAGCGCCCCAGCCCACACCATGGCCTACAGCTTCCTGGCCCTGAAGCCTGGAGCCCTCTACAGGGTGGTAGTAACCACCATCAGAGCAGGACAAGCCTCCAGGCAGAGCGTGGCAGAGGGACGCACAGGTAGACAACTTTGTGATTACTGATATATGTAGCCTACTTTAAATGTATAATGTTAAAATAGATACATTTTAAAATAATGTTTAGCTATCACACATGAATTCAGTTAAAGGGCACTGACAGTTTTAACTGTTTGTGTGACAAACTCCAGTATGCAAAATCATGTATTTTATTATATTTAGGGTTGACAGGATATTATTCAGAACTTTTAGCTTTTATCTGATACGACAGGAATTTATTGGAACCACTGCCTCATGAATACTCAGGAAAGAAAAAGGTGTAGATTCATGCGCAGAGCGGCAGGTGTTTATTAAGCCGTCGCAGGCTTAATAAAGGCAAGAATCGTGGTCACCGGCAGGCAATGGTCAAACATAGGTAGGCAAACAGGCAGGTAAATCCAAACGAAGACTGAGCTGGTTCTCACAAACGAGCTAGGATAAGGCTTAGTAGAGTCAAAACAACCAATACCTCACAAAGGCACAAACAGAATGAACTGAACTAAATAAGGAGCTGATGAGACCAGGTGAGTAACTAACACAGGTGAAGTCAATGAACAAAAATTAAAGACAGGGCTACGTTCCAGAACACAAAGAAACAGGGCTACGGTCAAGAATACAAAGAGACAGGGCTACGTTCCAGAATACAAAGAGACAGGGCTACGTTCCAGAACACAAAGAAACAGGGCTACGTTCCAGAACACAAAGAGACAGGGCTACGTTCCAGAATACAAAGAGACAGGGCTACGTTCCAGAATACAAAGAGACAGGGCTACGTTCCAGAACACAAAGAAACAGGGCTACGTTCCAGAACACAAAGAAACAGGGCTACGTTCCAGAACACAAAGAGACAGGGCTACGTTCAAGAACACAAAGAGACAGGGCTACGGTCACAAGAACACAACGAAAATAACACAAGATTGACTAAGAAAATAAATACAGAACCTTACACCGACTACACAGCAAACATGTCAAGGTCTTCCTTTCAAAGACTTCCCATCATGAACGGAAAAGGATGGGGGGTCTTTTTTGTATTGTTGAATTCCAGCTACCTTAATCTGAGAATGTTTTCATTTAAATGAACAAAGAATATACAACAGAATATAAAGTTCTTAAAGATACTTCCAAACTGGGCACAATGGTGTGTTTTGCTGATGCATCTAATCCTTTATACATACACTACCATTCAAACGTTTGGGCTCATTTAGAAATGTCCTTGTTTTTGAAAGAGAAGCACATCTTTTGTCCATTAAAATAACATCAAACTGATCAGAAATATAGTGTAGACATTGTTAATGTTGTAAATGTCTATTGTAGCTGGAAACGTCAGATTTTTTATGGAATATCTACAGGCGTACAGAGGCCCATTATCAGCAACCATCACTCCTGTGTTCCAATGGCACGTTGTGTTAGCTAATCCAAGTTGATCATTTTTAAAGGCTAATTGATCATTAGAAAACACTTTTGCAATTATGTTAACACAACTGAAAACTGTTATCCTGATTAAAGAAGCAATAAAACTGGCCTTCTTTAGACAAGTTGAGTTTCTGGAGCATCAGCATTTGTGGGTTTGATTACAGGCTCAAAATGGCCAGAAACAAAGAACTTTATTCTGAAACTCGTCAGTTTATTCTTGTTCTGAGAAATGAATGCTATTCCATACGAGAAATTTCCAAGTATCTGAAGATCTCGTACAACGCTGTGTACTACTCCCTTCACAGAACAGCGCAAACTGTCTCTAACCAGAATAGAAAGAGGAGTGGGAGGCCCCAGTGCACAACTAAGCACTTGTCGTACATTAGAGTGTCTAGTTTGAGAAACAGATGCCTCACAAGTCCGCTATTTTCTATTCCTGCTTTTGTACCTTTTTCTCAGCGTCAGCCAACCTTTTCTCAGCGTCAGCCAACCTTTTCTCAGCGTCAGCCAACCTTTTCTCAGCGTCAGCCAACCTTTTCTCAGCGTCAGCCAACCTTTTCTCAGCGTCAGCCAACGTTTTCTCAGCGTCAGCCAACCTTTTCTCAGCGTCAGCCAACCTTTTCTCAGCGTCAGCCAACCTTTTCTCAGCGTCAGCCAACCTTTTCTCAGCGTCAGCCAACCTTTTCTCAGCTTCAGCCAACCTTTTCTCAGCGTCAGCCAACCTTTTCTCAGCGTCAGCCAACCTTTTCTTCCCTTTCTCTTCTCCTTCTCCAGGTTCTTTATCCTCTCCTGTTCTTTCCTTTTCTCTTCCTCTGGTTGAAGTTTCTACCCCTTTTCTTTTTATTTCTCCTCCTTCTCCAGGTTCTTTATTCTCTCATTTTCTGCTTCACACCTAAATTTCTCTTCCAGTTATTGTTCCTTAATCTCATTCTCAAGGATCTTCAATATCTCCTTTTTCTCTTTTTTTTCTCTTCTTCCAATTGACATTTCTCCTCCTTTTCTGTTTATTTCCTCTCCTTTTCCAGGTATTTAATTCTCTCTTTCTCTTAGTTCTTTTCTTCCACCAACCTGAGTTTTTCCTTCTTTTCTTTTCCTTCCCCAACTTCTCCAGGATCTTCATCCTCTCTTTTCCTTTCTTTATCTCTTTGTCAAATGTCTCCGGCAATCTTAAATCCCCTTCAGCCTTCAAGTATGATGTTGATGTTTCCAAAATGGTGTAGCAGTTCAGACGTCTTTGTCTTTGTCTTGTCGTGTCCCGTGTATATATCTTTTTTTCCCTTTGTATATATTTCGTATATATTTTTTATATTTTTAACCTCAGTTTTAAAATACTCTCCTGCTACCTGCCTCACCCAATGTGGTATGGAACTGCAATTTTCTATACTTTAGAACCGGAACCCCCAACAGAAGCTAGCTAGCTAACTAGCTACTAGCTAGTAGTCAGTTAACCTTAGCCCGGTCAACTCCTGCCAGTCCGCACAGCACGATTCAACCCAGCGCATAACGGACTACTTGTTCTCCACATCTCCGGTTTCCTACAGCAAGCTCTGAACCTTTTCACCTGGATAGTCGCAGCTAGCTAGCTGCTATCTGAGTGTCTACCCCCTGGCTAACATCTCTGTCTCGAAGCAAGCACCAGTGAGCCTGAAACTAGCCTCGTGCTAGGCCCATCTCCCGGCTAGCTGAAGAGGTCCATCCGCCACTCCTTGTGCTACAATACATATTTTGCCAAATAGCCTGGATCCCTTTTACTGCAGACACAGAGCCCGGCCGATTCCATTACGACTGGTCTACTGATGTAATCCGCCCGAGGGTTTTCAACAGACTTTTTCCATTGCGACGTCACCCTAAGGCCCTTCTGCTAGCCCGTTAGCTGTCCGAATCGTCGTGTCTCAAGCTCACCTAGCTACACACTGGTCCCTATGATCACTCGGCTACGGATGCCTCTCCCTAATTGCCTACTGCAATTGTCCATTGCAGTTTTGGTTAGTGATTATTGTCTTATTTCACTGTAGAGCCTCCAGCCCTGTTCAATATGCCTTAGCTAGCCCTTTTGTTTCACCTCCCACAGATGCGGTGACCTCACCTGGTTTAAATGATGTCTCTAGAGACAAAACCTCTCTCATCGTCACTCAATGCCTAGGTTCACCTCCACTGTATTCACATCCTACCATACCATTGTCTGTACATTATGCCTTGAATCTATTCTTCTGCGCTCAGAAACCTGCTCCTTTTACTCTCTGTTCCGAACACACTAGGCGACAAGTTCTTATAGCCTTTAGCCATACCCTTATCCTACACCTCCTCTGTTCCTCTGGTGATGTAGAGGTTAATCCAGGCCCTGCAGCTCCACTCCCATTCCCCAGGCGCTCTCATTTATTGACTTCTGTAAACGTAAAAGCCTTGGTTTCATGCATGTTAACATTAGGAGCCTCCTCCCTAAGTTTGTTTTATTCACTGCTTTAGCACACTCTGCTAACCCGGATGTCCTAGCCGTGTCTGAATCCTGGCTTAGGAAGGCCATCAAAAATCCAGAAATATCCATCCCTAACTATAACATTTTCTGACAAGATAGAACTGCCAAAGGGGGCGGAGTTGCAATCTACTGAAGAGATAGCCTGCAGAGTTCTGTCATACTATCCAGGTGTGTGCCCAAACAATTCGAGCTTCTACTTCAAAAATCCTCCTTTCCAGAAACAAGTCTCTCACCGTTGCCGCTTGTTATAGACCTCATTCTGCCCCCAGCTGTGCCCTGGACACCATATGTGAATTGATTTCCCCCATCTATCTTCAGAGCTCATACTGTTAGATGACCTAAACTGGGACATGCTTAACACCCCTGCCATCCTACAATCTAAGCTAGATGCCCTCAATCTCACACAAATGATCAATGAACCTACCAGGTACAACCCCAAATCGGTAAACACGAGCACCCTCATAGATATCATCCTGACCAACCTGCCCTCTAAATACACCTCTGCTGTCTTCAACCAGGATCTCAGCGATCACTGCCTCATTGCCTGCGTCCGTAATGGACTGCGGTCAAACGACCACCCCTCATCACTGTCAAACGCTCCCTAAAACACACCTTTCTAATCGACCTGGCCGGGGTATTCTGGAAGGATATTGACCTCATTCCGTCAGTAGATGATGCCTGGTTATTCTTTAAAAGTGCTTTCTTCACCATCTTAAATAAGCATGCCCCATTCAAAAAATGTAGAACCAGGAACAGATATAGCCCTTGGTTCACTCCAGACCTGACTGCCTTGACCAGCACAAAAACATCCTGTGGCATACTGTATTAGCATCGAATAACTTTTCAGGGAAGTTAGGAACCAATATACACAGGCAGTTAGGAAAGCAAACGCTAGCTTTTTCAAACAGAAATTTGCATCTTGTAGCAAAACCCCATAAAGTTCTGGGACACTGTAAAGTCAATGGAGAATAAGAGCACCTCCTCCCAGCTGCCCACTGCACTGAGGCTAGGAAACAAAACAAACTCTGAACCAAGGACATTAATTTGGGGACAAGTCTGAAAGCATTATACATGTATGGCAATTTAGCTAGTTAGCTTGTCCTATTTAGATAGCTTGTTGTTGCTAGCTAATTTGTCCTGGGATATAAACATTGAGTTGTTATTTTACCTGAAATGCACAAGGTCCTCTACTCCGACAATTAATCCACAGATAAAACGGCCAACATAATTGTTTCTAGTCATCTCTCCTCCTTCCAGGCTTTTTCATCTTTGAACTTATATGGTGATCACATCTACACTTTCAAAATATTACCACGACAACCGGCAAAACAGTTCGTCTTTCAATCACCCACTGTAAAGGCGTGCGTAACTGGCTGCAGGGGAGCAAACGGAGCCCTTTATTGCGGCAAACAAGACACTGTATTCAGAAAACTAAACACACACGGTTTACAATAAACCGGCTCAAACCAGCCTGGAGTACACATACATTTACATATAACAATTACACACACAGACATGGGGGGAAAACAGAGCGTTATATGCAAGACGAGTAATGAGGGACAAGACAAAACAAATGGAAAATGAAAGGTGGCTAGAAGACCGGTGAGGTCGACCACCGAACGCCGCCCGAACAAGGAGAGGGACCGACCTCGGCGGAAGTCGTGACACCCTCGTGGGTATAACCAATGAGGAGATGGCACGTGGGTACCTGCTTCTATAAACCAATGAGGAGATGGGAGAGGCAGGACTTGCAGTGCGATCTGCGTCAGAAATAGAAAGGAGTCCTATTTTAGCCCTTGGCATCGCAGCCGCTTGTTAGCGCACGAGAGCAGTGTGGGTGCAATAATTGAATAACATGGATTTCTACATTTATTTTGTGAAGCTCGCGCATGCGACGTGTACGTTCTGGCCAGCATGTTAGGTCTTCAAAAACCAAGTTAACAAACAGATCACCGAACATTTCGAATCCCACTGTACGTTCTCTGCTATGCAATCTGGTTTCCGAGCTGGTCATGGGTGCACCTCAGCCACGCTCAAGGTCCTAAACAATATCATAACCGCCATCGATAAAAGACAATACTGTGCAGCCGTATTCATCGACCTGGCCAAGGCTTTCGACTCTGTCAATCACCACATTCTTATCGGCAGACTCAACAGCCTTGGTTTCTCAAATGATCTACTCGCTTGGTTTACCAACTACTTCTCAGACAGAGTTCAGTGTGTCAAATTGGAGGGCCAGTTTTCCGGACCTCTGGCAGTCTCTATAGGGGTGCCACAGGGTTCAATTCTCGGGCCGACTCTTTTCTCTGTACACATCAATGATGTCGCTCTTGCTGCTGGTGATTCTCTGATTCACCTCTACGCAGACGACACCATTCTGTATACTTCTGGCCCTTCTTTGGACACTGTGCTAACTAACCTCCAGACGAGCTTCAATGCCATACATTACTCCTTCCGTGGCCTCCAACTGCTCTTAAATGCAAGTAAAACTTAATGCATGCTCTTCAACCGATCGCTGCCCACACCTGCCCGCCCATCCAGCATCCCTACTCTGGACAGTTCTAACTTAGAATTGTGGGCAATTACAAATATCTAGGTGTCTGGTTAGATTCACATAAATCATCTCAAATCCACAATTAAATCTAGAATTGTCTTCCTATTTCCCACAACCATGCATCCTTCACTCATGCTGCCAAACATACCCTCGTAAAACTGACTATCCTACCGATCCTTGACTTCGGCGATGTCATTTACAAAATAGCCTCCAACACTAATCAGCAAATTGGATGCAGTCTATCACAGTGCAATCCGTTTTGTCACCAAAGCCCCATATACTACCCACCACTGAGACATTATGCTCTCGTTGGCTGGTCCTCACTTCATATCTGTTGCCAGACCCACTGGCTCCAGGTCATCTATAAGTCTTTGCTAGGTAAAGCACCGCCTTATCTCAGCTCACTGGTCACCATAGCAGCACCCACTTGTAGCACGCAGTTCAGCAGGTATATTTCACTGGTCACCCCCAAAGCCTATTCCTCTTTGGCCACCTTTCCTTCCAGTTCTCTGCTGCCAATGACTGGAACGAATTGCAAAAATCACTGAAGCTGGAGAGTCATATCTCCCTAACTAACTTTTAGCATCAGCTGTCAGAGCAGCTCACAGATCATTGCACCTGTACATAGCCCATCTGTAAATAACCCATCCAACTACCTCATTCCCATATTTGTTTGTTTTTTTGTTGCTCCTTTGCACCCCAGTATCTCTACTTGCACATTCATATTCTGCACATCTATCACACCAGTGTTTAATTGCTAAATTGTAATTATTTCGCCACTACCGCCTATTTATTGCCTTACCTCCCTAAACTTACCTCATTTGCACACTGTATGTAGATTTTTCCTATTGTGTTATTGACTGTACGTTTGTTTATTCCATGTGTAACTCTGTGTTGTTGTTTGTGTCGCACTGCTTTGCTTTATCTTGGCCAGGTCGCAGTTGTAAATGGGAACTTGTTTTCAACTGGCCTACATGGTTAAATAAAAGTGAAATAAAAATGTATCTCCATCCTTCTCCCTCTCCTCATCTATTGACTTCATCATATTTACCTTCTCCTGCTCTGTTTTCTGGATTGTATGTGCTGGAGACTCTGCAACATCTTCCATTTCCTCTCCATCTCATTTTCCATCTCCTCAAGTAACTCCACCCTATCCTTTTCCCTCTCATCTTCTATTGTTTTCATCATCTCATCAATGTCCTTTTCCTGTCTCAAGGCTGGGTCTGAGGGTCTGTCTGTGTAGAGCCTCCTATGAATAGCAGGGGGCATTTGGAGGAAGAGAGAGAGGAGAGCGTCCGTGAAGTCTCTGGCCAGATTGGAGGACACCTGAGCTGCCTGTCTGAGACACCCTCTGATTGGGTGCAGAGCTGACATGTAGACACAAGGGTGTTGGGCTTAGTGCTGGTGCTGTCCTGACATGGGCCTAGGCTGGCCGGTGTGAGTCACTGGAATGGGGAATTCCCAATTAGGTTTCAAGCAGCCTGAAGAGTCAATTCTTTCCACACCATTCTTGTTTTGTGAGATACGACAGCATTATGGTTAAACCATTTCCAGTTTTGTTTAATACCGTTACCTGGCATAGAGCTAATCAGCTGTTTGATTCATCTAGCACACTTTCGATTGTCCCAAAGTTTAGTTCAGCAGTGTTGGATAAACTTTTTCCAATGTCAAATAAACGTGACTTATTCATAACATTCAGTTATGTTTGAAATGTCATCTCACTGCCTCAATGAACTCTCCCAGTCTCCTCAGCTCTGCCCAGAGTGCCTTGGTCTCCAAGTCCACCTTGTCCTCCAGCCTTCTAATGACCACACAGAGATGCTGGTTGTCATTCTCCTGCTTCCATTGGCTATTCTTCTGCAGCTCCTCATCATTCTGCTGTTTCTTCTGGCCATCATGGTGTCCTGGTCACTCTTGAGGACTTTGATGGCCTTCCCCATCAGCGTACCTTCTCTCTTAGGAGAACCTCATTCTGAGACTTGTTGGACTGCCTCTGAACAAGATTATCAATCAATCAATCACATTTATTTATAAAGCCCTTTTTACATCAGCAGATGTCACAAAGTGCTATACAGAAACCCAGCCTAAAACCCCAAACAGCAACGATGCAGGTGTAGAAGCACGGTGGCTAGGAAACATGTTTAATGTATGGAAGGAGAAGACCATGTTCAAAAGGAAAATAAAGAAACCATGCTTTAGTACCAAATATTGTAGCATAAAATTGCACAACAATGATGATGCTCAGAGCTTATAAAACAGATACATAATAATGAATTAAACCTAAAATAAGTTGCATAAAAAATTGAGCTCTTAGTACAGTAAGGAGTTTTAGTCTCTTTGGACCAGGCAAACAGAAACAGTCCATGATGACTGTCTTGTATGTGGACAACCCGGTGAGGCAAACCAATCAATGCAATATACAGTACCAATCAAAAGTTTGGACACACCGACTCATTCCAGGGTTTTTCTTTATTTTACTAGTTACTACATTGTAGAATAATAGTGAAGACATCAAAACTATGAAATAACACATATGGAATAATTTAGTAACCCAAAAACTGTTAAACAAATCAAAATATATTTTATATTTGAGATTCTTCAAAGTAGCCACCCCTTGCCATTCTCTCAACCAGCTTCATGAGGTAGTCAACTGGAATGCATTTCAATTAACAGGTGTGCCTTGTTAAAAGTTGATTTGTGGAATTTGTCATTATGGGTTATTGTGTTTGTAGTTATGAGGAATAACATTAATTTAATCATCCATTTTAAAATAAGGCTGTAACCTAACAAAATGTGGAAAAAGTCAAAGGGTCTGAATACTTTCCGAATGCACTGTAGATGGAACTGACTTATTCAAGAGATGAAATGGCAAATCATTCAAACGGTTTGATCATCCATTTGTTGGATCATCCATTTGCTTCATGTCTTTTATGAGTAGCCTAATCTGCACTCCAACACAACATTTAGAACCTAGAACCTATCATGAGAATTACAATTATGACATTATTTTATTTTGAACACATGATAGTCAATGAAAATGTATATCCTTAGAGTTAGAATCCCTTGAAAATTCTAATTCTATGTGCATACCTATTATGGCATCGCAACAATTATTAGTCGACACAGCTGTAGGGTAGGCCTAGCCAATGATATAGGTCTACACCCAATGTTCCCTCTAAACTGCACATGTGTGTGGCCTCGCTCCTCCTCCAAACACTGCCGGGCAGAAGAAATGCCAGGCCGTGCAGAGATGCAAGAGATTGAACTTCACTGAGTTTGCCCCATTACTTTGCACTATACAGATCAACATTTTTTCTGTGATCAAATCAACATTATATCAGCCCCTTTTCAATGCAACAAATGAAAACAAATCTAACTTTGCAAGATTTAGTCTGTGATTTTATTGTAGTCAGAGCCAGAGCGCAATGGAGTACAATTTTATTGGAAACAAGTGGTGTTTCAATCACCCGTGAGTGAATGCACTTTTCTTTTTTTGATATTCTTTGCTAGTTAGTGAGTTATTAGCCCAATTATTTAATTTAATTGAATTTAATTTATTTTGGGCAACAGATGTATACAGCAAAATGCACCATGTGGACCCAGAGTATATCACCTGAAAGTATTAATTAAAACGCTTGTTTCCAAAGTGGTCCTCGATGGTAAAAACAAAAACACACATAATGATTAAAAGACAAAAATACAAACAACCATAAATACATTCATTTATATTGGCATCCTAAAAAGTGGCACTATTCTCTGCACTTCACCCTAAACTTAAAAATCATTTTCATTTCACATTCAAATAATCTATAAATTGCACATCATACCGATCCTTCAAATAATACATCTGACCAGCAGTAGGGACACAAGGGGCAGTGGAATGGTTTCTCTTACTTAGACAACCTTGTCCAAATGAAAAACTTTACCTGCTTTTTAAAGCTATTTTTACTTTTTATTTGCTTGATCTCCAAGGGAAGGCTATTCCATAGACAAATGCCTGTATGGAAAAACGTGCTCCTCGCAGTACTGTTTACTCTTGGGATTTTACAAGACATAACACTAACTCTGGTATTGGGACTGTGTTGGTTATAAACAATATCAATGTGGTTTTTCATGTAACCTGGGGCACGATCATTTAAGATCTCAAACATATGATTAAATTTAAGTTGGTCCACTCTGGACTCCAAAGGCAACAAGCCCACCTCCCGGAACTCCTGTACCCCTATGTAGGTCCTAGGGGTGACATTCAGCATATACCTGATAACATTATTTTGCATGACCTGCATGATCTTTTTCAGCTTTTTTGATAGCCCATTATACCAAGCAGAGCAGGCATAATCAAAATGACACTGAATCAAGGTTGAGGCAAGCAGTTCCTTAACTTTAATGTTAAAATATCTAGTGTTACTGTCACGCCCTGACCTTAGAGAGACTTTTTATTTCTCTATTTGGTTAGGTCAGGGTGTGATTTGGGTGGGCATTCTAGTTTGTCTGTTTCTTTGTTGGCCGAGACTTTTTATTTCTCTATTTGGTTAGGTCAGGGTGTGATTTGGGTGGGCATTCTAGTTTGTCTGTTTCTTTGTTGGCCGGGTATGGTTCCCAATCAGAGGCAGCTGTCTATTGTTGTCTCTGATTGGGAATCATACTTAGGCAGCCTTCTCACCTGTGCTTGTGGGTAATTGTTTATTTTCTGTGTGTGTTTGTGTGCGCCACGATTGCGTCACATTCGGTTTCTGTTAACCTGTTTTTTGTGAAGGTTTCACTTTATTAAATATGTGGAATTACATACACACTGCGCCTTGGCTCATTTATGACAGGGAGTTTGAAGACAGTGAACGTGACAGAATTACCCACCACAAAAAGACCAAGCAGCGTGCGCCAACTTGGAGGACGAGCTGGACCAGGAGGAGATTATGGCAGGGGACAAGACCCGGTCACGGAAGCTCCAAAAAATGTTTTTTGGGGGGCACACGGGGAGATTGTCGGAGTCAGGGTTTAGACCTGAGCCAACTCCCTGTGCTCACCGTGGGGAGCATGTGACCGGTCAGGCACCGTGTTATGCGGTGATGCGCACTGTGTCTCCAGTGAGCATTCACAGGCTGGTGCGCTCTGTGCCAGCTCCCCGCATTTGCCGTGTGGAAGTGGGCATCCAGCCAGGTGGGCCCCCGGTCCGGAGCCTCCAGCGACGGCGAGGCGACGGCCCCCGGTCCGGAGCCTCCGGCGACGGCCCCCGGTCCGGAGCCTCCAGCGACGGCCCCCGGTCCGGAGCCTCCAGCGACGGCCCCCGGTCCGGAGCCTGCAGCGACGGCCCCCGGTCCGGAGCCTGCAGCGACGGTCTCCGGTCCGGAGTCTCCAGCGGCGGTCCGCAGTCCGGAGCCTCCAGCGGGGGTTCCCAATCCGGAGCCTCCGGTGATGATCCACGGTCCGGTTCCACGGTCCCGAACCAGAGCCGCCACCGAGGATAGATTTCCACCCGGACCCTCCCCAATAGAGTCAGGTTTTGTGGCCGGAGTCCGCAGGTGGAAAAAAGGTGGAAAACAGGCTGCCTAAGTATGATTCCCATTCAGAGACAACGATAGACAGCTGTCCCTGATTGAGAACCATACCCGGCCAAAACATAGAAACAAACAACATAGAATGCCCACCCCAAATCACACCCTGACCTAACCAAATAGAGAAATAAAACGTCTCTCTAAGGTCAGGGCGTGACACAGACAACCAATCTCTAACAAAATGCAAATGCAACAAAATGCAATTCAGGGTCTCCTCTATGTAAACTGTATCCTTTCCTGATATCAGTATGGCTGAATCATCAGCATAAAGCAGGAGTTTGCCCTTTACTGCATCTGGAATATCATTAACATATATAAGAGAGGCCCTAAAATAGATCCCTGCGGTACTCCACAGGATATTTATTTGGCTTCTGACAGAACATCACCAACATTACTGTTGATGGAATTTATATGTTTAAATGAATGATTAGAATATTCCACCCTGAAACCATATAAAGGACAGTGAAATTGATCAGAATCATACAATTATAATTAATGATGTGTGTAGTGTTAGTCAGTAAAATTATAATAAGTTGTGTGTGTAGTTTTAGTCAGAATTAGGGTAAAACAATATAACTCTATGGTATCTTAATGTACAATATGTCTCTATGGTATCTTAAACACAGGCTGTTCATGGCTAGGGGCCTCTGAAAGATTGAGGAAAGGACGGGAGGTACTTCCCACTGTCTCCCTATCTTGAGGGAGGACGGGGAGTGATTCTCACGGCCTCCCCTAATCTTCGTCGGCTGGGTGGTAGGACAGTATATGCGTAGTATACCTAATGTTTGTGTGTGAAAGTATGTGCGTAAGAAGCCAGTATAAAATTAATGGCTTTGTAGAACTAACCAGCGCTGTCGTAAATAAACTTTCTGACTATCGTAGCTGGGCCTCCGTCTGTTTCATTTCAACCAGTATCTTACAAATTCTGGGTTACAGACTGAGTAGTAATTTAATTGGGTTATGAACATTGAGAACATAATTCTCGTAACAATTACATACTTGTGTTCTGTTGGTCAAAGACCTAAACCAATTCACTGCTACGTAATTTAGACCCATGCATTTCAGTTTCATCAGGAGAATATCATGGTCCACAGTGTCAAAAGCTTTGTGCAAGTCTAACCTGTATAGTTCCCCTTCTCACTTTCCTGCTTAATGTGGTCAAAAAGGTGATAAGGCAAGTATCAGTGGAATGAGCTGTTCTAAAGCCAGATTGTAGTTCATAAAAAAGTTTGTGCTCATGTAACAGTATAACTTGAGACCGTCCCCTTGCCCATACCCGGGCTCGAACCAGGGACCCTCTGCACACATCAACAACAGTCAACCACGAAGCATCGTTACCCATCGCTCCACAAAAGCCGTGGTCCTTGCAGAGCAAGGGGAACTACTACTTCAAGGTGTCAGAGCAAGTGATGTCACCGATCGAAACGCTATTTAGCGCGCACCACCGCTATCTAAGCTAGCCTTTTCACATCCGTTACACTCACCGCCCTTTTGACCTCCTCCTTTTCCTGCAGCAACCAGTGATCCGGGTCAACAGCATCAATGTAACAGTATAACTTTAAACCGTCCCCTCACCCATACCTGGGCTCGAACCAGGGACCCTCTGCACACATCAACAACAGTCACCCACGAAGCATTGTTACCCATCGCTCCACAAAAGCCGCGGCCCTTGCAGAGCAAGGGGAACTACTACTTCAAGGTCTCAGAGCAAGTGAAGTCGCCGATTGAAACGCTATTTAGCGCGCACCACCGCTAACTAAGCTAGCCGTTTCACATCCGTTACACTCAAGAAGGTACCCCTCAAGTTGATTAAAACGAATCTCTCAACAACTTTAGATACTGTACTGAGGATTGACACAGCCTGTTTGTTTTACTGCTCTTGTTGTGGAGTGGAACCAACCGGGCTGTTTTGAGATCCTTGGGAAATGTAACGCTACTAATAGAAAGATAAGCATAGGTCAGCAGGGGAGTTACTGCTTCCTACAAGAGCACAAAACGTATAGGCTACATTTCAAGCTGTCTTAATTCAAGTGACAGTGTTGTATTTTGAGACAGGCTTGATTGTAGGCAGAGGGGTAGCCTACATGATCTAATTATCTGTATGGTAATAATAATTCATTATATTTTGTAAAGTGGTTTCTTGCATCTCACAATACAATGCAATTTACAGTCACCTATTTGGCCCATGGTGTTACAGATCAAGTAAAATATCATTAATTCATATCAAGCCCTTCATAATGTAAAATTTTTTTTTTTTAAGTCTCGTGCAATGTAGGCCTGCATTGAACACCACATATAGGTTTCTGTAGGCTATATCATAGAAATCAAAACTATTTCCACGTGAAAATGTAATGGGATTTGCTCCATTGGTATTGTATTGTTCAAGTTTCCGCTCACAAGACCAAAAATTTGCTCAGTGCCCCAAAAACTTTGAGGGAACATTGCCTACATCTCACAATAATCTGAATAGCCTACCAGTGCCGAGTCACCTTACATTCCATTCATGACACTCAGTGCATTTCTGTTAGGTCTCCCTTTCTTTGCCGTTTAATTTTTCAAGAACTTTCTTATGAATGGCACATGCCTCAAGCTTGTTGGGGTCACCTATCCATTGAGCACACGCTACCAACTTAATGTTGTGTTGTAGCTTTTAAGGTATGTTCCTTTCATTATTACTGAAGAGAAAACATGAACAATTGTTAATGTTCCAGTATTTACAAGAAAAATAAGCTATTTAACAAGTTTTTACTTTCATTTTATTCACATACATGTTTTATTCAGGCTTCCCAGCTGCAAATATGAACAGTGATACACAGAATGACTCAGTTCCCCTCTCTCTCTCTCGCTCTCTCTCTCCATCTTCCAGTCCCTGCTGCCGTAGGCGAGGTGACGGTCAGCAACAACGGTCGTATGGACTTCCTCAGCGTGTCATGGCGTCTGGCCAAAGGTGACGTGGACAGTTATCTGGTCACTCTGGGGGACCAGGAGAAGACGGTCCACACCCTGGCCGTGTCCAAATCCAGCCCAGAGTGTGTGTTCAAGTCCCTGGTGTCTGGACGGCTCTATAACATCTCCATCACCTCCAGGAGTGGTGCCTATGAGAATCACACCATCGTACAGGAACGCACACGTAGGTTTACCATGTCTGTCTGTCTGAAATGGGGCTCCTCTGCTTCAGTTTTCCATTCCGTGGTTTTAGTCATGAAGTCTCTAGTTAGACATGATAATACACTGGTCAATGTCTCAAAGTTCAATTCAGTTGAATTCCTCTCCCCAGAGCCCTCTAGTGTCCAGAACCCCACAGCGATCCACTCGGCCAGGGATGACTACCTGAAGGTGTACTGGCGCCATGCGGCAGGGGACTTTGACTACTACCAGGTGGTCATCAAGCACAACAATATCTTCCACCAGAACAAGACGGTTATGAAGAGCCAGAACGAGTGTGTGTTCAACGGCCTGGTGCCCGGGAGGCTGTACACTGTCATCGTCAGCACCTGGAGCGGGAAGTATGAGACCAGCGTGTCTACGGATGGAAGGACCTGTGAGTGATAGGAATAGTACTCTGTTATATCTCTTCTGTTGTTTCAATGTACAATATGTAGATACAAGAGTGGTATTTGTCTGTAATAATAATTTGGCTAGCTACATTCAGGTAATAACTAGTTGTGGTGAAGCAGGTTCTTTGTGCATGCTTCTTTTTAACCTGTCTCCCTACGTTCTGTTCCTTTGTATGCAAAATTAAGAGCCTCTCTGAGAATATTAAAGTTTTTCTATTCTATCTGGAATCTGTCTGTGACAGTCCCTGCGGCGGTGAGGTCACTAGCCCTAGCTGAGCGGGGAACGGAGGACCTGCGTGTCACCTGGTTGGCTGCTCCGGGGGACGTTGACCACTACCAGGTGCAGCTCCTCTTCAACGACATGAAGGTTAGTCTTCCTGGTCCAGTCCAGTACCTGGTTAGCCTGTCTTCATGTTTACAGTACTTTTATATTCGTCATATTTTCTTGTGTGATTTTTTTATATTTCATTGTTGCTTTATTTCTATTTGTGACTTTGGGTGTTTTTAAAAGCAAAATGTATTAATTGAATTTTGCAAAATGTATTAATAATCAATGTATTATGTATCATTATTATGAAGGTGTTCCCGCCCATCACCCTGGGCAGCAGCGTGGGGGAGTGTGTCCTCTCCTCCCTCACCCCGGGACGCCTCTATAAGATCCATGTTTCTACCTTTAGCGGCCCCAACCAGAGGGCCCAGTTCATAGAGGGCAGGACAGGTAAACCAAAACAACAGACTTGCTGGGTTCAAATACTAGGTTACATTTGTTTTCTTTCAGATACTTCTGTTTGATTCAAGTCTGCCTGGGGTGCCCGATGGGCAGAATTTGTTTGCACTTTTGGAACTTCTCCATTGAATTGGGGTAGCAAAATATAACAAAATGCCACAGAATCTAACACAAACAAAACATAAACTAACAACAGCATTAATTTCCGTCCCACTTCCACCCCTCTTTCTCCCTCTCCTGCTATTTCTCCCTCTTTTCGTTTCTCCTCCTGTCTGCAGTCCCCAGCAAAGTCAAGAATATCCACGTGAGTAACAATGGCCAGAGCAGCAGTCTGAAAATCAGCTGGACCCCGGGGCAGGGTGACGTGGACAGCTACTCCGTGTCCCTATTGCTGGGTGGACCAGAGGCACGCAGGCTGGAGACGCGGCCCGTACCCAAACACCAGAATGAACTAGGGTTCAGCTCCTTGCAGCCTGGGCAGCTGTACAGTGTGACCATTAGATCTATCAGTGGCATACTGTTGAATAACAACACGGCCAGCGGACGCACCGGTGAGGAGGCTAGATAAGGACTTCATAACACATTCATAACCCATACATACTGCATTCATAAGCAGTGCATTGGCATTTCATACTCTATATTTGGGTGCCAGTCTCACTGCATCTGGCTAGCTTTTATTTTATTTGTTTTTATTTTATTTTATTATATATCTGCAGTTTGAAATCAGTATATTTCACAGAACTGATTTGTTTTGTTTTCTTACCCTAATCAACTTTTGAAGGGTAATTAACAGATGGTGATTGGCTGGTGTAATGATGTGTGACATTGTCCCCTACATGGAGATACAATACTGTATGATAGTGTGCTCTATCTAATTCTGTGTCCCCTCTCCCCTCAGTCCCTTCTGCAGTGACTGGGCTGCAGGCTGACAACAGACACACCACCTGCACTATACAGGTGAGCTGGCAGGAGGCCCGGGGCGTGGCAGACGGATACAGCCTGCAGCTCCTGGACGACAGGGGACACCTGGTCACCAACAGGTAACCAACACCTGGGTTCACCAACACACGTGGGTTCACCAACACACCTGTGTTCACCAACACACCTGTGTTCACCAACACACCTGGGTTCACCAACACACCTGAGTTCACCAACACACCTGGGTTCACCAACACACCTGGGTTCACCAACACACCTGAGTTCACCAACACACCTGGGTTCACCAACACACCTGTGTTCACCAACACACCTGGGTTCACCAACACACCTGTGTTCACCAACACACCTGGGTTCACCAACACACCTGTGTTCACCAACACACCTGTGTTCACCAACACACCTGGGTTCACCAACACACCTGGGTTCACCAACACACCTGTGGTCACCAACACACCTGTGGTCACCAACACACCTGTGTTCACCAACACACCTGGGTTCACCAACACACCTGTGGTCACCAACACACCTGGGTTCACCAACACACCTGGGTTCACCAACACACCTGTGGTCACCAACACACCTGGGTTCACCAACACACCTGGGTTCACCAACACACCTGAGTTCACCAACACACCTGGGTTCACCAACACACCTGGGTTCACCAACACACCTGAGTTCACCAACACACCTGGGTTCACCAACACACCTGTGTTCACCAACACACCTGGGTTCACCAACACACCTGTGTTCACCAACACACCTGGGTTCACCAACACACCTGTGTTCACCAACACACCTGGGTTCACCAACACACCTGGGTTCACCAACACACCTGGGTTCACCAACACACCTGTGGTCACCAACACACCTGTGTTCACCAACACACCTGGGTTCACCAACACACCTGTGGTCACCAACACACCTGGGTTCACCAACACACCTGGGTTCACCAACACACCTGTGGTCACCAACACACCTGTGTTCACCAACACACCTGGGTTCACCAACACACCTGTGGTCACCAACACACCTGTGTTCACCAACACACCTGGGTTCACCAACACACCTGTGGTCACCAACACACCTGTGTTCACCAACACACCTGGGTTCACCAACACACCTGTGGTCACCAACACACCTGGGTTCACCAAAACACCTGAGTTCACCAACACACCCAGATTCAAATGGTCAATACTTTGAGGTTTGATTAAGCCTCCTACCTCTTGGGCCAGATGGGAAGTGTTTGCCATTTTGGGACTACTCCATTGGTTCAATTGCAGTAACAGAATGGTGCCTAAAAAAGTGTAACAAATATAATGCACAGACAACACAGTACTCATTTTTGTAACCAACAGCTCCCAGACATCCTCTGGCTCCATGCCGCTCCAGCATCGCTTCGACGGCCTCACCCCAGGGAAGAGGTACCGCGTCCTGGTTCACACCACCAGCGGAGGGGTCCACAGCGAGGGCGTCGAAACTGAAGCACGTACACGTAAGACTGCATGGATTCATCTTCACTATGTCCCACACAAGTTTGTCAAGTGGTATTAATATGTGTAGTGCAGGTTGTCTAAGCCTCCTCCTGGAGAGCAATCGGTTCTGTAGGCTTTATTGTAAGATTACACAAATAATACAGGAAGTCTTAGTGAAACAGGGAATAGAGAATCAGAGTCACCGTGAAGATGTATAGAGGCAATATGGAAGGAATATATATGTGGACCTGAGTAGTGTTGTGCTCCCAGGTCCGGCGGCAGTCAGCGACCTCTCCATCCAGGCCAACAGCAGCAGCAGCCTGTCCTTCCACTGGTCTCCCCCGCAGGGAGAGTTCGAAGGTTACGACCTCTACCTGTACAACGGAGATGACACGCTGTACGACCGGCGTAGCGGCCAGCCCAGCACACTGCAGGTCTCCTTCCAGGGCCTGAGGCCTGGTGCCCCCTACAGGATGGTGGTGTTAACACGCAGCGGAGAGCAGACCAACGACTCAGCTATCTGGGCCAGGACTAGTGAGTGAGCTGTACTGCTCCTGGGGTACTGAGATGCTGTGGGCAGGGGTATGAGAAGGGTTGGGGGGTACTGAGATGCTGTGGGCAGGGGTATGAGAAGGGTTGGGGGGTACTGAGATGCTGTGGGCAGGGGTATGAGAAGGGTTGGGGGGGTACTGAGATGCTGTGGGCAGGGGTATGAGAAGGGTTGGGGGGTACTGAGATGCTGTGGGCAGGGGTATGAGAAGGGTTGGGGGGTACTGAGATGCTGTGGGCTGGGGTATGAGAAGGGTTGGGGGGTACTGAGATGCTGTGGGCAGGGGTATGAGAAGGGTTGGGGGTTACTGAGATGCTGTGGGCAGGGGTATGAGAAGGGTTGGGGGGTACTGAGATGCTGTGGGCAGGGGTATGAGAAGGGTTGGGGGTTACTGAGATGCTGTGGGCTGGGGTATGAGAAGGGTTGGGGGGTACTGAGATGCTGTGGGCAGAGGTATGAGAAGGGTTGGGGGGTACTGAGATGCTGTGGGCAGGGGTATGAGAAGGGTTGGGGGGTACTGAGATGCTGTGGGCAGGGGTATGAGAAGGGTTGGGGGGTACTGAGATGCTGTGGGCAGGGGTATGAGAAGGGTTGGGGGGTACTGAGATGCTGTGGGCAGCGGTATGAGAAGGGTTGGGGGGTACTGAGATGCTGTGGGCAGGGGTATGAGAAGGGTTGGGGGGTACTGAGATGCTGTGGGCAGGGGTATGAGAAGGGTTGGGCAGTACTTGAGAAATTGATTTGGATCACTACTGAATGTCCTCAAAACATAATGCATAATGTGTTTCTCTCACAGAAATGACGTGGTAACAAATAACTAACTGGAGAACTAACTGGAGAACTAACTAGAGAACTAACTGGAGAACTAACTGGAGAACTAACTAGAGAACTAACTGGAGAACTAACTAGAGAACTAACTGTATGTCTCACTGACTTTACATCATGATTTGACACTGTCCAATTGTCTGTTCCGCCTCTTCAGTCCCGGCTGCAGTGACCTCCCTCCAGGCACAGAGTCGTAACCAGTCGGAGATGTTGTGGGTGTCATGGAAGCGGGCGGTGGGGGAGCTAAGTGGCTACCTGCTGTCCCTCTACAACCCAGATGGCTCCCAACAGGCAGAGGAGACGTTAGGGCCAGACGCCATGGAGCACGTCTTCCCCACGCTGATCCCCGGACGTCTCTACCATGCTGTCATCCTCACACGCAGCGGAGAGCTCACCAACAGGGCCACCGCTCATGGACGTACCGGTAAGACATTAGGACAAGTCATGTTTATTTAAAGGACATTGCACATGCAACTTAATTGGGGAGAATGGGCTTGTGGAATTAGTGGAATGGTATCAAATACATCAAACACATGGTTTCCAACACAATTACGACATACACTTTTCTAAAATCTGTTTTGAGGGTTGTTTCTAAGGTAAAATAGAGCCTGGGTTTGACAGTATTTGCTTGAAGTTGCTGATCTGCCTTCCTTTGTGTGTCCATCTTCTCTTCCTCAGCCCCCAGACCCCCTACCTCTGTATCATTTGGTGGAGTCACCAACACCTCCCTGGAGCTGACCTGGAGTGGTCCTGCAGGCAGCGACTATGATGACTTTGACCTGCAGTGGGCCCCCAGGGACCACCTGTCTGTATTCAACCCCTACCACACCCGGACCTCCGGGAGCCGCATTCTGAAGGGGCTATACCCAGGACGCCTGTACAACTTCATCCTGCGTACCGTCAGTGGGGCTGGTGGTGGTGTTGGTGGTGGTGGGAGCTCTGCCTACAGCCCACCCATCTACAAGAGCATTCGAACAAGTAGGCTGTACTGTACATTGTTCAAGTAGTGCAAGACTGAGGCGAGGTAGCTAAAGTTGTTGCTTGGCTGGAACAAAATCCTGTGCACGGTACAGCTCTGACCTCTGCACTAGAGAGAATATAGTGTGACCGTGGCATTTTGATCTCTGTTCTTACCTCTGGCGTCCTCTACCGTTTATCCCGTCCATAGAGCCAGAGCGTGTCCAGTACCTGCACTGCCGCCCCCAGAACTCCACCTCCATCTCCTGCTCCTGGGCCCCTCCGGAGGCCGACTTTGACTCATACACTATTGAGTGCCTCCAGGACTCCCACGCCCTGGTGTACTCCCAGAGGACAGGCCGCGACAGAACCCTCTACCACATCACCCAGCTGGAGCCACACAAGCGCTACACCGTCTCCGTCAAGGCCATCTCCGACAGCATGACCAGCGAGGCCGCCGAGGACAGCGTGGTCACCATGATCGACCGTGAGTACCGACGGACTCGTGATTGTGGTCGGGGTGACCGTGTGATGATGAGCACAGGGATAGACATGATATGGTCAACGTCATTGCCATTAGCTGTTACAGTGTGTATGTATGTCCCTCTGGTCATTCTACAGTCATCATGACTGATTGTAATCATGATACTTATCCTTTTAGGTCCACCCCTTCCTTCCCTGACCACTCGGGTTAACGACAGGGCTGCTCTTGTCACCAAAAACACCATCTTCTTCAAGTTTAACTGCAGCTGGTTCAGTGATGTCAATGGAGCCGTCAAGTTCTTCACAGTGGTGGTGACCGAGTCTGAAGGTAAGGGGACTGAAGTTAGAACAAATATTGCACAAGTGTCAGTATGTCAGTGGATGGATGGGTGGATGATGTTTATTCTCCCTCAAAAGGACTTTCCACAGCAATAGGTCTGAGTCTGTTACTAAACCTCCTCATAAGTGTGTTTTCTCCCTCCAGACGATGAAAACCTTCAACCAGAGCAGCACCACCCTCTGCCTTCTTATCTGGACTACAAATCCAACAGTTCCATCAAGGCCTACCAGACCAGCTACTTCCCTAGCCGCTGCACAGAGGGGCCAGGAGACAGCGGGACTCAGAGCTTTGAGATCAGCCTGGGTACAGGCATGGACACCCTCGGGGGTGGCTGTGACCACCTACAGGCCCAGGACAGGGAGCAGAACCCAGACACACACAGAGACCACAACCCATTCTGCGATGGCCCACTCAAACCCAAAACTGCATATAGGTAGAGTACAGGGTTCCGCCCAAATCAATCAAGTATTCTCCCGCAGTCTGGGCAGATCTGTAGTTTCTTTGCTGCTGATTTCTGCCAGCAGGATTTCTCCCTGTTGTGTATGATGATGTCATACCGCTGCTGGACAGCTAGATGTTAGACCGCTTCTCCCGAGTGGCGCAGCGCTCTAAGGCACTGCATCTCAGTGCTAGAGGAGTCACTACAGACCCTGGTTCGATTCCAGGCTGTATCACAACCGGCTGTGATTGGGAGTCCCATAGGGCAGGGCACAATTGGCCCAGCGTCGTCCAGGGGTTGGCCAGGGGTTGGCCGGGGTAGGCCGTCATTGTAAATAAGAATTTCTTGTTAACTGACTTGCCCAGTTAAATAAAGGTTAATAGTGAAATGTTCCTTTATCTGTAGTTGATCGAATTGGATAGTTCCAAGTAGTTGGTATGCAGATTTTCAGTAGATGTTCAATAACTCAACAACATTTCAACTAACTATCCAATAACTAACCCTAACCGTAGCCCTAACTCTCATTCTAAACCTAATCCTAACCGTAATCTTAGCAAGCAGTTGATTATCAACAGATAGTTTGTTAATAGTAAGACCATCTGTAGATCATCTATATGGGACTATCTAAATAAAATGTGACCTGTAATTCAACTCTGTTATTGTCATGCAGTGGGACGATAATGAGATGTCATGGTTGTCTCTCTCTTCTCTCTAGGCTCAGTGTGCGTGCGTTCACCCAGCTCTTTGACGAGGAGCAGAGCAGATACAACCCACCCCTCTACACAGACACTTACCTGTCCCTTCCCCTGGTAACAGAAGCAGGTGGGACACTTTTCACAGACCACTCTGATTGGTTTATGGTGTGTGATGCTGATGTTTGATTGGTAGTTAATGAGAAATGCTGGTGAGTGATGGGTCCTCTGTGAGAAACACCATTGATTGGTTGCTTCTTCCTCTCACAGAGCCCCTGAGCGGTGTGATCGAGGGCATCAGTGCCAGTATGTTCCTCATTGCCATGATGGTGGGAGTCACTGCACTGCTCATCTGCAGACAGAAGGCTCGCAAAGTGTCAGTTCGTGGCCCTCCCTGCCTCATATACTTTGACCTATACGCTGCATACTAGCATGTCCCTGGCTTGGCCTGGATTTGTATTTTGTATTTATTATGGATCCCATTAGTTCCTGCCAAGGCAGCAGCTACTCTTCCTGGGGTTTATTATGGATCCCATTAGTTCCTGCCAAGGCAGCAGCTACTCTTCCTGGGGTCCAGCAACATTAAGGCAGTTATATACAATTTAACTTATTACATTTCATAACACTTTTCACATCACATTAAGTGTGTTCCCTCAGGCCGCTACTCTACTACCACATATCTACAATACAAAATCCATGTGCACGTGTGTGTGTAGAGTGTGTGTCTTATCATGTGTGTCTGTGCTTGTGTGTGTGTCTCTCTTCACAGTCCCCGCTGTTTCGTAAGGTGTATTTTTATCTATTTATTCAATCTGATTCCACTGCTTGCTTCAGTTACCTGATGTGGAATATAGGTCCATCTAGTCATGTACACTACATTCTAGCTTGCACTCTACATACTACACCTGTATGTTGACATCCAAACTGTGATTACAGGAGTGTGCAGGAGGGGCCAGTGGTCCGAATGAGCATGAGGAGAGAGAGGCCCACCTCAGGAGTGCACATGGGCGTCAGGGGGTAAGAGGAGGGGCCATATGTGATCAGTTCTATTGGGGTTTTATGTCTTATACAGTGGGGCAAAAAAGTATTTAGTCAGCCACCAATTGTGCAAGTTCTCCCACTTAAAAAGATGAGAGGCCTGTAATTTTCATCATAGGTACACTTCAACTATGACAGACAAAATGAGAAAAAAAATCCAGAAAATCACATTGTAGGATTTTTAATGAATTTATTTGCAAATTATGGTGGAAAATAAGTATTTGGTCAATAACAAACAAGCAAGATTTCTGGCTCTCACAGACCTGTAACTTCTTCTTTAAGAGGCTCCTCTGTCCTCCACTCGTTACCTGTATTAATGGCACCTGTTTGAACTTGTTATCAGTATTAAAGACACCTGTCCACAACCTCAAACAGTCACACTCCAAACTCCACTATGGCCAAGACCAAAAAGCTGTCAAAGGACACCAGAAACAAAATTGTAGACCTGCACCAGGCTGGGAAAACTGAATCTGCAATAGGTAAGCAGCTTGGTTTGAAGAAATCAACTGTGGGAGCAATTATTAGGAAATGGAAGACATACAAGACCACTGATAATCTCCCTCGATCTGGGGCTCCATGCAAGATCTCACCCCATGGGGTCAAAATGATCACAAGAACGGTGAGCAAAAATCCCAGAACCACACGGGGGGGGACCTAGTGAATGACATGCAGAGAGCTGGGACCAAAGTAACAAAGCCTACCATCAGTAACACACTACGCCGCCAGGGACTCAAATTCTGCAGTGCCAGACATGTCCCCCTGCTTAAACCAGTACATGTCCAGGCCCGTCTGAAGTTTGCTAGAGAGCATTTGGATGATCCAGAAGAAGATTGGGAGAATGTCATATGGTCAGATGAAACCAAAATAGAACTTTTTGGTAAAAACTCAACTCGTCGTGTTTGGAGGACAAAGAATGCTGAGTTGCATCCAAAGAACACCATACCTACTGAAACATCATGCTTTGGGGCTGTTTTTCTGCAAAGCGACCAGGACAACTGATCCGTGTAAAGGAAAGAATGAATGGGGCCATGTATCGTGAGATTTTGAGTGAAAACCTCCTTCCATCAGCAAGGGCATTGAAGATGAAACGTGGCTGGGTCTTTCAGCATGACAATGATCCCAAACACACCGCCCGGGCAACGAAGGAGTGGCTTCGTAAGAAGCATTTCAAGGTCCTGGAGTGGCCTAGCCAGTCTCCAGATCTCAACCCCATAGAACATCTTTGGAGGGAGTTGAAAGTTTGTGTTGCCCAGCAACAGCCCCAAAACATCACTGCTCTAGAGGAGATCTGCATGGAGGAATTGGACAAAATACCAGCAACATTGTGTGAAAACCTTGTGAAGACTTACAGAAAACGTTTGACCTCTGTCATTGCCAACAAAGGGTATGTAACAAAGTATTGAGATAAACTTTTGTTATTGACCAAATACTTATTTTCCACCATAATTTGCAAATTAATTCATTAAAAATCCTACAATGTGATTTTCTGGATATTTTTTCTCATTTTGTCTGTCATAGTTGAAGTGTACCTATGATGAAAATTACAGGCCTCTCTCATATTTTTAAGTGGGAGAACTTGCACAATTGGTGGCTGACTAAATACTTTTTTTGCCCCACTTTATATATATATATATATATATATATATATATAGAATAAAATAGGTGTTTTCTGGCAGGATAAAAACTCACAAAGAAATTACCATTAATGAGTTTCAGCCATTTACATGTATCTCCCTTTTCCCCCCAGTAATCGTCGTATTTCAAGGTATGTTTAAATGCTTTTGTTATTAGTTTCACCCAATTACTGTAAGTCCTTTTTGGTTTGTCTTTTGCTCTACTCTGTTTTGCTCAAAACGTTTTATCTATTGATCCTGCAGCCCCATCAAGATCATGCACTTTGAGTCCCACTACATTAAACTCCAGGCTGACTCCAATTACCTGCTGTCTGATGAGTACGAGGTAAGACTGGATCACATTCACTGTCAGTTGGGCAATCTCGTTCACACATATTAGCATTAGAGTACATTTAGATGAAATCTGAATATTCCTATTACCTTTACTTTAATAAAGAAAAACAATATAGAAATGTGTATATTTATATTTATTTTCTGATAACTCTCTTTTAATTTAAAGTTGTGAAATGGTAGATTGATTGTGAAATGTTATGGAATGCATACAGTATTTACGTACAGTAGGTATCTATGGTAACCCTAACATGCCACTTCCTGTGTAAGGACCTGAAAGACGTAGGAAGGAACCAGCCCCTGGACACAGCCCTGCTGCCAGAGAACAGAGGGAAAAACCGATACAACAACATCCTGCCCTGTGAGTCAAACAAACCATGCTATTTCATAGGGTTCAAATACATAGACAAAAGACAAGGGGATTGAGAGATTTATTTATTGTCTGCAAGGAGTTTTGTCTGCAAGGCTCATGTACAGTAGTAATGCTCTTTACCTTATTTTAAAATGTATTATGTACATGGTCATGTATGTGTCATAACAGTGGAGGCTGTTGGAGGGAAGACGGGTCATAATAATGTCTGGAATGGAGTTTATGTCTGGAATGGAGTGAACGACATGGTATTAAACATGTGTTTGATTCCATTCCATTTACTCCATTCCAGCCATTATTATGAGCCGTCCTCCCCGCAGCATCCACTGTGTCATACTAAAATGCCAACTCAATGTCTTTGTACACGGCCTGTGTTGTGTAGACGATTCGACCCGTGTGAAGCTGTCCTATGTGGATGATGATCCGTGCTCTGACTACATCAACGCCAGCTACATTCCTGTAAGTTATCCAAACACACGGACAAATCCGAGCCAACTGCCACTCTGGTCAAATCCCCTCTGTTGCGTGGTGTCGCGGATGGGGCGCTGGAGGTGGTTGGTTGGGGTCGGGGTGGAGCATTGGAGGTGGTGGGGTATAATGTGAACAAAGACAGTACTGCATGAACTCAGTTAGTCATGGCAGGATTGATTGTTTAATTATCAGCCTTATTCCTCAGTTAGTATACCTGGGATGAGCTACTTACTTTGCTCCCTGTCGAGCATAAGGCTACAACAAGCCTACAGTCCTAAGCAGCTTTTTCATCTTCTCCACAAACTTTCCTAGTGTAATAAAGGTCATATGAAAAACAAAATGTAAATTAAATCTCTTCTTCTTTCAGGGGAACAACTTCCGTAGGGAGTACATCGCCACTCAGGGCCCACTTCCTGGAACCAAAGATGACTTCTGGAAGATGGTGTGGGAGCAGAATGTCCATAATGTTGTCATGGTGACCCAGTGTGTGGAGAAAGGCAGGGTGTGTAGAAGGAGCAGTCATTTTGCTACGTCCGGGCCAGTGTTGTCCATTTGGGAGTAGCTGTTATCATGTTCTATTAAACAACATGGTATTACAACATTCTTACTAGTGTAATTACAATGTTATTATCCATGTGTTTCCAGGTAAAGTGTGATCACTACTGGCCCTTCGACCAGGACCCTCTGTATTACGGAGACCTCATCGTTCAGATGTTGTCTGAATCTGTGCTGCCAGAATGGACTATCCGGGAATTCAAGATCTGTAGCGTGAGTGTGGATGACACTCACTGATTTTAAAAATACCAGGTTGTTATGTAGAAAGTTATATATTGTGTGTTGGCCTTATATACAGTTTCATACATAGTAGTGATTGGATTTTAACATATTGAAATATGACCATAGTTGTCTTCACCTAATGCTGTCTTGATATATCATATGTGACAGACTACAGTATAGTAAATCAAATCAAAAATCAAATCAAATTGTATTAGTCACATGTGCAGAATACAGTGAAATGCTTACAAGCCCCTAACCAACAGTGCGATTTAACGATAAATTGATAAGAATAAGAGATAAAATGAACAAGTAATTAAAGAGCAGCAGTAAAAAATAACAATATATACAGGGGTGTGCCGGTACAGAGTCAATGTGCATGGGCACCTGTTAGTTGAGGTAATTTGTACATGTAGGTAGAGTTATTAAAGTGACTATGCATAGATGACAACAGAGAGTGGCAGTGATGTGGAGAGGGGAGGTGGGACAATGCAAATAGTCTGGATAGCCATTTGACTAGATGTTCAGGAGTCTTATGGCTTGGGAGTAGAAGTTGTTTAGAAGCCTCTTGGACCTAGACTTGGCGCTCCGGTACCGCTTGCCGTGCGGTAGCAGAGAGAACAGTGTAGGGTGGCTGGAGTCTTTGACAATTTTTAGGGCCTTCCTCTGACACCGCCTGGTATAGAGGTCCTGGATGGCAGGAAGCTTGGCCCCAGTGATGTACTGGGCCATTCGCACTACCCTCTGTAGTGCCTTGCGGTTGCTATACCAGGCAGTGATGCAACCAGTCAGGATGCTCTCGATGGTTCAGCTGCAGAACCATCTGAGGACCCATGACAAATATTTTCAATCTCCTGAGGGGGAATAGGTTTTGTTGTGTCCGCTTCACAACTGTCTTGGTGTGCTTGGACCATGTTAGTTTGTTGGTGATGTGGACACAAAGGAACTTGAAGCTCTCAACCTGCTCCACTGCAGTCCCGTCGATGAGAATGGGGGCGTGTTTGGTCCTCTTTTTCTGTAGTCCACAATCATCTCCTTTGTCTTGATCACGTTGAGGGAGAGGTTGTTGTCCTGGCACCACACTGCCCTGTCTCTGACCTCCTTCCTATAGGCGGGCTCGTTGTTGTCGGTGATTAGGCCTACCACTGTTGTGTCATCGGCAAATTTAATGATGGTGTTGGAGTCGTGCCTGGCCGTACAGTCATGAGTGAACAGGGAATACAGGAGGGGGCTGAGCACTCACGCCTGAGGGGCCCCTGTGTTGAGGATCAGCATGGCGGATGTGTTGTTACCTACCTTTACCACCTGGGGGCTTCCCGTCAGGAAGTCCAGGATCCAGTTGCAGAGGGAGGTGTTTAGTCCCAGGGTCCTTTGAGGGCACTATGGTGTTGAATAAGTAGCTAGCTGTGTGAACACTCCTAGAAAAAAGGGTTCCAAAAGGGATCTTCAGCTGTCCACATAGGAGAGCCCTTTTTGGTTCCAGGAAGAACCCTATTTTGTTCCAGGTAGAACTCTTTTGGGCTCCATGTAGAACCCTCTGTGGAAAGGGAAATGGAACCAAAAATGGTTCTAAATGGAACCAAAAATGGTTCTTCAAAGGGTTATCCTATGGGGACAGCTGAAGAACCCTTTAAGGTTTTTTCTAAAAGTGTAGTCAGCCCCTAGTAAGTCTCTCTTTCCAGCTGTGTCCTGTCTTCCATGCAGGAGGACCAGTTGAACTACTCCAGGGTGGTGCGTCAGTTCCACTACACGGTGTGGCCTGACCACGGCGTCCCAGAGACCACCCAGTCACTCATCCAGTTTGTCAGGACTGTCAGGGACTACATCAACAGGACCTCCGGGTCTGGGGCTACCGTGGCTCACTGCAGGTGGGTCCCCAACTCCCTAGGTCCTCCATTCAACACAAAACAACACTCTAGGACACACTGAGATATAGTGTATTGTCTTCCCTGAAGAAACGGTTATAGCTACAGCATGCAGTAATGACCAGGGTTGAGGTCAGTTCAATTTCAGTTCAAAAGAAATTGACTGAAATTATGTGGTCAAATTATATTTACCCTCTCCGTTTGGGTAGTGTGACTCAATTTTATCTGCCCTCCGACCCTCTCTCTCTTTCTTTCTCTCTCTGTCTCCCTCTCCTCCCTATGACAGTGCTGGCGTGGGCCGCACAGGCACCTTCATATCCCTGGACAGAGTGCTGCAGCAGCTGGACACCAAGGACACAGTGGACATCTACGGAGCTGTCTTCGACCTGCGTCTCCATCGCTCACACATGGTTCAGACTGAGGTGAGACTGTCTGTTGGGGTCCACTGGCTGTGTGTGTGTGTGTGTGAACCCCAGAACCCATGTTATGTAATAACATATCCTGTAATAACAGTTAGATTTCTGGATGTGGTCATTTTCTTTCCAGTGCCAGTATGCTTACCTGCACCAGTGTGTGAGGGACGTCCTCCGAGCCAGGAAGCTTCGCAGTGAGCAGGAGAACCCGCTCTACCCCATCTATGAGAATGTGAACCCTGACCCCCAACGAGGTAAGCCCTCACATTCCTTAGAACTCTCTGTATTGTCGTTCATAATTGGAAGACATCACAGATGATCTATTCTTTCAAATATTAGCCTGGTGCATGGTCCAGTCTGTTTGTGCTTAGCCAACTCCTGTCTGTGTTAGTAATATAATATACGCCATTTAGCAAATTATTTTATCCAAAGCGACTTACAGTTATGCTTGCATACATTGTATGTATGGGTGGTCCCGGGAATCAAACCCACTATCCTAGTGTAGCAAATGTGTATGACATGGCAAAGATAGTAGAGATGGCTACAACACATACAGTGTATAAGACCAGGTTACTTAATAAGCAACTATTTCAAACACACAATGCTGCTATGGTAGCACATATCTATGAGGTTTGGTAGTTGGCTGTCATCACAAATTATATTTTTTGTTTGTTTTTTTGCCAACAGATATGGTATATGCCAGTTATTAAAGATTGTAAGGACTACTGAAGGAGAGAAAAAAGAAAACAGTTTGTACTTTCACAAGTATAGCACTGCAGGGATACGTGGCAATTTTATTTTTCTACTATTTTTGTTGATTGTTCTTTCCAGATATTATTAAATATAGTAAAATGTATAGCTATTTAATTATATCAGATAATATGAAGTTTAACTGAATTGTATATACATGTCTTATATCTGTGTGTTTGTGTATATGCTTTACATTTGCATTGTTGGCATTTGTACACAGTTTTTTCAATTTTTTTTGTTAAGCTATCATTTGCACATTATTATGTGGCACAGACCAAAAAACATTATACACTGAAAACTGTAAAAAAAATCTAATAATACATCAATCAAATTCCTATAACAGTATTCACATATTCAATAAGTGTATAGGCTACTGTAACTTTCACAAGTCACTTTTCTGAAATGTTAGACAAAAATGATTTCTGTTTGAAGTTACACTTATTTTCATAAGCACTGAGGACATACATAAATATATGATATATGTATGTAGATGAATACATTATACATGTATTTGTAGATATTGTATAACTGTGATATATCGCTTGAATATAAAAAAGGATTATCATATGCGTTATGAAAGCACACCGTGTATGTTGTGTAATCCACATTTGTGTGTAGCCTATGTAAAATAAGATATGATGTATTTTATCATCATGTCATGGAACTACAAATCACACATCTGTAAATCCACAACCCTACATTGTCAACATGACTGTAATCATATGAGCGAATGATTGGATTCTGTGAATCGTTACACAAATGATAGTAGTTACTGAATGCAGTTTTCCCATGTTGCAATCAATGTAAGCCTGTAATAATATCAAGATGAGGGAATTAATATATTCTTCAAGTGTTTCAATAAAATACTTACATAACTGAAAAAAATATAATTGATATCATTTTTTATTCATATTATTAATGTATCTATGATTCATTGTCAATATTGATGTATGCTGGAGTCATGATTTGGTGGGATGCCACCAAGAGTAACAAACCTCATCCCCGCGCGTGCGCAGTTCACCACATCGAAAATGATTGCTTCAAACTCTCGGAAGTTTAGCCAAGTTGCTGTGATGTAGCTGGCCAGCTAGCTAGCTACATACATAACGTTAGCTAAAAGACGGTGCGACTAAGGTAAAATAGCTTATTTTATTGTTCCACTCCATATCGAGACATAAAGGATTATACATGGAATTACATCAATTTGCGTTCCAAAACAAGAATGGTAGCCACCTTTGGAAGAAGTTGTGATTGTTTTTTTTGGCGCTTTAGCAACCCAGAGGAAGGATGGTGGAGTTGAGCTAACACAACAGGCTAACGCTAGCTTAATATGCTATAGCAGAGCTAGCTAGCTTGGTTGCGATCGTTTGTGTCTGAAACGTTTGGAAGAACTACCCCATCAATTTGCCAGGGACTCGTATGTATCCGTTAATGTATTAGCAAAGAGATGCATTTGATTAATCTTAGTTTTTGACCAATTATTAATTAGCTAGCTAACGTTAGTTATCTTGGCTAGTAAAGTTAGGACTTAACCACCGTCCTCACGAGTCCGGAGAGCTAGCTAAGTAGTTAGCCAGAAAGCTACACATGAAGGTGCTACGCTAGTTTGTCCACACCGCGTCTAACCAATAGATGAATATACTATCGCTAAATGAACAATTCTATTAGTCATACCGTTTCATATCAATAAGGTAACTAAGTCAAAACCTTGTAATCTGATCTCATTTAAAAAAGCTTTGGCCCATGCTACTACAATGGAGTTAGCCACCGTAGCTAGCGAACGTTACATTTTTTTTTAAACTTGGAAGACACAAAGGCTAACTAGCTAGCTAACGCCAATTGTATCACACTAACTAGCTAGCTAACGCCAATTGTATCACACACTAGCTTGCTAGATCATCAGTTGTCAAATGTATTCGTCCAGCTAGCTACCTAACTTGGCTGACAGTGAACTGAATGTGTGCAGGGCAGGCCCACATTTTATGTTGGCATAGCAGATAAAGCATCATGACTGCTCCTCCTCAGCCTCGGAGGAAAGAACCAGGGATACTGGTGGCTGGATCTAGGTAAGAAAGAAACCCTCTGTTAATAAAGAGTTTGTCACTTTGTCTCTTTCACACCAATCACATGTAGCTAACTACAACTCCATGATGTTCATTCACTCACTGACACTGTATTGGCTCTAATGGTTTCACATTCCTTATCCCCCAGACATCAGATGGTGCTCTGAAGAAGCCATGGGAAGCTGCTTGAGCTGTCCAGAGAAGGAGTCAATCCCAGATAATCATCAAACCAAATTTAAGGTTGGTCTCTTGATCTGTTACAACAATCCTACTTCAATGGTGGGCCATTGCCGAGCTAAGTCAACCCAAATTCTAAGTATGACAGATTTCGCAACATGTAAAAAACAATCTGTGGACTTCCCACCTGAATTCATGGGAAATATTGTTTTCACAATGAATACCATCTTCAGTGCATTTCAGTGTAGACATGTTTGTGTTGACTGACACAGAGTGTTGTCTAAAGTTATTGTTCTGTTGCCAGGTGATAAATGTCGATGATGATGGGAATGAGCTGGGCTCGGGTGTGATGGAGCTGACAGAGGCAGAGCTGGTCCTCCACACCCATCGCCGTGACGATGTTAGGTGGCCTTACATGTGCCTGCGTCGCTATGGCTACGACTCCAACCTCTTCTCATTCGAGAGCGGCCACCGCTGCAAGACGGGACCAGGTCAACCAATAGAGATTTCCATTCCACACAAATATTGTTTTAACTTATTTTATTCGTTGATTTTGTCATTTTCAACAACCATTTTCGGCGTATGTCACTCCAAAGCTAACTAACGTATGTGGTGCCTCAGCTGCCTGGACAGGAGTATACATACAACGGTGTAATAATGTTGAAAATGTTATACACTGTGTTGTGGATCTAACATGAACCATGGTAAACATCAGAATACATTGAATCACATCTGCAACTAGGTCCATTAGGCCCCAACAACATCAGCTTTGTTGTTGATATATTGACTTGGCCCTGTCATTGATTATGCTGCAATGCCAATGACACATATGTCTGTGTGGTTATTTTTGGACTCCATCCATGCTTTCAAAAGGATGAGGACTGGTGGTGAGAGAGAGGGAGGGGTGGGGGTTGTGACAGGGGGGGTGGTTACTATGGGTTCCGGTAAGTCACACTCCTTGTGTTCGCACCTCATGCTGTGATGATGAATGACATAATACTGTGATTACCAGAAATATTAGTCAGAAATATAATCATTATGGCATCGTTGACTTAAGTATGGATTGGATGTCCATTTTAGTGATTCTTTTTCTGTGGTTACAGTATTGATGCCTGTGTCTGACTCTGTGTGGTGTTGTGCTGTGAGAGGGAGTTTTTTTGTTTGTTTTGTTGCACAAGCATAGCTGTGTGTTCTGTGTTTTCTCTTTGTGCATTATGCAGTGTTAGTTAGTTTGTCTCTATTGTTATGCTGTACTTATGGTAGTTCAAATAAAATTTTATTTGTCACACATACACATGGTTAGCAGATGTTAATGCGAGTGGAGCGAAATGCTTGTGCTTCTAGTTCCGACAATGCAGTAATAACCAACGAGTAATCTAACCTAACAATTCCACAACTACTACCTAGTAAAGGGATAAAGAATGTGTTCCTTATTGATATTTTGCTATCTTTTCCTTGTCCTATATCTCTACCACTCTGTTGCCTTCCCCTACCTAGTCCATTTAGATCAGTGATCACAAGGTAGACAAGGGCATAGGTTGGAAGACCCGATATGTACAAACCTTTTGTAAACATGAAGGTCTAAGCAGTGCTGATAGTGGTTGTGCGTCTCATTTGTCTGTATTGCGGTCGTGCGCCCATATGTGATTCCTGGGTTGTTTTTTGACTGCAATTTCACTGTTTTGACTGTGTTTTATTTGTTTCTTGTCTTTGCATTTGTTTGTGTGTTTTTAGGGATCTTTGCCTTCAAATGTGTGCGGGCAGAGGAGATCTTCAATATGCTGCAGGAGGTAATGCACAGCCACAGCATCAGTGTGGTGGAGGAGGCCGTGCTGGAGGCCAACCACCAGTCTGGTAAGACCTTATTCATCCTACAACTAGAACTGGCCCAATTATGAATACTTCTTCCCATACTTGCAATGACCTGAAATGCCCATTGCCATATATACAACACGGAAATATATATGATTTCCATGTTGCCGGACATTTGAGAAATGTACTGGACCTGCATTGGGTGCGTAACCTGATTAGGGTATTTCCCCCCCCCCCCCCAGTGCTCAGAATGGCAGAAATCGCATTTAGAATAAGGTAATTCATATTAACAGAACATGCAAGTCTAGGATGCGAAAATGTGCGGTCCGGTCCTTCTTACCCAATTCTGATGTGCTCTTTGAACATGTTAGAATAACTGTCCACATTTACTTTTCCATTTACTCAGCCAATTTAAAAAATATATTTACAGTTTACCTTTTATTTAACTAGGAAAGTCAGTTAAGAACAAATTCTTATTTTCAATGACGGCCTAGGAACAGTGGGTTCGTCTGCCTTGTTCAGGGGCAGAACGACAGATTTGTAACTTGTCAGCTGGGGGATTCGAACTTGCAACCTTCCGGTTACTAGTCCAATGCTCTAACCACTAGGCTACACTGCCGCCAATCACTAGAATATGTCAATCTACTATAGTTGAAAAGTTTAGGCTACCTATTCTTTTGTTTAGCTTGTCAAGAAAGAAATGGCCTGTTCCAAATAGTCTCTGGGACATTGTCCCCACTGACTCCCCCCAGTTCTTCCCTTCTCTATGTCTATCTAGCTCTGGGCTACTCTGTCCCCACCGTGCCCAATGGTGTCACCCGGATCCCTTCGGTGGGCGACACCCCCTCGCACCCCTCCACGCGCCACCCGTCTGTGGCCAGCACCCGCCTGCCCTCGGTGGGAGAGGAGTCCTCACACCCCCTGCTAGTGGCTGATGATGCGGTAAGAGAGCAACTCAACACCAAACTATATATTTTTTCTGGATAAAAGGGGCTTAGGTGGAGGTCGCGGGCTTGGCAGGTGTGTCTGAATTTTAAAGAACATTTTAGAGGCCCCCATCTTGGCGGTGTAAATACATTATTGCATTTGTAAACTAATTTCCTGCAATTCTATGCATTTTGCCATGGCTAATGCTGTGTTCTTTTGCTCAAGCATAACTAAATCTATACTGCTAAATTCAAATCTTTTTTTTTTTAACCTTTTATTTAACTAGGAAAGTCAGTTAAGAACAAATTCTTATTTACAATTCTACATTCCAAAATGGCGTAGCAGTCGGTCGTGTGTTGTTATTGGCTTTTTCTCTCCCTCGTATACGTTTAAATCTCACTTTCTATCTATGAACAAAATATACTTTCCTGCAACCCGCCTCATCCAATATGGTACGGATCTGCTATTTTTATTCCTTATAACTGAAACCTCCGTCAGCTAACTAGCTACTAGTCTTTGTTAGCCACGGCTAAAAGGTGGAGACACCTTTTAGCTCGGACACCACCAGCTTTAGCTCAGACAATACATGCCAGTCTGCACAGTGCAATATCAACCCAGAGCATATCGGACTGCTTCTCCCTGCCACATCACAGGATTCCTGCCACTCTGGATCATTACACCAGATCATTGCAACTAACTGCTACCAAGTGGCTACTGTTAGCTAACGCCTCTGTCCCGAAGCAAGCACCAGTTAGCCACGAGCTAGGCCCATATACCAGCAAATTCTAGGGCAACAATCCCTCTTTTGCCAATTGTGCTGGACCCTTTGTTGGTGACGCGGAGCCCCGCCGTTCCATCACGACTCGTCTGATGACGTGGTCGCCCGACGTGGTCTCAACGGGCTTTTCCTTTGTGATGTCGCCAAAGACCCATCTTCATGGTACCCCATTTTGTTTCTGTCGGCCCTAGCCTCGAACTCAGGTCCTGTATGTACCTAACTGACCCGCTCTGCCCTTTCATCGTCATTTAACCATTGCTGTCTTAGTTCTCCTGATCAACAGAGCAATCAGTCCCGCAGTCACTGTAAGGCCATCAGTCCCGCTCACCTTGCCTTAGATAGCTCTTTTGTCCCACCACCCACACATGCGGAAACCTCACCAGGCTTAACTGGTCCCACCAGAGACGAAACCTCTCTCATCGTCACTCAACGCCTAGGTTTACTTCCACTGTACTTTACCTCCATCCTACCATACCCTTGTCTGTACATTATGCCCTGAATGTATTCTACCACGCCCAGAAATCTGCTCCTTTTATTCTCTGTTCCCAACGCATTAGATGACCAGTTCTTATAGCCTTTAGCCGTACCCTTATCCTACTCCTCCTCTGTTCCTCTGGTGATGTAGAGGTTAACCCAGGCCCTGTAGACCCCAGTACCACACCTATTCCCCAGGCGCTATCATTTGTTGACTTCTGTAACTGTAAAAGCCTTGGTTTCATGCATGTTAACATCAGAAGCCTCCTCCCTAAGTTTGTTTTACTCACTGCTTTAGCACACTCCGCCAACCCGAAAGCAAAGGCTAGCTTTTTCAAACAGAAATTAGCGTCCTGCAGCACAAACTCCAAAATGTTCTGGGACACTGTAAAGTCCATGGAGAATAAGTGCACCTCCTCCCAGCTTCCCACTGCACTGAGGCTAGAAAGCAATATCATCACCGATAAATCCACGATAATCGAGAATTTCAATAAGCGTTTTTCTAGGGCTGACCATGCTTTCCACCTGGCTACCCCTACCCCGGCCAACAGCAACTTGCACAAGCCCCCACCCGCTTTTCCTTCACCCAAATCCAGATAGCTGATGTTCTGAAAGAGCTGCAAAATGTGGACCCCTACAAATCATCTGGGCTAGACAATCTGAAACCTCTCTTTCTAAAATTATCCTCCGCAATTGTTGCAGCCGCAATTACTATCCTGTTCAACCTCACTTTCGCATCGTCTGAGATCCCTAGAGATTGGAAAGCTGCCGCGGTCATCCCCCTCTTCAAAGGGGGAGAAACTCTAGATCCAAACTGTTATAGACCTACAGTTTAAGTCGAAAGTTTACATACACTTAAGTTGGAGTCATTAAAACTCATTTTTCAACCACTCCACAATTTTTTTGTGAACAAAATATAGTTTTGGCAAATCGGTTAGAACATCTACTTTGTGCATGACACAAGTAATTTTTCCAACAATTGTTTAGAGAGATTATTTCACTTATAATTCAAAGTATCACAATTCCAGTGGGTCAGAAGTTTACATACACTAAGTTGACTGCCTTTAAACAGCTTGGAAAATTCCAGAAAATGATGTCATGGCTTTAGATGTTTCTGATAGGCGAATTGACATAATTTGAGTCAATTGGAGGTGTACTTGTTGATGTATTTCAAGGCCTACCTTCAAACTCAGTGCCTCTTCGCTTGACATCATGGGAAAATCAAAATAAATCAGCCAAGACCTCAGAAAAACAAATTGTAGACCTCCACGAGTCTGGTTCATCCTTGAGGGCAATTTCTAAATTCCTGACGGTACCACGTTCATCTGTACAAACAATAGTAAGTATAAACACCATGGGACCACGCAGCCGTCATACCGCTCAGGGAGGAGACACGTTCTGTCTCCTAGAGATGAACGTACTTTGGTGTGAAAAGTGCAAATTAATCCCAGAACAACAGCAAAGGCCCTTGTGAATATGCTGGAGGAAACGGGTACAAAAGTATCTATATCCACAGTAAAACGAGTCCTATATCGACATAACCTGAAAGGCCGCTCAGCAAGGAAGAATCCACTGCTCCAAAACCACCATAAAAAAAGCAAGACTACGGTTTGCAACTGCACATGGGGACAAGGATCGTACTTTTTGGAGAAATGACCTCTGGTCTGATGAATTGTTTGGCCATAATGACCATCGTTATGTTTGGAGGAAAAGGGGGGAGGCTTGCAAGCCGAAGAACACCATCCCAACCGTGATGAATGGGGGTGGCAGCATCATGTTGTGAGGGTGCTTTGCTGCAGGAGGGACTGGTGCACTTCACAAAATAGATGGCATCATGAGGGAGGAAAATTATGTGGATATATTGAAGCAACACATCAGTCAGGAAGTTAAAGCTTGGTCGCAAATGGGTCTTCCAAATGGACAATGACCCCAAGCATACTTCCAAAGTTGTTGCAAAATGGCTTAAGGACAAACAAGTCAAGGTATTGGAGTGGCCATCACAAAGCCCTGACCTCAATCCTATAGAAAATGTGTGGGCAGAACTGAAAAGGTGTGTGCGAGCAAGGAGGCCTACAAACCTGACTGTTACACCAGCTCTGTCAGGAGGAAAGGGCCAAAATTCACCCAAATTATTGTGGGAAGCTTGTGGAAGGCTACCTGAAACATTTGATCCAAGTTAGACTATTTTAAAGTCAATGCTACACTAAATTCGTTTTTAGTATGTAAACTTCTGACCCACTGGGAATGTGGTGAAAGAAATAAAAGATGAAATAAATGTTCTGTACTATTATTCTTTTCACATTCTTAAAATAAGTGGTGATCCTAACTGGCCTAAGACAGGGAATTTTTACTGCAATTAAATGTCAGGAATTGTGAAAAACTGAGTTAAAATGTATTTGGCTAAGGTGTGTGTAAACTTCCGACTTCAACTGTATATCCATCCTGTCCTGCCTTTCTAAAGTCTTTGAAAGCCAAGTTAACAAAACAGATCACCAATCATAATTCTGCCGCATTGAAGGTCCCCAAGAACACAGGGGCCCCTATCATTTTTAAATGGAAGTTGTTTGGAATGTCCGAAATAATTTTCCTAGAGCTGGCCGCCTGGCCAAACTGAGCAATTCTGGGAGAAGGGCCTTTGTCAGGGAGGTGACCAAGAACCCGATGGTCACTGACAGAGCTTCAGAGTTCCTCTGTGGAAATGGAGAACCTTCCAGAAGAACAACCATCTCTGCAGCACTCCACCAATCAGGCCTTTATGGTAAAGTGGCCAGACGGAAGCCACTCCTCAGTAAAAGGCACGTGACAGCCCACTTGGAGATTCTCTGGTCTGATGAATCGAAGATTGAACTCTTTGGCCTGAATGCCAAGCGTCATGTCTAGAGGAAACCTGGCACCATCTCTACGGTGAAGCATGGTGGTGGCAGCATCATGCTAAGGAGATTTTTTTCAGAGGCAGGGACCGAGCAAAGTACAGACGCAGCTTGAGAGGATCTGCAGAGAAGAATGGGAGAAACTCCCCAAATACAGGTGTGCCAAGCTTGTAGCGTCATACCCAAGAAGACTCGAGGCTGTAATCACTGACAAAGGCGCTTCAACAAAGTACTGAGTAAAGTGTCTGAATACTTATGTCAATGTGATATAATTATTTGTATTTTTTATATATATTTGCAAACATTTTGAAAACCCTTTTGTTTTTGTTTTAAAAAAAAATCTATTTTACAATAAGTCTGTAATGTAACAAAATATGGAAAAAGTTAAGGGGTCTGAATACTTTCCAAATGCGCTGTATGTGAAAATGGCGCGTTTCTGTTTCCTAGTTAAAAAAAAAGAGTATAAGTGTTTCCAATGACATAAACCAATTAGTAGGCCATTTTTACTCATAATTGGTTCAAATCACACGATGCACACAGATGTCATTGGAAACACTTATCTTCCTCTATCTAACATAGAAACACACTATTTTCACATATGTTGCTGTTGGGGTGGTGCTGGAGATGATGAATATGAAATTCCCATTAAGCTGTTCTGCTTTCCAAACAAGATATGGACCTTGCTACAGTAGGCTAGCCAAGACAAATGCTAGGTGTCTTTGTAGCTTTCTTTTGGCAGACTATCAACAGTAGCCACTACTGAAGGTTTACTTCTATAAATCACTTTCCCTAAAATAATATCAGTAGGTAGATTGATGGGTGATAATTTTTGTTCTGGACAGCTCGCGTGTGCTGTGTCAAGGAATCCAACACATGTACTGTTTGAGTGCTTGAGAAGTTGTGACTCGTGGGAGCGTGGTGGTGCGTCAATGAATGGCCAATCATATTGTTAAAATACAAATAGCATGACTTTTCCATGTGTAGTCTAGTCTTCAATGGTGGACTGCGACAGAGCAGGTAAATGTGGAACTGGAATGTTAAAATGTTATTGTTTTTACTGGCCCCGGCCATAATGTTGGACTCTGATTACATTGTGTTGTATTACACCCACTAAACTTATTCCATGGATCCCTTGGCCAAAATAATGTTCATTTAAATTGAGAACCCTGTCCTAGACTAAAGAGAACATCCACTGTGACATTGATGGGTAATATGTAAAAGCTGCCGAGTTGGTGTGATGACAATGTTATATTAACCCCGTCTCCTGATCCGCCTACAGATCCACACCTATGTGAACACCACAGGTCTGCTGGATGACCAGCCTAGCCCTCTGACTGTTCCAGCCCCCCTGGACAGCCCCGACTCAGGCCAGTCCCAGTGTTCCCCTACACCCCCCCCTCCACGGGTAGCCAGACCAGAGCCTCTGCCCCCCATGCCCCAGCTCCAGGAAGAGCCCCAGGTACTGCTCGAGCCCCTGGGGGTGCGCTTCGTGCTGGGACCCACCCCTGTGCAGAAGAAGATGGCCAAGGGGAAGCAGTCTACTGGGGGTGGAGATGGAGAGGAGGCAGAGGAGGACCCAGAGTCCCCAGATCTCGGAGAGGGGGAGACAAACAGCCACACCGACACACACTGTGCCACAGAGGCCCCAGCCCTACTGGAGGGCCAGTCTCAGCCGCCCCACACACACTCCAACGGCACCTCTGTCGGGGTTACTGCCCCAATAACAGCCCCCCGCCTCCAACGCACGCCCCCCGACACCCTGCAGAATGTCAACAACTCAGCCCAGCGACGCACGGCCCTCTTGGACTATGAGAACCTCCCGGCTCTGCCGCCCGTTTGGGAGACCCGCAAGCCCAGCAACGAGGAGGTGGAGAACAATGGAGGCGGCCAGGGGGGGCTGAAGACGCCATCCCTCAACGGCTACAACCACCACCACCACTCCTACTCCCACCCCCTGTCAGCCTACCCCTCTCTTTCGGCCATGGAACCCTCCCACAACTACGTCAACACAGAGAATGTGACGGCTCCTCTCAGCGCCCGCTGTGCCCCCGACATGGTACGCCGCCGCACCGACGGACCCACCATCTTCAACTTTGACTTCCGCCGGCCGTTGGGGCTGCTGTGTCAGGAGCCTCCCAAGACGCTCAACTACATCGAGGTGGAGATGGAATCTACCACCACCTCTTCATCCGCAGCTGCCAAGGGTGCCTCCTCAGACACCAGCAATCCCCACACACCCCGCACCCCCACCTCGCCGCTGCCACCTACCACCCCCACGCGCCGCACCGAGCTCTACGCCTTCATTGACATCGAGCGCACCGCCGCCATGTCAAGCCTGCAGAAGGCTCGGCCGCGCGACGACGGAACGTCGAGGAAAACGCGGCACAATAGCACGGAGCTGCCCACCAAAAGCACTGTCTGACTGAACGGATCCTCCTTGCACCTTTTTCTACTATGAACCCCTTTAGAAAAAAAATATGAAAAAAATGTGAAGGCAGTCTACACAGGGGACTTTCTTAATAAACACAGGCCATGGAGACATTGGAAATGTATTCAAAGAGACTCCAGAAATCGGTCTTAAATGAGATTTAAACAGACTTTCTGTTGTGTGTGGTTGGTTACCAAAGTAGGTACTTACTTGCGATATACCAATTTATTCCTATGGTAATATAATACCTCTTCTCCTTCACTCATTCTTCAGTGCATTTGGGTTGTTTATTATGTTAATAAGACTGGACTGCATTCCTCCTCACCCCCCCCCCCCCCCCCCCCCCCCTTTCTATTGGTACAAATCAGAATTTTTGAACAAAGCATTCCATTTAGCCATTTTGAATGATATGATTCACTACATGCATTGCTGCTGTAATTTCAGTATCTGAGGATTACATGGTACACTACATGTTTCTGACTATGTACATTAGATCCTGGCACAATAAATGTCTGTTCTGTTTTTATGTATTCAACCCATCAATTGCCCCCCCCCCCCCCCCCCCTTAGTCCTAGATGACCTAGCACTGATTCTAGTACTAAACTCGATATGAATATACGGCATGTTTCTCTGTCTAGGCATTGCTGACGTATGCCAGATCTTATAACGCCCGGATAGGTATTTTACGTATTGGTAAAACACATAGGTTCTAACAATCTGGTGCACGACGGCACGCCACCATTGGTTGATGCACGCAGCGTCGGAGCGGGGAACGCAACCCAAGTTTTGATGCAGTTTTGAGACTTGGTATTGGGTATGAGTCGTTGTGTAAATGACAGGATGTGGTTCGATATCCCTCTTGTTAATTATATTTGAACAAATCAGATTATGTCATCTGATATCTGTGCAGTTCTAATTTGGCTGTCAGCCCTTCAATTTATGATATTCTTTAGCGACAAGGTTCTTTTTGTGGGTATTTATAGTGGAGCTGTCCCATCACAAAAGAAAATTGAGCCAGTCAACTCACTAGCCAACTGATTGTTCAAGATGTCACCAATAGTGAAGGAGCTAGGCACAACAGGGTGCCTTTAAGAAAAATGTTTTTTTACAATATGACGTTTAGGGCTCTGTTCGATATGTATCGCGGAAGTTCGACGTTAGTGTGATGGAAACTTCAAAGCAATGTTTCTGCATTTAACGTCAACGCTGCATATGTCTGCTCAATTGGAAATTACCTTTACATTGCTATTACGCTATTTGTAACACTTAAGCAAGCTTTTAAGAGCTACTGCCCCTAAAAACCAACTAATCGATTTGAAAACGACCAGAAACATGTATTAGTGTCAAAATAGTAACTGGGATCATTTTTGACAAAGTCAGTCCCCTTTAAAACGGAGTTTGGGACACCGCCGGACCGCTCATTATTAGCATTTGCGCGGGTGTAGGTGAACAAGCAGCTGACCCGCACCACTAGTGTGAGTGCCCTGAGAAGGAAGCTATATCATGCGGAATATGTGGTTGGAGTTCGTTGGTCCCCCGTGGTGGTGAGTACTATATACATGTAGCTAGACCATAGACTGATGGTCATTATTGCTAACTAGCTGACGAACGTTATTCTGCCTCAATACCACTCCGATTTGGCTTGGAAACACAAACGTTTCAAAAGAAGGCAAATCATTAGTAGGATACCCTTTTTGTCGTGATTGTGATGTTGCCAGATTGACTTTAGATGCATTATAACTTTACCCAGTTTACTAAAATTGAGGGACCACCATATGAGCTATTTATTTATTTTGCTAGCAACAGTAACGTCAATGGCAACTTCTCTAAAGTAAATTTGACATATGGCAAAGTTGTTTCATACTAATTATTTAGCAGTTTCATCGTATTTCCATGCCACTATTACATTATCCTCCGAGCTGCAATCCATGTCTTGGGCACAAATAAATATTGAATGCAGCTGGTGGTACTAGCTAACTAATGTATGACCACAACAGTGTACTAACTAACAACAAACTCCAACATGTCACAGTTGGTTGCATAGTATAACTGCGCCACCGGCCTGAATTCAATCCAATCTGGAGCCAATCAGTCTAGCATCCAAAGGAGATTACGTTATTTCTCGAGCTATGTTTATAATTGAGGGTTGGTGGATTACTTTAAGGGACATTTCCATTCCCTATATAACACAAGACACTGCGATAACATTCACCCCCCACTGCCGCACCTCATGTAGTCAATTCTCTAATCAGACACTGGGGGTACCAACCATACTCTGGAATTCTTATTTTCACATTGCCAAAACCTCATCATCCCTCAACAACTTCAAGCGAAGACTGGGTCAGCCTGCTGAACCAAACTACTCAGTGATCTCCTTCATATAGCCCAACTCACACACACATTTAAACAAAACATATGTTTATTTTGTGATTGTTTCAGGTCATTTGTACATTTGATTAGTGTGTTAACTAACCTTTTATTTTTGTATCTAGTTTTTTTGGGGTGAGGTGTTTATTTCAGCTCTTCTAAAACCTGCACACGGTTTATTTTTTATCAGTTTTCTTTGATGCAAATCAATTCAACCTTAAACTAAATGACAATTATTGACCCAGTTTTTATTTAAGACAAAGTGCACAGTTGAGGGCCAAACTGATCCTCTGGTTATGAACAGATGCCAGGACCTACCAGAAGGAGAAAAGGTAGGTATCATAAAATGTCCAGGAATGTGATTGCAATGGTTTAGTGACCGCCAAAAACGATTTCCTTCACTGTTCACAAAGGTTGTCAGTTACGACCTCAGAATACCTCACAAGTACCCTTGTGACACCTCCGTTGTATCCCTCGACTCCAATGAAAAGGACACGCCATCATAAGGCTTCCGACAGACGGCTTCGTCAACAACAGGTAAATGTTACGTGAAAAGTTGCATTAGTAAATACCCAGCCAAGCAGATACTAGTAGTAATTGTGAAGTGCAGTCTTGTTCAAAGCTCAACATTTTTTATTCATTTAACCTTAACTAGGCAAGTCAGTTGAGAACAAATTCTTATTTACAATGATGGCCAAACTCTAACGACGCTGGGCCAATTGTGCGCGACCCTATGGGACTTCCGGTTATGATACAGCCTGGAATCGAACTAGGGTCTGTAGTGAGTCCTCTAGCACTGAGGTGCAGTGTCTTAGATTGCTGCGCCACTCGGGAGCCCATAGTACCAGTTTGTCATATTAGCTATCCAACCTGCCATTGGTAATAGAATAGTGACTGTGTGTGTGTTCAAGATGCAAGATGAAGTCCAGTCTGGATACAGATTTCTCTGAATGGAAAGAGTCCTGGTATTCTGCATGAACATTTTACAAGACAAAATTTACTGAGTTAAAAACTCTATTCTGCAACCAGGATCAGGAAACTCCTCTACCCTCTGTTCGACTCCTAGCAACGGGACCTGAAGAACTAATATCCTTTATTTCTCAGAAAATTGGTTGAACAAGGACATGGATAATATTCTAGCTGTTTTTTTGATACATTGGCAGGACAACGGCAGCGTCGGGTAAGCTCAAGGAGGCTGGTGCGTACTCTCCATTAAGGAAGTCTAGGTGTTGCCGCCTGAGCTGGAATATCAAATCAAAATCAAATCAAATTTATACAGCCCTTCGTACATCAGCTGAGATCTCAAAGTGCTGTACAGAAACCCAGCCTAAAACCCCAAACAGCAAGCAATGCAGGTGTAGAAGCACGGTGGCTAGGAAAAACTCCCTAGAAAGGCCAAAACCTAGGAAGAAACCAGTCCTCTTCTGGCTGTGCCGGGTGGTGATTATAACAGAACATGGCCAAGATGTTCAAATGTTCATAAATGACCAGCATGGTCGAATAATAATAAGGCAGAACAGTTGAAACTGGAGCAGCAGCACGGTCAGGTGGACTGGGGACAGCAAGGAGTCATCATGTCAGGTAGTCCTGGGGCATGGTCCTAGGGCTCAGGTCCTCTGAGAGAGAGAGAGAAAGAAGGAGAGAATTAGAGAACGCACACTTAGATTCACACAGGACACCGAATAGGACAGGAGAAGTACTCCAGATATAACAAACTGACCCTAGCCCCCCCGACAAACTACTGCAGCATAAATACTGGAGGCTGAGACAGGAGGGGTCAGGAGACACCCCCGGACAGGGCCAAACAGGAAGGATATAACCCCACCCACTTTGCCAAAGCACAGCCCCCACACCACTAGAGGGATATCTTCAACCACCAACTTACCATCCTGAGACAAGGCTGAGTATAGCCCACAAAGATCTCTTCCATGGCACAACCCAAGGGGGGGCGCCAACCCAGACAGGACGACCACATCAGTGAATCAACCCACTCAGGTGACGCACCCCTTCCAGGGACGGCAATACCTCATAAGCTATGACCATACTATTTACCAACGGTTTTCATCTATTTTTCGTAACTGTCTATTTACCACCAAACTGATGCTGGCACTAAGACCACACTCAACGAGCTGTATAGGAGCCATAAGCAAACAAGAACATGCTCATCCAGGGGTGGCACTACTAGCGGCCGGTGATTTTAATGCAGATATACTGATATCAGTCACCCCTCATTTATACCAGCATGTCACTTGTGCAACTAGAGGCGAAAAAAAAAAAAACTACATCACCTTTACTCCACAAACGCATACAAAGCTCCTTCTCGCCCTCCATTTGGCAAATCTGACCATAATTCCATCCTTCTAATTCCTGTTTACAAGCAAAAACTACCAGCATTCAATGAGCTGCACAGCGACATGAGCTAAATGCCTTCTATGCTCACTTCTAAGCAAGCAACAGTGAACGATAAACACCATCATCCCAGACACCCTGGACCCGGGTGTGTCAACCTGGCCATAGTCTTGATCTTATCCGACAGTTGATAGTCAGATTGGATGATACTAAATGTTTTAATATGCCTAGAGGTAAAAATACCTCCCTGCATGTTTATAGACCAAAAAAGCTGCAGATTAGCGTCCTTAACTTTGCTGTCACTCTGTCATAATGCACAAAGGTAGTTAATATTTTTCCCCACCCTCACCCAACTTGTTAGATATTATGCACATTGATAGCAGCAATCTAAAGGATCAGACAGAAATATCCGAGAAGTGATGGCGTAATTATGGAGCGACTAGACAGAGAAATACACCTTTGCTCGATCCAATCAGAGCAGCAGGATCAACTTACAGCCCACCCTTCTCTTTACAGACAAGCAAACTACCCAGTTGAGTTAGTTGTAGCACCTCACATTTGATTGAAAGAGTTGAGCTGGCACCCGAAAATATTTTCCACCCCAATTTTGATATTGTCTCGTCGCTGCAACTCCAACGGGCTATGGAGAGGTGAAGGTGGAGCCATGCGTCCTCCGAAACAGGACCCACCTAACCGCGCTCCTTAATACCTGCCAGCTTAACCCGGAAGCCAGCTGCAACAATGTGTCGGAGGAAACGCCATTCAACGGACAACCGGAGTCAGCCTGGGAGGCACCCGGACCGCCACAAGAAGTCGCTAGGGCGAGGCCAAGTAAAGCCCCCCCTCGGTCAAGCCCTCCCCTAACCCAGACGACGCTGGGCCAATTGTGCTCCGTCCTATGGGACTCCTGGCCACGGCCAATTGTGGCACAGCCCGGGAATGAACCCGGGTCTGTAGTAACGCCTTGGACCGCTACGGCACTTGGGAGGCCCCCAGAAAATATCTTTACGATAGAGGATAATTACAAAAAAAAACTCTTGACAACTGTATCAGGAAAATTGCCGATACTCGTTTTGTTCGACTACTCGGCACTCGCATACCGACCCAACAGATAGCACTCCACACTGCCCTTTCCCACTTGGACAAAAGGAACACCTGTGAGAATGCTGTTCATTGACCAACTCAGCATTCAACACTATAGTGCCCTCCAAGCTCATCACTACGCTAAGGACCCCGGGACAGGACACCTACAGATGGCGAGGCAACAACACATCTGCCACACTGACCCTCAACACGGGGGCCCCTCAGGGGTTCGTGCTTAGTCTCCTCCTGTACTCCCTGCCATAAGACTGCTAAATGCTTTGTCCAGGTAGCTATTCGGTTAACTAATTGACATGCACTCGTCACACAGGCTGCCGCTACGGTTCACCACCTGTCACTTTATTCCTAGTTATATGTACACCTCAATTACCTCATACACCTCTGCACATACACTCGGTACTGTTACCCTTTGTATATAGCAAAGTTATCATTACTCAATGTATCTTACCTTGCTTTAGTTCTTTATTTTTTGCTCTGCATTGTTAGGAAGGGTCCATAAGTAAGCATTTCACTTGTCGTTTACGATGCATGATGAATAAATTTGGTGGCCGCCCGCATTTCTTGAGCAAGCCAAAAAGAGGTTAAATGAGCGGGTGCAGTTCCCCTTCAACTCTGCCAAAAAAGCTGGCTCCAATTTTTCCCTTCCTTGAGGGTTGCTTACATTTGGTGAAAGCTAAGTGTCAGTCTTGAATATACTTCCCTGTGTATTTGAGTGCAGAGTTCTTGTTGATTTTTAACAGGAAGTTGCCTCGTTGTATGATGTAAATTTGCCAAGTCTACCTTTTTAGTTTGTTCAAGTACTAATAAAATTGCTTTTAGGACAACTTCTTAATACTAAGAAACTTTACTTGCATTGTAAAAGTTCAGGCAGTACAGTAAAGTACAAAACAACAAATGTTTCAATGAACCGCCACAAAAAAAACCCACATTAAAATTGTTAGTTGGAACTCACAATCTACACTCAACGGACAGTTTATTAGGTACACCACCCGTTCACAAAAATGGATGGCTCCTAAAGCCACATTAAGCAGGCAGAGGCATCATCGCATTCAGTTACTGTTCGATTTAACTAAGTGACTGAGCACTGTATGACCATTGGTGCCAGGCATGCTGGATCCAGTATCTGCCAACCTCCTGGGCTTTTCACGCACGACAGGATCTAGGGTTTACCGAGAATGGTGCAACAAACAAAAAAGCATCCAGTCAGCAGCAGTCCTGCCTGTGGGTGAAAAACAGGTTGTTGATGGAGAAGGGCAAGAATTGTGCAAGCTAACAGGAGGGCCACAGACATAACGTCACATCTCGGAACGCACAACTGGTCGATCCTAGTCATGGATGGGCTATTGCAGCAGACGCCCACTCCTATCAACTGGGCACAAAAAAAAAAAAAAATCCTGGTTCCCATTGCACCATGCTGACAGCAGTCAAGATTTGGAGTAAACAGTATTAATCCATGGACCCATCCCGCTGGCAGTGGTGTACGAGTATGGGGAATGTTGTCCTGGCACACGTTAGGTCCCTTGATACCAACTGAGCAACAAACATTTGAAACCTTGTAGAACCCATGCCCAAAGAATTCAGGCTGTTCTGGAGGCAAAGAGTGGTCTGACCCAGTACTATATGGGTGTATCTAGTTAACTGGCAAGTGAGTGTATACAGTAGATGTAAATGCAGAAAGCAGGTAAGACTCATCACTTTTTCCCCATTCCTCTTTTCCATATTCTTGAGCCCTCATTCTCAACGTTAGCCAGAAATTAGACAACACAAAATGTCTACCACAAAACAATCTGGCGAAGTGCATACGAATTAGTCAGTTTAATTTACCCTTAATACAAAAATACATGCATTTCCCTTCCATTGAGTCTGTTTTGTGTTCCACAGAGTCATGGCCATAGTGACAGCACCTGGAGGGGCAGTGGGGCCAGGCTGTACCCGATTCTCCACCCACCTCCATCTTCCCCGTCATGGAATTAGCAATGGCAGAAACATCCCCCAGCCAATTCTTACACCAATCCAATGCTTTGAAATCCAAGACTGAGTGTGCAAGTGCACACTTTGGTAGCAGAGTAGAATCTAGATGCAAGCAGTGCTGTGTTTTGACTGACAGACGGTGCTTCTACTGGGCCTGGAGCCTTCTCCTCGTCGTTTGTGGTAGTCATTCAGCTTGTCCTGCAGTTTCTTATACATCTGAGATGGAGAGGACAAGTAATGAGGAGCGTGGTGGTGCATGTTAACTTTTAAACTGAGGACAGTCATGTCAGGTTTGATGTCAGTCAGCACAGGTTGTCAAACCGATTTCAAATCAACTTACTCTGGCGTTGGTCTGGGTCTCGGTGAGCGACTGGAGGAGCTGGTCGATGGATGTGTATGGGAGCCAACCCAACGGCGCTGTGGCTGAGAGGGGCCTCTGTACAACACCATTACCAGAGAGAAACAATTAAAGGACAAGAACCTTCTCTAGAGATAAGAATCAAGTGTGTTCAACTAAGATGGGTAAAACAACCATGCATCATAAACATGGGAAGTGACGTACACAGAGTGTACAAAACATTCGGAACACCTTCCTAATTATTGAGTCGCATCCCCTTTTGCCCTCACAACAGCCTCAATTCGTTGGGGCATGGACTCTAAGGTGTCGAAAGCGTTCCACAGGGATGCTGGTCCATGTTGACTCCAATGCTTCCCACAGTTGTGTAGATGTCATTTGGATGGTGGACCATTCTTGATACACAGGAAACTGAGTGTTAAAAACCCAGCAGCGTTTTAGTTATTGACACAAACAGGTGCACCCGACACCTACCATACCGTTATTTTGTCCTGCCCAGTCACCCGATGAATGGGACACATATTCCATGACTCAAGGCTTAACAATCCTTCTTTAACCTGTCTCCTCTCCTTCATCTACACCGATTGAAGTGGATTTAACAAGTGACATCATAGCTAACACCTGGTCAGTCTCATGTAAAGAGCAGGTGTTCCTAATATTTTGTACACTTAGTGTATAGTGTACCTTGATGCCAAAGTACTGGTGTCCCTTCCCCAGGAGGGCATCTACATACTCCAACACCAGCTCAACTGCTCCCGTCAGCAGGTCGTAGTTCAGGTAGAGCCGTAACAACGCTGCAGCATCCACCCCCTAAACAAAACAAGCTTCTTTTATCATATACAGGGAGCAAATACAACCACAAAAAGGTACATTTATTGACTCCATTTAATTCATATCTAGGGGTCCTTCTCAGAAAATATGTCTTGCATTTAGGGCAATATAAATACATGCACAAATACTGTGCTCTCTCACCTTGTAGGCGTTGACCAGCCAGGCAGCGGTACACCGTGTGACAGCAGCTTGTTGATGACACAGCGATGGTGCTGAGCATTCTGAGTAGGATGCTTCTCCAGGTAAGCGGTCAGAAGTCGCCACGCCTCATCTGTCGCACTGGCGGAAAGTCATATTTGAAATGTTTTACATGACTTCACTTTATTTTTATTGTTCAAGTTGACATTTTTAATATTCCCAACTGCACCACAAGGTGGACAATGTGGTATTTCCTAGCCAATTTGTACCATGAAGAGTTCATACATTTAACCAACCTTGACTCTTTGGTTGTGATGGTACACAGCTGATTGGCAGCCAGCCAGTTCCAGGCTTCATTCTGATTCTCCTCTCCACCGTACTGTAACTTTATACACCTGAAAATACAAAACTGCAAGCATCACACCACTATCAACCCACAGGAAGGAAACCCCTGTATCTACATGTTAGTTCAGATAAGGCAAGACTGATTACTTTGGTGTGATCACTACGGGTTGAATACTAACTGCATGCATAACTAGGAAATTGACGTAAATCATGAATCGTCAATGAGAGATATGCATATAAATTCACGTCACTCCATGCAGTTGACTGAGCCTGTTACTTACAGGCAAGTCCCTCGAAGACTGAAGTGAGGGAGATTTTGAAGGTCTGGCAGAGAGAGAGGGCACAGTCGAATAGTCCTGATTGGACCAGTAGGGACACCATCTCCACTGCAGAGGCGCTGCCTGCAACGCCACACACAGAACTGTGTTACATTTCTGGTGTTCGATTAGGGGTTTCGTTTCCTTACAGGAACAATGTTCCCCCCTCTAAATTTTCACATTAAGAGGTATCAAGGCAAAACATCATTGGCGATTGCTTACTGACAAGTCACTTTCCATTCACTTTTGGGAATATGTTATCAGTGTTGTTTGTACCTGCAATGGCAGCAGAGGGTGGGTGATGCTGAGCCAAGGTGAGGTGGCTACGGGCAAGGGCGTACTCCTGAAGTTCCTTCAGCTCCAGGATGTCTATCTGACCACCCACTGCAGGGACACGGATGTTAACTCAAAATGACACAACGACAAGGTTCCAGTTTAACAAGGTTTACGCAACCGTATTAGCACAATACACGGTTGCCATTGCACTCAGGCCAGGATCATCAACTACCAGACACTGGCACAGGCGCACTAATAACAGAGTGATAGCCCCGTAATAACAGAAATATAGAGATACTTAAAACATGAACTTAACGGACAAACAATTACAATACTGTAGAATTTAAAGAGCATGTTATCATACACATTTCCCACCATGTCCCATGTGGTGTAAAGATGGTAATGACCAAAAAGGAACATTTATAGCAGTAAATTATAATCACAAATAGTTATCTATGCCTATCGTATCTCACCTGGACCAGTAGTAAACTCTCCATCGTAGTTCCTCTTTGGTGATGCAGCGGGCCTCTCATACACCGCTCCAGAGGTGGGTTGGACAATCCAGGCGTAGTCAGATCTGATAAGCCGTAGACAGTTGAGGGAGGCCAGGCAACAGTTGACCTGTTTCTGTAGACCCAGTTGAGTCCTCACCTCCCGGCCCAGACGCATGCCGTACTCAAACATCACCCTACCCGCTGGAGGACAGATAGGGCCAAACACATCAAAATAAAACACACAATGGAGAGTGAGTAAAAAGGAATACCACCAGCCTCATTTCTAAACAAAGTGCTAATATCTGACAGTGTCCCAGGCTCCTCTCACCTTCCCTGTAGTTGTGTCTGTTGATGTGGAAGGCGTAGAGCAGCTCGTAGTAGTTGTGGGACATCAGGTCCACTGCTCTGGCCTCTGATGCTGACCACCTGCAGCCAGAAAAGAAACAAGGTCCAAAACTTGATCTGATTAATCTAATACATTTATATAGTCCATAATGCGCTCTAACCAAATGTAAAGAGAATGTACAGCCATGGCCAAACGTTTTAAGAATGACAAATATTAATTTCTACAAAGTTTGCTGCTTCGGTGTCTTTAGATATTTTTGTCAGAAGTTACTATGGAAAACAAGTATAATTACAAGCATTTCATAAGTGTCAAAGGCTTTTATTGACAATTACATGAAGTTGATGCAGAGTCAATATTTGCAGTGTTGACTCTTCTTTTTCAAGACCTCTGCAATCCACCCTGGCATGCTGTCAATTATCCTGACTGATGGCAGCCCATTCTTGCATAATCAATGCTTGTAGCTTGTCAGAATTTGTGGGGTTTTGTTTGTCCACCCGCCTCTTGAGGATTGACCACAAGTTTTCAATGGGATTAAGGTCTGGGGGGTTTCCTGGCCATGGACCCAAAATATTGATGTGTTGTTCCCCGAGACACTTAGTTATCACATTTGCCTTATGGCAAGGTGCTCCATCATGCTGGAAAAAGGCATTGTTCGTCACCAAACTGTTCCTGGATGGTTGGGAGAAGTTGCTCTCGGAGGATGTGTTGATACCATGCTTTATTCATGGCTGTGTTCTTAGGCAAAATTGTGAGTGAGCCCACTCCCTTGGCTGAGAAGCAACCCCACACATGAATGGTCTCAGGATGCTTTACTGTTGGCATGACACAGGACTGATGGTAGCGGTCACCCTGTCTTCTCCGGACAAGCTTTTTTTCCAGATGCCTCAAACAATCAGAAAGGGGATTCAGAGAAAATGACTTTACCCCAGTCCTCAGCAGTCCAATCCCTGTACCTTTTGCAGAATATCAGTCTGTCCCTGATGTTTTTCCTGGAGAGAAGTGGCTTCTTTGCTGCCCTTTTTGACACCAGGCCATCCTCCAAAAGTCTTCGCCTCGCGATTCCTGTGCAAGCTCTGTACTGGTGGTACCCTGATCCCGCAGCTGAATCAACTTTAGGAGATGGTCCTGGAGCTTGCTGGACTTTCTTGGGCACCCTGAAGCCTTCACAACAATTGAACCGCTCTCCTTGAAGTTCTTGATGATCCGATAAATGCTTGATTTAGGTGCAATCTTACTTGCAGCAATATCCTTGCCTGTGAAGCCCTTTTTGTGCGAAGCAATGATGACGGCACGTGTCTGTTATTCGAACTCAATCAGCATGACAGAGTGATCTCCAGCCTCCTCGTCAACACTCACACCTGTGTTTACGAGAGAATCACTGACAATGTCAGCTGGTCCTTTTGTGGCAGGGCTGAAATGCAGTGAAAGTGGTTTTTGGGGATTCAGTTCATTTGCATGGCAAATAGGGACTTTAATTAATTGCAATTCATCTGATCACTCTTCATAACATTCTAGAGTGTATGCAAATTACCATCATACAAACTGAGGCAGCAGACTTTGAAAATGAATATTTGTGTAATTCTCAAAACTTTTGGCCACTACTGTATGTGTGTCTACCTCATCGTGCAGGTTGACGTAGGAGAACTGGACCAGGTCCTGAAGTTGAGAACGCTCACACAGAACCACAACAAGCTGACGCAAACAGTCTAACTGGCTGCTGGAGTCAGGGTTCTGTGTGAGGGCTTCGTAGGCTTGGCTGTTGTGTCCTAGGTCCAGGTGATGCTTGAAGATGCGGGTCCACAGGGCAGCCTGACTCCTGGGGTCATTGACGGCCTCCGTGATGGCCAGAGTGGCTAGATGGATGACCAGCTCTGGCAGACCAACGTACTCCAGCAACCGCAGCACCTAACACACACTTGAGAATAAGTAAAAACACTACAAAAAAAAATAATAAATCCACACACACACACATCCAGATTGAAAGGGTTCGTAGGGCACGAGCACCCGACTACATTTAATAAATATTCCAATAATATATTATTTAAAGAACGGGTTCCCATAGTAACCTTGTAGTACTGTAGTCCCGGTGCAGCTTCCTCCTCGGCTCCTGTCAATCTCAGAAGAAACTCCTCCGCCTCCTGGAAACACTGCAGTGCCTGGACACAAATGGGGGTCAGAAAACAGCTACTGGTGCTGCTCTGTCACACCTGTGAAGCAACAACTTTCAGCCACTAAACCTTCTGTACTATCGCCACAACTCTTCATGGTCATAATGACACGTTGAAATGCAACCGCAACCCTTAAAGTGGAACTGACTGCATTTGAGCAACATGATATCTTATTAAAATATGTTAATGTGAACCCCCAGGAAGCATGACACTTTTTAAAACATTTTCTGACAAGTGAGCACTTAGTATACGTAAACTTGAAAATGACCATATCTAAGGCATTTGTGAAAGTTCTATAGCAATATAGAGTGGGAAAGCAATTAACTGCAGTAAATATAACATCCCTCATCCAGGACCAGCGTCTACGCAGACCGGTGCGCCATAGCCAATCGGAGCTATTATTTATTTGCCACAGGCCTGCCATCATTCACAGTGAACTGGACTGTGTGTTTACAGGCAATTACAACAGTACGACTTTTGATCATTAGAACGCAGTCGCCAAAAGCCTCAAAATACACCTGCATGGATTTCTGCAAATATGTCAATACCACTTGGGAGTCCTCTTACATTTGGGAACTTTACAGTCCTATTGATCAAACAACCATGAAAAGGTAGGCTCTTTCTCCCTCAGTTATGGACATCAACATAAAGATCAACAACTAATGCTAGCCAGAGAAAGATGAGCTAACATCTAACGAAGGAACATTAGATAAACCAAAACTTCAACTAGTTGGCCGTCAAAATTGCACTGATAAATGATAGGGAATTGTAGCCTTTTCGTTCTTCTGCAGCTTACCTGCTAACAACGCATGCTTGTCCCAACCAAGCACCCAAAGCTAACTGATTGTATTGTCATTCCCAGCCTGTTACATTCGTCATTTTTTTATCCAAAATATTGAGCCTTTGAAACCGAAACGGTGCATCCCGAATGTAGGCAGCAAACATTGTACCAGGACAGCTGTGATTTACAACCTGATAGCAATCGTTTGGCTTGCTAGCTAGCTAGCTCCAGACACAAATGAGAGAACGCCTTACTCAGACCATTTTACTCAGAGCTGGTTAGGCTGTTTACAGGTTATCCAGAGCGTTCATGACTAACTTACTTTGCCTACGTTTACTGACACCGGCCACATTCAGCAGGTGTTGATGTTCGTAAATTCATCAGTTATTCTGAGCTCTGGCATACTCAGATGAGAGTGCTCTGAAATTGGAGTAGATAGCCAGAGTGAATTTGCGAACGCAGATATATATGCTAACTGGATAACAGTCGTTCAAGTTCTTGCTAGCTAACCAAATGACACCTGCATCTCTAGCTGTGTATAGCCACCGGAAAACGATATGAGGGGAAAAAGTCATCGACCCACTCCTCCAATGACATGACATCTTCCTAGCAGCTAGCTAACATTAGGCTCCGTGTTTTTAGCTTGTTGCCTATTAGCCACATTATGACCGACTTGTGATCATCGCCCTTGTTAGTTTGATTGTATTGTCATTCCCAGCCTTTGTTACATTCATCTGTTTTTGTACAAAATTATGAGACATTGAAACACTGCATCCCTGAATGAAGGCAGCAAACATTGTACCAGGCCAGCTGTGATTTACCTGATAGCAATAATTTGACTACCAAGAAATGTACTGGTGAATTATATACACTGAACAAAAATAACACACAACATGTAGTGTTGGTCCCATGTTTCATGACCTGAAATAAAAGATCTCAGAAATGTTCCATACACACCAAAAACATTTTTTTTCAAATGTGTGTTTACATCACTGTTAGTGAGCATTTCTCCTTTGCCAAGAAAATCCATCCACCTGACAGGTGTGGCATATCAAGAAGCTGATTAAACAGAATCTTCATTACACAGGTGCACCTTGTGCTGGGGGCAATAAAAGGCCACTAAAATGTACAGTTGTGTCACAACAATGCCACAGATCTCAAGTTCTCCACCAGAAATTTTGCCTGACAATTTAAAATTAATTTCTCTACCATAAGCCGCATCCAATGTAGTTTTAGAGAATTTGGCAGTACGTTGAACCAGCCTCACAACTGCAGACCACGTGTAATCAAGCCAGCCCAGAACCTCCACATCTGGATTCTTTACCTGCGGGATCGTCTGAGACCAGCCACCCAGACAGCTGATAAAACAGTAGTATTTATGTCCGTAATAAAGCCCTTTCGTGGGGAAAAACTCCTGATTGGCAGGGCCTGGCTCCCAAGTGGATGGGTCTATGCCCTCCTATGGAATGTTGAGGCAAATAAAAAAAAGGTTCTATCTTAAAGTTTTTGACTGATATGATTGTCTGTTTGTTCCATATGTGAAAAGAAGTTAAAAACGCTGTCAGTTCCACTTTAAAACACACACCTTCTGTCCCTCTCAGTTGGCCAGGTAACATTGGCCCAGCATGAAGCGGCAGGAGCCCACGTTAACCTGACACCACGGCCCAATGAGACGCACATCCTCCTGAAGGGAGAGAAAAGGAAAGCTTAAGAAAATATTATATTTAAAAATGCATCAGTTGGCTTTTTAATTAAATCTGCTTCAATCAATAAATACATATTTATTGTCCCAATTAGGACATTGGTTATGCAGTCAAGGTAAAAAACATAAAAAAAACATGATGCAACACAAATAGTGTGTGAGAGTTGTTGAGTCCGTGGGAAGCGTCTCACCTGTAGTTGTGCGTACTGGCAGTTGCCCATCAGACACTCAGGGAACTGGAAGCTAAGGTTGTTGGGCCAGCAATAAAAAGATAGTGTTAAGGGCCAACCTTGACATTATTTACAGTGCACCTCATTGCAACCCTCTAAGGCTAAAGTCAAATCTTTGCCTAAAGCACATCAAATGTAGCTTCGCCTCACTTTAATAGCATAGCATGTGCTAGCCATGTGGTGTGTAATAAATAACCTTGCGTAAAGCATATTAACTCTAGCCTCGACTAGCCTAGCCGTGTATGAGGACAGAAATAACATTGCCTAAATAACCATTTTGGGGCTCGCCCAGCTTAAAAATATGCCAGCTGTGTAGATAACCTTTCCTAGGGAAACATCAACTTTTGCTTAGCCAAGCACAGTCGTGTGTGTGGTAGGATACAGTTGCCGAGCCAGCAGGGTGACCATGCTGGAGACCATGTGGGGCCAGTGGAGCAGGGCTGTGCCCGGGGAGGGGCTGTTCTGCTTAGAGTAGATTTGGGTAATGATGGCCTTCCATGCTACGCTCTGGTAGAACAGCTCCACCACCGTCTGGGGGCTCCGGACTAAGGGGAAAAGAAAACGGAGTGGGATGCAGGGATGTGATCAGGAAAATTCAGACAAAAGTATGATATTGGTTTGGGTTATCTAGGCATATTGCAATGATGGATGAATAGAGGGCAATGTCAGAAAAGCAGGAATTCCTGATTAAAACAGGAAAAAAAGTCATCGCTTAGAGAGACGGAGGCTACACATAGGACCTGACCTGATCTGTTGCTAGCCATAGCTGGAGAATCAGACAGCTCCAGGACTGACAGGTGCTGTAGGTTGGCATCTCTGGAGGGAGAACACAATGTCAACCAGGCAGAATTCACTGAATTCAATACTATGTTGTGTTGCGATGGAATGTGTGTGTTTGTGTGCGTGCGTACGTACATGATGTCAAGAGGCACGGTGGTGGTCAGGCTCTGGGTGATGTGTTTGAGGAGATAGTAGGAGGAGAGAAGCTGAGTGGAGCGGGGGATCAGGTCCTGTTGTAGCAGCTGAGGCCCTCCACCCGGGAACATCTGGAGAACACACACACAGTTAAGTCAAAAGAGCAGACTGACGTGTGTGTGTGTGTGTGATGTAGGGCGGGCCATATTTAGTCGACTGGTCAATTGTTGGTTGGTCGACCAAGATTCCTTCAGTCGAGCAGTAACAAAAAATATTTCACGGTGTACAAGACACCCGTCTGATAGTGCGCCTGTCTATGTGGACTAATCCATTATGGAGGCCGTGAGGATGGCAGTCAATCACTAAGACATGCGCTATTGAAATTGTATATGGTTATATTACCTCAGAACAATGGTGCAACACTAATATAAATATTTTATAACAAATGCACTTTCTCCCGCGTTGGATAGTGGTCGCTCTCCACGGTTCTGAAACAATGCGCTGTTGAATTGGCGCATTTTCCAAGACCATGTTGCTGTGTGCATAATATCAAAGTTAACCAGCATGTTGGTGTTGAGAACAAAGCGGCGGAGGCAGCAGTTGGAGTTAGCAGAAGAGAAAAAGACAACTTAATTAGGTCTATAATGAATAGCTTAACTTAAACACACCTGGCTTTATAAATCAAATATTTTAAAATCTTTGCCATGCTGTAATAAAGGCTTTACACTTTTTTCCCCATTAGAACAGCCTCTGGTATTACTTAATTTATTTAGTGTTGTTTACACTTCCAAATATTTATAATAACCCTTCTTTTTGATATTATTGTCATGGTCATCATTATAATAAGTAATGTCATCAATAGGCTTAGTATAGCAGCCTTGTATGACAACCATCGAGCTGTAGGCCAAAGAGCGCATCCTGTTTCGTCTTAATACTGTAACTTAGGCATGCATTTCAATTAGTGATGCACCGATATGACATTTTCGGCCAATACCGATATCCGATATTTTCCTTGCCAAAAAAAAAAACGATACCAATACTTAATATTTTAGCGGCCTTTTAAGTATTCTAGTACACGGACGCAGCAGTTTAAGGCACTGCATCTCAGTGCAAGAGGCGTCACTACAGTCCCTGGTTCAAATCCAGTCTATCACATCCGGCCGTGATTGGGAGTCCCATAGGGCGGCGCACAATTGGCCCGGCGTCATCCGGGTTTGGCCGTCATTGTAAATAAGAATTTGTTCTTAACAGACTTGCCTAGTTAAATAAAGGTTTACATTGTAAAAATGATATTGTAATCCAACAGCACCTGTTTGGCATGCAGTGCTTGCTCCTTACCTTTTTCTTTACCCAGTATTTTCGTTGGTTCGTCACGTCCTTTGTATTCATTTAGCTGTCCCATGTGTTCCGAGTTTGTTATAACCAATTTATTAATGGGATTATGATATGCTATAGGTCAGGTCCCATTGGTCCTGTGCATGCAATGCATACGTGTCAAGTAAAGAGAGCAAAGGTTGAGGGAATAGGGAATGCTTTTCCTAAACAAATGAGGGATTTCGGTAACAAAAAAATCTGTCAGAAATGGCTGTAATTATGTTGCAGCTTCAGCTCATGGACAGCGTGAAAAACACTTGAAGTTTTGTAGTGTTCGCTGCACAATGGAGGAGAGAGACAATGGGTGCTAGTCACACGGTCACTCACTAATTCTTAACACAGCATAGCAAGTCTGCAATTGCGGTCTGTCTGCAATTGACAGTCTCTGGTCATTAATGTGTCTTAATTATTTCAAACAGTGCGCTTAGAATTAGACAAGCTCAGTGCATATAGTTGGTTTGATTAAAACACACAGGCTGTGTCTACAAAAAGTTGTACAACTTTGGTCGAAAGAACAGTCTTCTCTTAGTCAACCAAGATTTGTTTTTGTTGGGGTCAGCCCTAGTGTGATGCGTTTGCATTTCTGTCTCAGTGTGTGTACTACTACTACTTACATTGTCTCCTAGACGTAGGTAGAGCTGCTGCAGTATGAGCAGGTCCCTACAGAACAGGGCTCTGGTCATGGCCATCTGACAGACAGCCTGACACACCACAGCTACCGCCACACTGCTACCATACAGCTGGGACAGACTGCTCCGCCACGACAGGGACTGGCCTGCTGGGGGGGCACATCAGTTTAAACCGGTCCATTTTCACACAGACTGAGCTCAAACATTCAGTTTAACTTGCTACTCAAAAAATAATAAAAACTAAACTTACCGGTCAATAAATGACATCATATAGAATTATCTAGGGCAAATCTGTGTTGATATACAGTACGAGTCATAAGTTTGGACACACCTACTCATTCAAGGGTTTTATTTATTTTGACCATTTTCTACATTGTAGAATAATAGTGAAGACAAACTATGGAATAACATATGGAATCATGAGGTAAGCAAAGTTCAATCAAAATAGAATTTTAGAATCTTCAAAGACACCCTTGACAGTTTTGCACACTTGGCATTCTCTCAACCAGCTTCACCTGTAATGCTTTTCCAACAGTCTTGAAGGAGTTCCCACATATGCTGTGCACTTGTTGGCTGTTCTCTCTTCACTGTGCGGTCCAAGTCATCCCAATTCAAACAAATCAAAAATGTATGTCACGTGCGCCGAATACAACAGGTGAAATGCTTACTTAGACTCTAACCAATAGGTTAGAGAAGAAATAAAACAGTAAGAAGACAGGCTATATACAGTAGCGAGGCTATAAAAGTAGCGAAATAGTGCAAAAAAGGTATTTGGTGAATAGGTGGCGTAAAGAAATAAAAACAATAGTAAAAAGACAGTGAAAAACAATACAGACACCGGTTAGTCAGGCTGATTGAGGTAGTATGTACATGTAGATATGGTTAAAGTGACTATGCATATATGATAAACAGAGAGTAGCAGTAGCGTAAAAGAGGGGTTGGCGGGTGGTGGATGGCGGGACACAATGCAGATAGCCCGGTTAGCCAATGTGCAGAAGCACTGGTTGGTCTGCCCAATTGAGGTAGTATGTACATGAATGGGTTGAGGCTGGGGGATTATAGAGGTCAGGTCATCTGATGCAGCACTCCATCTTGGTCAAACAGCCCTTACACAGCCTGGATGTGTGTTTTGGCTCAGTCCCACTATCATTCAACAGGACAAAGTGAAAACCAGATGGGATGGCGTATCGTTGCATAATGCGGTGGTAGTCATGCTGGTTAAGTGTGCCTTGAATTCTAAATAAAATCACTGACAGTGTCACCAGCAAAGCACCCCCACACCATAACACCTCCTCCTCCATGATTTACGGTGGGAAAAACACATGCAAAGATCATCCATTCACCCACACTGCGTCTCACAAAGACACGGCGGTTGGAACCAAAAATGTCACATTTGGACTCCAGACCAAAGGACAAATTTCCACCGGTCTAATGTCCATTGCTTGTGTTTCTTGGCCCAAGCAAGTCTCTTCTTATTGGTGTCCTTTAGTAGTGGTTTCTTTGCAGAAATTCAACCATGCCTCTGAGCTGTGTCTGTTACTTGAACTCTGAAGCATTTATTTGGGCTGCAATTTCTGAAGCTTGTAACGCCAATGAACTAATCCTCTGCAGCAGAGGTAACTCTGGGTCTTCCTTTCCTGTGGCGGTCCTCATGAGAGCCAGCTTCATCATTGCGCTTGATGTTTTTTTTTAAATGTACTTGAAGAAACTCTTGAAATGTTCCGGATTGACTGACCTTCATGTCTTAAAGTAATGATGGACTGTCATTTCTCTTTGCTTATTTGAGCTGTTCTTGCCATCATATGGACTTGGTCTTTTACCAAATAGGGCTAAGTTCAAAACTGATTGGCCCAAATGCATTAAAGAAAGAATTTCCACAAATGAACTTTTAACAAGGCACACCTGTTAATTGAAATGCATTCCAGGGCCAAGACTGTGCAAAGCTGTCATCAAAGTAAAGGGTGGATAATTTGAAAAATCTCAAATATAAAATATATTTTGATTTGTTTAACACTTTTTTTGCTTAAACTATGAAATAACACATGGAATCATGTATTATGTTTTCACTATTATTCTACAATGTAGAACATTTTACAAAATAAAAACCATGGAATGAGTAGGTGTGTTAACTTTTGACTGGTACTGTATATTAGCCATGGTATTGTGTGGTAGGTATAGCATGGTATAATATTATATAGGTCTTACCTATGGTGAGAGACCCTTCTCCTCCTGGCTCCGAGTCAGTCTCCAGGTCCATCTCTCTGATCAGCATGGCCATGGCTGCCAAAGGGTTCATTTGGACGTCCTGTAGTTTGTTATGGATGTCCTCGATCACATTCTCACTACGATGGGAATGAAAGATGCACAACAGTCAGTCACAAAACTCCACATAGCACGGCAATGCCTGCATGTGAATGACCCATTGGAGGTCAAGAATATTTGTTGGTTGAAATTATTTTTCCTATGACAATTTTTCCCCAAATCATTAATTGACTTTCAACTGGCCTCCATAGACAGTACATAGTAATTTTCAAAACCTGTTGAGGTGTGTGCGTACTGACTTGTTGTTGGCCAGTAAGTTCTCCAGCCCTCTCAGGTGACTGGAGATGTTCCAGGGCTTTCTCCATCTTGTAGGCCATTTCCCCCGGCACCGCGTCACTCACCAGCCTCAGACACTGCACCAGCTGCAGCACGTCACGACCAACCTCCGGGTCTGGACATGGGGAAACATGGTACGAGGAGAAACTGGGATGAGTTAGGGAGTCCTGCAGAGCCAAAATGGCAAACAATGTCTACCTTTTCAACAAGGAGAAACAAATTCACATTGAACCACTTAAAGTGTGAATGGCTACACTTGACAAAAACCCAGTAGGTAAAGAGCTCTCTGAATCTAAAATGGCTACTATACATTCTCAGACACAGATGAATGACAGGTCTTTACCCTCAGCCACAGGTGTCTCTTCCTCTGAGAACAGGTACTCATCAAAATACAGGTGCTCCACAGCAAAGCAGGGCGCCAGGAATGACACAAAGCCCTAGATCAAACAGTCACTTATTCACTGCAATCCAGCAAAATTATTTTAATATGAAACATAAAAAAGTATGTTTTAAATGACCAGGTTTCCTTTGTCCCCTTTTGGGTCACATGGTCCCAAATCAACTAAACATATGCAAGAATGTAGTGTAATGTAGTCTCTCTTCCAATCTGTACCTTCTTCAGCACACAAACCATGTGTGTATGTGGGTTGAGCAGCAGGCCCAGTGGTGTGGCCAGACCCTCCTGGTACTGTAGACAGCAGGCACAGAACTAGAACTTGGACCAGAACTCCACCTGTAGCTGCCTGTACTCCTCCTGGCTGAACTCAAACTCTGTCACACTGCTTTGCAGCTAGAGGGGGAGAGAGTCATACATGTAGGAAACGCAGCAGAAACAAGCTGAGAAAAAAAGTCAGAAGGAGACGGTGAGTCAGATGGAGAGAGAATACGCAGAAAGCAGGGAGCCTTGTCTAGCTTACCTCCTTCTCCACAGCGACCGTCACCTCTTTCTTGAGGGTCTCCCATGGGAGATCAGTGATTCACTCTGTGCCTCTCCTGTAAATCTGAAGGGCTTTGACTATAGCAGAGGCAGTGAATCTCAGGGGGGAGAAGAGCATGTCCAGGAAGTCTCCTGTCATAACACAATAGATAGGACAAATTATCTTTTTTTCTGATGTGGGTAGGCACAAAAGTGACAATATGGAATAAGAGGATACTGATAAATTGCAATGATGTTTGGATAGAGGGTGATGTCATCAAATCAGGTTATGATTAATCAGTTAATTTAATAAATAAAATTCAGATTAATTAATTCAAATCCCATTTGATATCAGTGATGAATGATGTGGTGTCGTCTTACCCTGGGGTCCTGGTCTGCTCCGATGTGGACCTCTTCCTCAGGGCCAGGCTGCACAAACACCTGGTTCCACTGACCTGCTGTGGAACTGTGACGTCAGAGTAGGAAATGGACAGCACTCCAAATTATAGTAATTTCCCCCCAGAAAACGAAATTCACAATGTTACAGAGATCATCTCTTGATATATAGGCATACAAGTCCATTACACTATCCAAAGGATAATCAAAACATGTCATACTCACTGTTCAAAGTTGATGTATTTCACCACGGTTTGGTTGGTATCGTCCAGCCACAGGCCCCAGATGTCCGTAGAAGTGAGAGCAAAGTCCACCAGTGTCTCCTAATCACACCAGGACACACAGGAGAGGAGTCAGGCTGACAAAACATTATATTACTGATGATACTTTCCACACAATATCAAAATTCCAGACCCATTCCAAACCGACAAACACTCTTCCACAAAGACAACCCCTACCCACTCTCTCACACACACACACACGCACCACACCTCTCCTTCAGTTACCTGTGTGGCGAACAGTGAGGAGATGTGGTCCAGGCTGTAGCGGTTGTTGTCTGTGGCCACCAGCTGCAGCACAGTGAACTGTCCCCTGGAAGGTACAGCCAGGTAGATGGCCAGACACAGCCCCGTGGAGGAGAAGGTTAGCCGCAGCCGATGGCCCTGTCCTGGGGAACGCTTCACCCCCGGCACGCTGGCATGTATTCCAACATGTCAGCCTCCATCAGACATGCCTGGTCCTGTAGGGTGAGTGAGGGAGGATGAAGAAGGGACTTCCCATGTTAGCAAAAAACAGCTTGTTAGATTTTTTTTTCAATTATTTATTTTGTTGATATCCAGGCTAATATTACTCATATTTTAATCAAATAGGCCTACTTTTAGATCCAAATGAAAAAGGACAAAGTTGCAATCCGTTGGGGTGAAACTGCTCTGTCCATTTGCGATATTACAACAGAGACGTCACTTTAACAAAAAATAACACTTATTCCCTCAGCAATCATTGCACATGGGATAGAACGGCAGAGTATGTATGTACTACCATTTATTTTGTTCCACGTTTCTTGGGGAGACCAGTGGCACTGATTCACAGATCTCAGCTTTGACAGGATGTTTATTTTATTTAACCTTCATTTAACTAGGCAAGTCAATTAAGGCAAATCCTTATTTACAATGACGGCCTACCCCGGCCAAAGCTTAACCTGGACAACCCTATGGGACTCCCTATCACGGCCGGTTGTAATACAGCTTGGAATCGAACCAGGGTCTTCAGTGACGCCTCTAGCACTAAGATGAATTGCCTTAGACCGCTGTGCCACTCGAGACCCCAAAATGTCATGCTTCTGACCACAGAATTCAATAGAACAATCTCTCTATGGGACTGACCCTATAGGACCACATGCATAGTTTATGGTCCTGACACAGAGCCAAGATGAAGGTGTCGTCCTCCAGTTCCCTTACTGCCAGACTCAAGGCCAGGTCCCCAGGGCCCTGCTCACCTTTGGACAGAACACACATACACACGAACAAAAGAACCAGGGTTGGTTTACACAATGGGGCGATTACACGGACCCAGACTCAATCTATTCATGAAGTAAAAAACATGTCTTTAACCTGATGGCAGTTGGCAGCCAGCCTCTGCATCACAGAGCTTGTCTTCAGCTCCAGAATGGTCAAGCTGGCCTGTGTGTTGTGTGGGGGCAGTGTGACGACCAGGATACCCCCTGCAGGTGATGCAAGGGCGTAATGGGCCTCTCCCTGGTGGCTGAGCCAGGCTGCTGAGGCGGTGGGGCCTACTGTCTGGCCCACAGGGCTGGGGATGACTCCGCTGTGGGCCGGGTCCTGCAGACAAATTTTCCCCACGTCTGCAAATATGGACTGCATCTGGAGCTCTGTCACCAGCTCCTGTGGGAGAGCGAGAAAATTATATTTGTATACAGCACAGTGTGCTGGGAAAAGGTTGTGTTGCGCTGTCTGTCAGAAAAGTAAGAACATTGATTACGTCAACCAATTAAAAACAATGTTTCACACAAATCATTTCTCCCCACTCTACTGCGTTGGACATACGATTCATGCATTTTGGTTTAGAAGCACCCTGAAGAGGGACTTACACCGCTGTACATGCGTGTGGGGTGTGGCAGCACCAACCAGTGCACAGCCTGGTTGGTGACGATGAGGATGGTGACATTGTTGAGGGTCTCCTGGATGTGTACGCCTCCGGGCAGCAGAGGGCAGTGTGTGATCTTGAGTTTAACAGCACTGTTCAGTAGGTTGGTGTCCAGAGACTGCTCCACCAGCTGCACTGTGTCCCCGGAGGTGGACCTGGAGAGAAGGCGTAGATGAGACAGCAAGTCAAAGCCAGATGGCTTTGGGATGTGCTGGGTGGATGGGAGAAAGTCACAGGATTGCTATAGGGGATACGGGTGTACATCTGTGGATTAAGCAAATGAGGGGTTGAGGTCAGGTCAGATCCCCTTAAGGGAGAAATTATGGTTTATTACCCTCTTCCTGTCAAACCATATTTGATGTAAAGATTGGAGAGGAGGGCCTATATTGGAGTATGTACACTTGTGTTGGTGGAAACATGTTTTGTCTAATGCAGCTGTATTGATCCTCTGGGAAAAATAAACTTGGTTAAGCTTTCATAATGTCCGTTGAGTGTTTTACTCAGCATTAGAACCTAACAGTACCCAGTGATGTTACGTTTGATACCGTCGAAATGGCTAAGCAGTTTACTTCGAAGCAGTGGTCCCTCAAGACTAGTCCAGGTGGAGTGGAAACGCGCGTGCAAGCAGTTGATCCCGACATCACTTGGGTACACTGCAGCATCCACCGAGAGGCTCTTGCTGCCAAGGGAATGCCTGACAGCATGAAATACGTTTTAGACACTTTGTGAAAATGGCTAATGGCAAATAAAATTTGATTTGATAACTTTGTTAAAGCAAGGCCCCTGAACTCTCAAGTGTTTTCTGCACTATGCAATGATATGGGCAGCGACCATGTAACGCTTTCACAACATACAGAAGTGCACTGGTTATCAAGGGGCAAAGTATTGACACTTTTTTAAATTGAGAGACGAGCTTAAAGTTTACTTTAGACAGACAGAGGTCATGAGCAAATTGTTCAAATTTTTCAAAAAATCTGGAGGGACATAACAAGGATGCTACCCCAAACATAACATTCACTCCAAATTGAAACATACAACCTGATTTTTGAATGGAATTTACTTGGAATGCTTCCTACACTCAAGGATTATTATTCCCAAACTAATAATTACGCCAACAGTTGTTGCCTTCCCACCAAGCTGCTTGCCTATTGTCCTGTAGCCCATCCCAGCCTTGTGCAGGTCTACAATTTAACCCTGATGTCCTTACACAGCTCTCTGGTCTTGGCCATTGTGGAGAGGTTGGAGTTTGTTTGATTGAGTGTGTGGACAGGTGTCTTTTATACAGGTAACGAGTTCAAACAGGTGCAGTTAATACAGGTAATGAGTAGGGAACAGGAGGGCTTCTTAAAGACAAACTAGAGACGGAATTCTTACTGGCTGTTAGGTGATCAAATACTTATGTCATGCAATAAAATGCAAATTAATTACTTAAAAATCATACAATGTGATTTTCTGGATTTTTGTTTTAGATTCCGTCTCTCACATTTGAAGTGTACCTATGATAAACATTACAGACCTCTACATGCTTTGTAAGTAGGAAAACCTGCAAAATTGGCAGTGTATGAAATACTTGTTCTCCCCACTGTGTGTGTGTGTGTGTGTGTGTGTGTGTGTGTGTGTGTATGTATGTATGTATGTATGTATGTATGTATGTATGTATGTATGTATGTATGTATGTATGTATGTATATACAAATATATAAATAGTTAGATTAATCAGTATCAGCCTTTTTTGGTCCTCCAATAATTGTTATCGGTGTTAAAATCATAATCGGTCGACCTTTAGTCTCCATTGTATGATTTTTTTGTGTGCAAATTAACTTGAATGCCAGTTGACAATGTCATATGTGATATAGCGAAGCACCTGCGTGAGTTGGGTGCACAATTACGCAGGTACTTTCCCGAAACAGATGACACAAACAACTGGATTTGTCATCCCTTTCATGCCCTGCCTCCAGTCCACTTACCGATATCTGAACAAGTGAGCCTCATCAAAATTGCAACAAGTGGGTCTGTGAAAATTGAATTTAAATCAGAAGCCACTGCCAGATTTCTGGATTGGGCTATGCTCAGAGTATCTTGCCTTGGCAAATCGCACTGTTAAGACACTGATGCCCTTGCAACCATGTACCTATGTGAGAGTGGATTCTCGGCCCTCACTAGCATGAAAACTAAAGCACAGACTGTGAAAAATGATTTAAGACAGACTCTCTCCAATACAACCCAACATTGCAGAGTTATGTGCATCCTTTCAAGCACACCCTTCTCATTAACCAGTGGTGAGTTATTCACAATTTTCAATTAACAAATAAGATTTTATATGTAAGATGGTTAAATAAAGAGCAAAATGATTGATTATATTATTTGTGCCCTGGTCCTATAGGAGTTCTGTCACTTCCCATGAGCCAGGTTGTGACAAAAACTCACTCATTCTTATGTTTAATAAATGTATCGTATAGTGTGTGGCAGGCTTACAATGACAAAAAAAACTAATTTGAGAGCGCGCTGACCCTGGTGCAAGATGGGGTACGCAGCTGAAGGTTGATTGTTTGAAGGGGTACGGGACTATAAAACGTTTGGGAAACAATGTTCTAGACGATTCTGTGCTTCCAACTTTGTTGGTTTGGGGAATGCCCTTCCCTGTGCACAAAGTGAGGTCCATACAGAAATGGATAGTCTAGATCGGTGTGGAAGAATTTGCCTGGCCTGCAGAGCCCTGACCTCAACCCCATCGAACACCTTTGGGATGAATTGGTTACACCGACTGCGAGCCAGGCCGAATCGCCCAACATCAGTGCCCGACCTCACTAATCCTCGCAACTGAATGGAAGCAAGTCCCCACCGCAATGTTCCACATATAGTTGAAAGCCTTCCCGGAAGAGTGGAGGCTGTTATAGCAGCAAAGGGGGGGACGACGACCAACCTCATATTAATGCCCATGAATCTGGAATCAGATGTTCAACGTGCAGGTGTCCACATACACTACATGACCAATGGTATATAAGAACATACATAGCAAGCACAACTTGCAGGTAGCCTAGTGATTAGAGTATTGGGCTAGTAACTGAAAGGTTGCATGATCGAATCCCCAAGCTGACAAAGTAAAAATCTGTCGTTCTGCCCCTGAACTAGGCAGTTAAGACTGTTCCTAGGCTGTCAGTGAAAATAAGAATTTGTTCTTAACTGACTTGCCTAGTTAAATAAAGGTGAAAAAAAAAAAACTCACCAGTGTAGGAATCTGTTGCTAGTGATGGACAGGAGTTTTCCACTTCCCTCATAGTGAAAGCCTCCTGCGCTGTCTGGGTATATCACACTGCCAGGAAGAGTATTCAGACCTGTCGAGAAACCACACGACAGTCTCAAACTGTTTAGGTCTGACAGGTGGTTGACCACTTGTTAGGTTTACACCATCACAACGCTCTCTTTGCCCGATAACTAAAAGACAGCTGTCAATAAACGAGGAAAACCAGATGTGTTAGAATGCATGTCACTATAAAAACCAAGCATTGACTTTCATGAACTGGAAGCTAACGCTACTCATGCTACGCTGTAAAACGCGCAGACTGTGGAAAGCTGCTAACAAACAACTCATGCACCAGGATACCGATACTTAAGAATGATTTCGGCATAAGGTGTAGCTAAAGCGGCGTACAGTACGGTTGGCTAACTTTGGTTTAGGTTGGCGCTCGGAGGTAACAAATGCACCTGCAGAGGATACCGTTATCATACTAACTAGCAATATAGCTTGTTGGCCACACGCCAGCTACATGATGTCAATAGTTAGCATTGTTGGCCACACGCCAGCTACATAATGCCAATAGTTAGCATGCATGGTGGGTCACTCACGACCATATTCTATACACAGTTTATCATATAAACCTTTCATATGAGCAAATAAAGAGCGGGTCACTCTTTTAATATCCATGAAGATGTACCTAGGTCTACAGTTATTTCCCGGAATGTTGGTAGGGTTTCCTTCTCAAACCGATTTATTTCTATGAAACTCCTTTCTAAAACCGCCGCCATCTTCCCCGCATTGAGTTGTGGGATTGACAAGGAAATATACCGCCTTCTCTTCTTCATTTTAAAACTGTATTAGCTAGCTTGTCCAGAGAGAACCTCTCTGGCTCTTATAAAACATAAGACCAATTAATTTAGCTACAGTAAAATAAGAAAAATAATACTAGGTGTAGCTAGTATTATGATTTATAAAAACATTTCACAAATAATAGTGATTTAGGACACTCAAATGTCCCAATTCTATAGAATAGAAAAGTTATTGTTGTGTAATTCTGAGCCTTTGGCTTCACACTGACATTTACACCAACATCCAAGTATTTTCTGGATGTGTCAGAAGGGTCTAATTGGTTCCCTTAATAGTTAATATTGTACAGAAATGTCCTCATTGGACAGAAAGGGTCACACCTCCCACCCACCCTTGAGCCATATTATTCTTTTGATCAGAGATTTTTTTTTAAATTAAGTAATATTATGTATATGAAATATACAGCATGAGCCAACATTCAAGACAACTTGAAGACGCAGATTAACCGACTTCCATAGTGTTGCTGTCACAGTAAAGGGCGAACAGTTGTGACTGCTTATCACAAAAATGCATAGTTTGGCTAATGACGCATATCATATGAATATACATACAGTATACTAAGTCTATACAATGTCAAAGTTTTAAATTAAAAAGATTAGGCTCAACTCTTTGCTGACATTGGTCGATGAACCTAAATGTACATTCATTTTACCTCAGATCAATCATTTTATTGAGCAGTACAGTAAAACTGTGTGCAGTTCTGGCTCGGACAAGGCTTACTTACTTACAGTGCCTTCAGAAAGTGTTCACACCCCTTGACTTTTTGCACATTTTGTTGTGTTACAGCCTGAAATTAACATGTATTACATTTCTATTTTTTTTGTCACTAGCCGACATACAATAACCAAAGTGGAGTTATGATTTTAGACATTTTTATAAATTAATAAAAAATGAAAAGCTGAAATGTATTGGGAGTCAATAAGTATTCCATCCCTTTGTTATGGCAAGCCTAAATAAGTTCAGGAGCAGTGTTTGACTTGGGCAGGAGCTCACCGGAGCTGAGTACCGGCACCGCAAATTTCTACTGATTTAGCTCCTGTGCCTCTTATAGAATATTAGCTAAAAAATATTGTGGAGCTCCTGCACCTAAATATAAACAGTACCGGCACCCAAAATGAGTACTGCCACCTATATCAGAACTTCTAAGCCTATTCACAATGATATTGGGCTGGATGCTGATAGAGGAAACTTGCTGAATAACCAGATAAATTATAGCCAAAGCCTTTCTTTTAGGCTATTTACAGAAATAGATGTCCTCAATACTTTGCTAGCAATAGCCAACAAGTAATCCACAGGGGTTTCATGATTATTATTGGTTTTGTGATTATCTTACTGACAGAACTCAGGCCATGGTTATTTGCAAAATATTAAATAGCATTTTCAAGGAATAGAGAAGTTAGGAAAGGCTTTCTAACTTTTTCTGATAAGTCTGAGAATTAGCCATATGTCATCGAGACAACATATCTGCATCTTATCAGCAGAAAGGGGTGTTTTCAATGTCATTGCCAAACTCGTCCAAAAATTGATAATGTTCCGGTAGATTCCACTATATAAGGTGCAGTGTCTCGACCAGTAAACCAACCTCACTTCATTTCCCGAAAGGTAAGAGTGTTGTTCATGTGCTTTGCATTCTCTAGCTATATCATGCAAGCTACATGTGTAGGATCTTAATATGACCAGTTTCTCAGCAGGAAAATAATCCTGAGGCAAAAGGAAAGGTGGTTATAATTAATGGACATTTATGTAGGCGTTGATGCATTTTATGTTAGAGCAAATCAAGTCTGACATTTTAAGTGGAAATTACAAACTTTAGAAGCATTACAAGCCTTGAATGTACTACATATTTGCATTTCCTGCAACAACAATGTGATCAAATTAAGATCCTACACCTGTACTACAGGAAAGTTACAGTAAGTCAATTACTTTCTGTGGTGGTATTCAGAGTTATTGACAGTGTCTAACCCTGGCAGGTTGTTTGTTGACATGTCTGCATTGAAGTACACTCTGGGCCTTCTGGCCCTGCTTGTAGTGGCCGCCTGGGCCGAGGAGGTGAGTAAAAACTCTACTAAACTCTCTACTGTATGTGTTGTGTGTCTGCATCCATGCATGTGTGTGTGTCGTCCATGTAAGTGTGGACGTATGCATATTTTGTGAAACAACCTAACTATTCATAGTAAGATGTTTGCTGATTTGTCAAATACATTATTTCTCTCTGTCTTTGCTGCATGGTGCCATAGGAGCTCTCTGTCTCTGAGCTGCTGGAGAAGGCCAACAGGAATGTTGGTAAGACAGTTTTTAAATTGTGATATACAATACCCGCCAACACTTTCAGATTACATTATGAGTGATATAAAATATGAAATAAAGATGTATTAGAAAAAAACTATACATTATCGCATTGCTTTTCAGTCCAGGACTAGGCTTAATCAGTATCAGGGAAACTGATCCAAGGTGTCACACTTTGACGTCCTGTCCTGTCCCCGTTCCTCCAGTGCATACCCGCAACGAGCCCTTGATTGTGGATGACATCGCCTACGTCAACGAGGCTGAGAGGAACGCTGACCCCTGCACATCTCGCGGCTGCATGTGGCCCAAGTCCAGCGACGGCAGAGTCTATGTGCCCTACGTCATCGCCAATCAGTACTGTAAGTACCATGTCATGATCATATCTTATTTAACGATGTTGGATATTAACTTGAGCTAGTTTGCTAGAGCAGGAAAATAATCCTGCAGCAACAGCAAATGTGGATTGTAATTCATGGAATTTTTATGTAGGGTTTCATCAAACAAAAAAGACTCAAATCAAGTCTTACATTTTAAAGTGTAAATTATAAACTTCAGAAGCCCTTTTACACTACATATTAATGTCCTACATCTGTACATGAGTCCCAAACTACTGTATAAAGCTATATAAATAGGCCATATAAGTAACAACTAATCATTACTGGCCAGGGTTGGGTAGGTTACTTTCTAAATGTAATCCGTTAGTTACTAATTACCTGTCCAAAATTCTAATCAGTAATGTAACTTTTGGATTACCCAAACTCAGTAACGTAATCTGATTACATTCAGTTACTTTTAGATTACTTTCCCCTTAAGAGGCATTAGAAGAAGACAAAAAAGTATGTTACCAATTGAACTACATCTATTGCAGGATAAATCAATGTTAAAGTTTACATACCTGGCCATGTGTGGATGTTACATTCTACTTTATAGGTTGGTTATGTAGGCTTCTTCTAACCCATCGCTTTCTACTACATATAATAAATATGAATAAATTATATCTTTACATTAAAAACTAAGTCTATCAGTATTCCAGTCATTATAATACATGTTATACCCCTTGATCTTCAAGAAAATGACTTGGAAATACTTGCCCTGCCTCTGTTTTGGTAAAAAGCTGAGGGATGGGCCTGGAGAAATGTAACTTCTCAGATAGTAGACAGAGCTATGGATGCAAGAACTGACCATCCATGATATAAACATTATTGTTTTAATCATGTTAAAAGACTATACAGTGTTTCTTTACATTTAGAATATTTACAAACATCGGAGAAAAACAAGATTATATTTTGGGATCTCATGGAGTTGAACTAAATTCATACAGCATTTATAAGTTATATCTTTCAATAATTAATGGATTTATATCATTTATTTGTTCAAATAATTGATGTAGCAACTACAGATTACCCCTTTAAGTCTATCAAAAGTGTGCGAGTTTGAGCATGTGTCCATTAGGCCTATGGATTTTTTTGATCAACATGAATTATATTGAGCACTTAAAGCCCCACTTTATTCCATAGGCTGCGATCTGCACTATGCAGCTGTTGCAAGCCCATTTTTCACTGGTTTCAAAAACAATGATTGATAGGCACCGTAAATGTATTGAATTCAACCATTATTGGGTTCAAATACATATTTAGAATTGTGAACAGCCATACACAACAACCAACCGTAAGGCACAAATAGCTAAATGAGAGAGCAGCAGTGTGATTCACATCAATGCCCTATGTAGACATCAATAATAAGGGATATCCGTATCGCCGTAGACTGCACCACTGCTGTCATCCTTACCTCTAAACGTTTATTCAAATTGAATAATCTTTGGATGCCGACAGCAGTCGTTGGAAGATAGCTTGGGCTTTATCCTACAAAGCCAATTCCTGCTCTTTTCCCGCGATCCATCGAACAGATTTTGTGTCATCATAGTGGTCTCTGATTTGTGGTCAGACTTGCTCAGATGGAACAAATTTAAACTTGTGCCTTTTTTCAACTCTGATTTGAATGTCATTGAGAAAACAGAGAAGTGTCAATGATTTTTTTTCGCAAACATCCTTTCTGAATTTAAGGGTAATCCTCGAAGTAATCATTTTTGCGAAGTAATCATACTATTTTTGCTGGCAATGTAACGGATTACAGATACCGTTTTTTGTAATCCCTTACATGTAACAGATTACATGTAATCTATTATTCCCCAACCGTGTTACTGGCCATTAACTGTATTGTGTAGCAAGTTTCATGATACAGTAGTCGTTTTTTAACAGTAGTTTTTCTTGTTCCATCTGTGTCCTGCCAGCCACCAGGGAGCTGGAAGTCATTGAGCGTGGTCTGCAGTCCTTTGCAGGCTTCTCCTGCATCAACTTCATCAAGCGCACCAACCAAAGAGACTACTTGCACATCCAGTCCCAGAACGGGTACATGCACTATGGAATTACATATAATTCATAGGTCCTACTATTCTACATGAGGATCTTTATGACGTGCAGAACCAGGCTGAGTTAGGACCAATTATATATATATATATATATATATATATATATATATATAAATAAATAAATAAATATATATATATATATATATATATATATGAACCCTGGACTGCAGATGCTATGTATTGGACAGTGAGAAGCTTTGAAGCCACTGGTCGGCCATATTGGCACTGCCCAGTTGGAACAGTCCTCAATAGGAATGATATAATTCTACAGTATTTCAGTTAAATATTTCAAGGACAAATTACATGTATTTAAGTATTTTTTGTAGTGGGGACAGTAACATTAGTACTCTCTACTTCCAGGAAAATGTTTTTATATATTTGTATGTTTAGCTCACACAATATAATTTAAAATGATGTATTAAGCCGTCTGTAAAATAATAAATGTGTCAACTTTTGGGGAAATCTGACCAAATTCACATAGAGATTTGAGTTATAGATCTGTCATTTTCGTTGAAAGCAAACCTAAGAAGCAGTAGACCTATTCTACGTGCGCTATTTCTATGCTTCCCCTTTCAGTTTTGTACACCAGCTTCAAACAAAATATATGTCACAGCAGTTTAGATGGTACAATGATTCTCTACACTCTGGGTGCTTGTTCTGTCACAAACTGAAATAAGTCGAACTATTAGAATTTTAGCAACCAGGAAATGGAGGAGCCATTTCTGCATATTTCATCTTTAATAAATGCATTGATTTTGCTTCCCCCAAGAAATTACAATAGAGGAGGAGTATCAAGATTGCTGTGGTGCCTTCAATACAGCACCCAGTGTCAGTCATCCAGGGTTTATATACATCATTGGTTAGGACAGTTCAGTGTGAGACACAAAACTGCATTATAAGGCATGACACACTTCTGGTAAGAGTGTGTGTGTATAAGTACATTTGTGTGGGTCTGACAGAGACAATTAAAACTAATTGCACTGTTACAACTCTGTCCAACCCATTCATGGCAGGTGCTGGTCCTATGTTGGTCGTTCTGGCAATGCCCAGGTTGTGTCTCTGAGCCGATCCGGCTGTGTGTACCACAGCACCACCCAGCACGAGCTCCTCCATGCCCTGGGCTTCAACCACGAACAGACCCGCAGCGACCGTGACAATCACATCCGCGTTCTCCTCCAGAATGTCCAGTCCGGTAGGATCCCTTTCACATTCCCATGTCCCCATATAACTAAGTACATACACAGACAGTCTATTATATTCTTTGAATGTCCACACGCACACACAAACATGTACATTACATATGCGGGCAAACACACACACTGTTGCATCGGTCACCAACCGTTGCATTTATTTATTAGGGCATGGTAAATCTAACAAATTCTCTCTCTTCCAGGCATGGAGCACAACTTCAACAAGATCGCCACCCTGAACCAGGGAACGGCCTATGACTACAACTCCGTCATGCAGTACCACAGGTTAGTCACCATTCTTTTACCACTTTCACACCAGTAGATGCTTAGTCAGTTGAATAATTGCCTAACCAGCCTCATAGAATTCTAATTCTGTACAGAGCCTGTGGTTTAACAGGAAGACACCTGGCTCCTAGCACATGTTATTTATGTGGAATTTAACTTTATGTTCAATCCGATTCTTGGATCCACCCTTCCTACTGTGTCCCTTTCATCTATCTGACCGATTCTACTTCTAACCTGTCTAGATAAGCGTAAAACCATGCCCAAAAATATAATAATATGGTAAGCCTACCCCCACTCATCCCAAGTGTTCATGATGGTGTGATGTGATTGTAGGTACGCCTTCTCCAAGAACAACCAGCCCACCATGGTTCCCATCCCCAACCAGAACGTGGAGATTGGCAACGCCTCCCAGATGAGCCAGAGCGACATCACCCGTCTCAACAGGCTGTACAACTGTTAAACAGACACCTTGTGTTTCTGTCCTCTCACAAGGTTGTGTCAATGACTCAGTGTTGATATCAGAGTAAAGCTCAATAAACCGGCAAAAATATACTGTATTTTTGTTTCATAATTTTAAAGTCTTAATATATTTTTCTACAGCATGGATTAAAGTCCTGGGTTAAAATATGATTTGAAATCATATTAAATTGCCTACTTTACCTGGGCTTGATTGAGCATGCGTGGCCCAATGGAACCAAGGAAATAGTCTCCAAACTGTAAACCCCGCCCACCTGGGATAGTTGGGAGGCTAGAGAAAACACTCAAAGCATTTGAAACAATTTAAATAGTATTTGAACCCAGAGGACTGGTAGATACAGCTGTTTGCACCAATCAAACTGTTGGACACTAGCCGTGCTCTACCACTACCCCTGCTCTATCACTAGCCCTGCTCTATCACTAGCCCTGCTCTATCACTAGCCCTGCTCTATCACTAGCCCTGCTCTATCACTAGCCCTGCTGAGGTCCCAACTGCAGTCACACCCAATGCTGACCAAAAGGGGGCAACACATTACCACAGAGCTTTGGCAGTAACTGTCTATTCAAATCAAATCAAATTGTATTCGTCAAATGCATCAAATACAACAGGTTACAGTAAAATGTTTACAAGCCCCATAGTTAAAAAAAAAATACGTATAAGAGTAAGAAATAAAAGTAACAAGTAAACAATAACAATAGCGAGACTATATACAGAGGGGGTACCGGTACAGAGTCAATGTGCGGGGGTACCGGTTAGTTGAGGTAATATGTACATGTAGGCTCCACCTCAGCCCCATCGATGAGAATGGGGATGTGCTCGGTCCTCTTTTTCCTGTAGTCCACAATCATCTCCTTTGTCTTGATTGTGGACTACAGGAAAAAGCGGACCGAGCACGCCCCCATTCCCATTCCCTACCCCGGCCGTCCACTATTGATCCCATGGATGAGTATACTACTGTGTCATCAGACTCCCCATCTCCCACATTAGAATGAATTTGAATCCAGATGATGTTTTAATGCATGAACATTTTAGACACTATTTTCCCAGGCTCCAGAGTGACAGGTGTCTAAGGCACTGCATCTCAGTGCTAGAGGTGTCACTACAGACCCTGGTTTGATCCCGGGCTGTATCACAACCAGCCTTGATCGGGAGTCCCATAGGGTGGCACACAATTGGTCCAGCGTAGACCGGGTTAGGGGAGGGTTTTGCTGGGGTAGGCCGTCATTGGAAACCCTCTCAAGTTCATGTATGTACAGCAGGTAGCCTAGCAGTTAGAGCTGTGGCCCAGTAACTGAAAAATCTGTTGATGTGCCCTTGAGTGAGGCACTTAAACCTAATTTGCTTCAGGGGTGCCTACTACTATGGTTGACCCTGTAAAACATCACAATTCACCGCACCTATTCGGCAAAGGTTTTTTAAACTAACCCAAGATAGACCACAGCCTGTCTTTTCCAATAAGAGAAAATGAATCATAGTGGGCAGACCAAGCAAGGAGGTGGGCAGAGCCAAGCACAAGCAAGCGAGATCCTATTGGCGCATTCTAGCATGTATTTGCATATTTCTGTTAGGCAACGCCTACTCTGTGAAGTGCTCTTGTACAATAATTAAATTCAACCTTGCACTTCTAAAAAAAATATATATAAAAATTGAAACTTTTGCAAAGGGTAAAGTGTCCAAAACATATTCAAGTCGGTTCATAACAGATTCTAGTTTTGGTAACAGAAAACTGTATTGAGATAAAATGTTTCATCAAGGAGAAAATTTGCAGAATGTCAGAAAAAATCCATCTCGCTCCATCTTCTCCCACTGCCGGCCCCTGTGCTTCCTCTCATCACCATATTTGATGGTGCGTGGAAATGCCAACCGGATCCTTCAAATTTATACATCCGATTAAACATCTGGCTCATTGTTCTATCTGTGAATCTGGTGAACGTGACAGTATGCCTATTTTTTTTAGCCCATGCTTGCCATAGTGCAGACCTAACGTTTTCCACACCTCCTTCCAAACAGAATGCTGGGATCTCTCCCTGACAGTCTTGCTGCATGCCTCACACGTTTATCTCCCTAGAAACCTGTCTTCATTGTCTATTCCTTTGTGGTTTGTCATATCATTTCAAACCAGTTTGTGTTTTGATCTGTAGAAGTATATGTAGATCTTGCAATGGGTAATTGCTATGACAAATACCATTTCTTATTTACAAAATTCCCTATTATGGGTAAACACACTCCTGCTCCACTTGTTCGACCTAATCCACCTGCTCCTCCTGCTTCGCCTGCTCCTCCTGCTCCTCAAACAGAAGATGTTGGCCCAAAGTTTTAGAGAGAGAGGAAAAAGCTTGGGCAGAGAGGACAGTGGTGACTGTTGTTCAGCCGCGGGCCGCGGTGGTGACGCAACAGAGAGGTCTGCTTCAGCCATTGGCATCCACTCAGGACAATCAGGAAGAGATGTGGCCCAGTTCCGTTCTCCATCCCCTCCTCCTCTTCTCCCTCCCCTCTTCCTTCTCTCTCTCTCTCTCTCTCTCTCTCTCTCTCTCTCTCTCTTTCTGTTGGTCACTAGTCACTATCCGGACCCTCTGTGTCTCCCCATTTGAAGCTCTCGCCAGGACATGAGATTCATCTGGGACAGAGTCATTTCATCTGGGCCGTCGGGTCTGTCTGCCGAATGACCCAAACGCACGAGCACACTGGTACCCCTCCTCCCACTCCTTCCCACCTCGTCGCCAACAGGAAACTATTGTGCCTACTGTGTGTCCCGACAATGAGCGAGTCACTGTGAGCCAAGTCCCAAAAGAGGGATGGGGGGAGAGAGGAAGAGGGGCATGTAGCCTAGCCTCAGGTCAGTTCCCCATAGCTGGCCTCATCTATCACTATCAGTCCAGTCCACACATCTCCAGTTACAGAGGCCTCTCTATCTCTCTCTCGCCCTATCTCTCTCTCTCTTTCTGATTGCTACTTCCTCTGTGGGCTGTCCTGAGTGTCCTCACATCCCCCAGGGAAGACACTCCTTATACTGTGTGTTAGAAACATATCTAGGATCAGATTTACCCTCCTCGAATGATCTTGGGTCAATATGTAGGGGCATGCATGAGGACTTCTTTTAATCACCTCTTTTAGGTAGGATATCAATTACACAAGGCTTAAAGCCTGTGGGGCCTAAGGACCAGTTTTGGTGTACGACAACACATTTCCTATGATGCATTTATCTCCATCATAATATTGCTCTACAAAAAAATGATGAGCATCCCATAACAACTTTGTATATTGTTATAAGCTTGAGATAAGTGCTGTGGTTGACCTCAGCTTAAGACTAATAGTTCTGCAGTACATTGCATGAGCATATTGTATGAGCGTCATGTAAAATAAGGCTTCGTTAGATTACCATTCACATGGGGTCCTCCATGGGAGGTAGGGCAGGTCTACTTCTCCCAAATGGCATCCTATTTCAAAGGTAGTGCACTCTAAAGTGAATAATGAGCCATTTGGGATGCAGCTCAGGTCTACTGTTCCCTAACCCCCACTATCCAGACCTGGCCAGTCCCATATCAATATTTTATGCTGTGATGCCCCTGGCCCCCTCCTTGCCCCCGCCTAAGCCTAGCCGCCGCCTGGCCCTGGGAACACTGGACAGCCAATTAGCCTAAACATGATTAGCCAGATTTGGCCCCGAGTCAGTTTTCAATTAGGCCGAGTGAACAGGAATAGTAGCCCCCTTCAGCGGTTTAAAAATAGCTGTTTTGTATATCTTACAGCAGCGCCGGAGTCCACAGTTTACACACAGTAAGTTACACACAGAGGGTAACTGTCAGTAACAAATGAGAACAAATGTTCAGCCCCAACTTTGATCATTAGACAATGCCATGATAGGGTAATTTTGCCAAGATCTTGAAAGTATGTAGAATACAGTCCAATTAGATGATTTTTGTGTGAGAACTATATTTTGTATATCTTTTGTTTATGCTTTCATTCCTTTATGTTTCAGTTCCTTTGACACTTAGGAAGCAATAGAGCCATAAACAAAGTCCCCATACAACCATCACCATCATGCAACCATTCAACCATCACCACACCACACCATCACCACACCACACCATCACCACACCGCTCATTTGGAAAGAAATGCAATTATATATTTTGTGAGTGTGCGTGCGTTGTTAACATCTGCCTAAGTTATTGCCCAGATCTTCCAGTCTGGACAACCAGACGACGGGTCCGGAACGGCAATCCAAATCCGGACATCTGCTGCCCATCCTTGTGGCGGCCTGTTCCGCTTGTAGAAATCCTACCCGGGTCGGCCACCAGAGGGGGACTGCAACAATGATCCACAACCAGGACATCACGTGGTCATTATTTTTATGTTGGTTTGCAACTTGCAGGATAATCACAAGATTGAACCCACCAGAGGGGGACTGTCACAACATGGCCTTTTGGGTGTATATCGTGGCTCCCCCCCTCCTTGTCTCTCCTTCTCTCTCACACGTCAGGTTTTACAATGGTCATAAATACCTGGTAGAAACTGCCATGCAGTACTGAGGGAGAGAGTCTACCAGAACAAAGAGTTTCTCTTTGTTCAAAACTCCTAATCTCCAAAATGAGAGAACTAAGCAATGTTTCTACTTTTGAGAATGTGGGAATGGTCCGTGGACACTTAAGGGACAGTCGTGATGAGTGTGCTTCATTTGGTGATCTCATGAAGGACAGGAAACACACATAACTATAACTCTTAAAGTGTACATTTCCCAGCTGTCAGGTTTACATCTAAATATTGTGAAACGTATGTGATCAAACATGAAACTACTTGTGAAAAGATGTAATGTGAGGTTAACCTTCTAAATGAGAGTATGCATTTTCATACAAAGATTAACTAGTCAGTGGCCACACCCCCGTGAGCCCAGACATCACATTAGGCGTCATAGAACCGCCCATTTTTCCACAGAGTATAAAACCCACTTCCTACAAAATATACATTAAGTCAGCGAGCGAGTCCCCATGTTGGAATGGCTACAATTCTATAGACCACGGAGACCATACAGCTGTAGTTTTGGCTACACTGCTGGAAATAGTTCAAATCTGAGACTATCGATCACTACAGAATAAGAGCAAATCTTAGACGTATAATTACTAGTCTGCAGCTAGAAATGACGTAAGTCTAGTACGAGAATACCAACAACTGACATTTCAATGATTATATTTCACGCTCTTTCTCAGTCCCCACCCCTTTCCTTGGTCTACCAAGCCGTCCTACCGGCTTTGTCCACTAGGGACTTTTTCTTTATATCATCATCTACTGTCTGTTTGTTATGTAATTTTGAGTGCTTATTTATTTAGTTAGTAAATAAATAATTAAGCCAATTTGTATGTCGCTGATTCATGATTTAGGCTAGGGTTCATGCAGATATCCAAGGGTTTGTGACGTTCAGTAATGAGAACTGATGAGGTAATAATAATACATTAATGAGAATGACTAATTGATCAGATGTTGAATATCTGAAGAGTTATATTCAGAAAATTATAACTCTGTAAATCTCAACATTTTCCGTGGTGCCCTGACTTCCTAGTTAATTCATGTTTACATGATTAGTTTAATCACGTAATAATTAAACCTGGCGAACTGATTTGATATAAATAAGTCTTGACATTTAATGATAGTCCAGACACGATAACTGTAAATCGGCCACTCAAGGATATTCACTGTCAAGCAGCTCCAGTGTACATTTGGCCTTGTGTTTAAGGTTATTGTCCTGCTGAAAGGGGAATTAATATCCCAGTGTCTGGTGGAAAGAAGACTTAATCAGGTTTTCCTCTAGGATTTTGCCTGTGCTTAGCTCCATTTTATTATTTTTTTTGTCCTGAAAAACTCCCCATTCCTTAACGATTACAAGCACACCCATAATATGATGCAGCCACCACTGTGCTTGAAAATATGGAGCGTGGTACTCAGTAATGTGTTGTATTGGATTTGCCAGAAACATAACATTTTGTATTCAGGGCAAAAATGGAATTTCTTTGCTGCATTTTTTTACAGTATTACTTTAGTACCTTGTTGGAAACAGGATGCATGTTATGGAATATTTGTATTCTGTAAATGCTTGGTTCTTTTCTCTTTGTCATTTACTGTAGGTTAGTGTTGTGGAGTAACTACAATATTGTTGCTCTATCCTCAGTTTTCTCCTACCACAGCCATTAAACTCTGTAACTGTTTTAAAGTCACCCTTCTCCGGCAAATGCCTGTATCTTTGTAATGACTGGGGTGTACTGATACACCCTCCAAAGTGTAAATAACTTCACCATGCTCAAAGGGATATTCAATGTGTTCAATGTGCATGAAAAATCATGCTAAACACTATTATTGCACACGGAGTGAGTCCATGCAACGTATTATGTGACTTATTAAGCACAGATTTACTCTTGAATGTATTTAGACTTGCCATAACAAAAGGGGTTGAATATTTATTTTTTCAATACATTTCAGCTTTCATTTATAATTAATTTGTAAACGTTTTGAAAAACATCATTCCACTTTGACATTATAAGGTATTGTGGGGTATTGTTAAACATAATACATTTTGAATTCAGGCTTTAACACAAAAATGTGGAAAAGTCCAGGGGTGTAAATACTTTCTGAAGGCAGTGAGCCCCTTTCATCCAAACAGTCCCCATAATCTCCAACTAATGACACGTTTCCCTTCAGCATGATGATTGAGAAAGGGGATGGATGGAAAATATTATCTCTGCATGACATCTCCAGCAATGTCCAGCGATCTGCATCTGATTTAGACATGAGTTTTGGATTTGACGCATGACAGGAGCCAGGACAATAATAGGCTATGTCTGCGAGCCAAGGGCCTGGACCACATCTTAAATGAACAGCGCACAGACTGACTGGCAGCTGTCCACTTTGATTGCACCTGCAGGTGTGGTAATTGAGACAACCCAGTACTGTACTATACACACTTAATTCTAACTATGACATACAGTATGAAGCTAAGAGAGTCTGTGGAACAGAGAAATGGGACACACTGTGGAAGTGACATCACCAAGGTATTCCACTGTGCGTGTAATTTCAAAGCAGCAATGGCACCAGCTATAAAACAGTCCAAACACAAGCGCCCGTCAGTAATTATCGCAGGCCTACTGTACATCATCACAATGCTATTTGACCCAAATAGTGTATCAAGGCAATAAATAATCAGGCAGCAGGAATCAACTCTGTAATCCTAAATGGTACATCTGGAAACCCCAGTATAACTCATTCATATCAATGGTCTATCGTCTGTCGAGACTGCAGAGCCATTATTGACAGCATTGAAATAAATGGTGCCAGAAATTATACATGATCTATCGATCCAAAGGCATATCTCAGGCCGCAGATCTAGATTACAAGCCTATAGGTCTTTGGGCCTACATTTAATAAAAACGTTTAGGCTATGAGGTAATAATTGCAGGAAAATATAACCTGTAAAAAAGGTGTATCTCCTGGATATTTTAGCTGACATTATGCACTTTGAATATTTGATATAATTATACAAAACAGTGAATGATATAGGCTACTATATCTATGGTGCATTCTTAGGCATACGTTATCCCAATAGGCCGAAACCTTTACTCTGACTGTCGGCATGTTAATATAACTCATGACAACACAACATGAAGACCATCCTTCATCAGGCTATGTTATTCACACATCCACCGATTCCACACAGTCATAGGAAGGGTAAGAGGTAGCCCAGGTTGTAAGCCTTGGCATGGTGGGTTTAGGCAGAAATAGGACACAGCCTTGGCTACACTTGTCCCCACCACATTTTTTTTGTCACTCTTTAGCCACCGCGCAACGCACCTCCTTTCAAATTGAGAACGCATTCTCATCTGGAATACGCCTAGGGTCCACGCCTACTGCCCTTAACCAACCTGCGCTCCCCGAAATGCCATGGTCTGGTCTAGTCTAGACTGTCTCATCCGCGGAGACACATTTTTCTCTCGAGTGTTTTTACAATTTGAGGCTACAGTCGTATGTGAAATTTGCATTCAGCAGCGTAGTAGTTAAAGTGGTACTGAATGCGTTGTTTTATGTTCTGTGTGTTGCCCGCACTCCAGCAGACCGCTACAGTAGGAAGATGGCGTCGGAGGGAGCGAGCGGGGAACAGCGTCCTCCGATACAAACACTGGCAACAACAGTGCTTGGAAGTGTCGAAGCGGTAAGACCTTTTCATATTATAGCCAGGTCTATATTCTATATTTGCATGATTCGTTTTGGAATAAAGGCACCGGGCACAGGAATAATGAATACAGAAACACGGTGCATTTCTCTATGAACCTGAGTGTTCATCTTGAAGCAACAGCAAGATGTTATTCTTGTGACAATGTAGCGAACAGCAAAACAAAGGTTCTCAGATTTTTTTCCAAATAGACTATATACATATGATCCAAGTCTGTTATGAGAATTAAAATCAAAGGAATTGGGTTAATATATTCCTCACACCTCAAAAAGCTCAGTCTGTTGGCACGGCCGATATGGGGAAGCGTAGTTGGCTATAAAGCACTGATTTGCGGTGTTGTAATACAGTTGTTACAGTGTGGTTAAAACGGTGGTTTCAATGTGTAGGCAACTTACATTTGAAACACAATATAGGCTATAGGTTTGCGCTGGCTCGTCTTCTGAATAGGCTACGAGATAGGGCGCTGCTTTTGAGATGGCTGTTCAATGCACAATGCTGTAATTCTTCTCTATATCAAAAGCTCTAAGTTGATATGTTAATGTGCTTTGTGTCATTGTGGCTTTAATGTGAATATATTGTTATCTGATGTAGCCTACATGCAAATTTGCGTTTGAAAAATATTGCCTTTATGGTTAGAAAAGAAAGGCCTATATAGGCTATCCTATGAGGACCCCCAAACCAAACCACTACAATCCAAAATTCAGCAGCACTTGTCTGAACATAAAGCATTTTTGGCTATTTGCACTCGTATTCTGTAGGCCTACTAATACTTTAGATTTGACCTGTGACCAATAGAACAGTATTAGACATGTTGAATCTTAGTGAAAGTGTTTGTTTGTCTGCAGTCTCCTGACTAATCAGGCTGAGTTGCACTTGTTTACGCTCATCTATCTGGGACTTCTCACACTGGCCCCTCGTCTTGCAGACAGGCAGGTTACAACATACATATGTGCCAGGGCAGCAGCTTGCTACCCCTCTGTGCAAATTAATCAATATTTTGCCCCGCGGGAGGGGTCCGTGGTACCTTTCCCTGGTTGTGGTATGCTTGGATGGTTCCATGTGCTCTGTTCAGTCAGACCATTGCTGTCTATCGACCAGTCAGTCAATTCATGCAGAATAGGCACTTGGCTGGCCAGTCTCCCATTAGCCACTTGACTTTACCATGAACTACGCCTATTCTATATATGTTTATATGTAATTGAGCATTTCTTAAGCATTTGCATATTCTTATAGGGCACAGGAAATACAATAACTGTTCTGGGTTTGAGGTTCAAAGGCTATTGAAATGATTGACTGGAAGATCCCCTTGGGGTGGGGGGAACGAGACAGGCAGGTAGCTGTTGAAATGGGAAGAAGAGAAGAGATGTGGGTGGTGGTAGAAGAACAAGGGTCGTTCCACCTCAAAGAGCACAAGAAAGAGGAGTTTCCACACCTACCATCTCAGAATGTTCTGAAATCGGTTGTGTTGTTAGTCTTTTTTTTGTGTTGATTGCACCCAAATTGTACATTTTAATGTATAGGATTTAGATAATATTCAATAAATATAGTACCCAACATCCGATTTGGACCAAACTTCTTCCTACCAATGAGTAAGACAAAAACATTAAACCCAGCTACGGCCACCCCACACCAATCAAACTCACATCAAATGTTATTTGTCACATGCGCCGAATACAACTGGTGTAGACCTTACAGTGAAATGCTTACAAGCCCTTAACCAACAATGCCGTTTTAAGAAAATACCTTAAAAAGTAAGAGATAAGAATAACAAATAATTAAAGAGCAGGAGTAAATAACAATAGCTGGGCTATATTCAGGTGGCACTGGTACAGAGTCAATGTGTCAATGTGTGGGGGCACCGGAGTCGAGGTAATTTAGGTAATTATTTACATGTGGGTAAGAGTTATTAAAGTGGCTATGCAAAGATTATAACAGAGAGTAGCAGCAGCGTGGGGGGGGGGGGGGGGTAGTCTGGGTAGCCATTCCCACCCTAACAACCAGTATTCAGTATCAGTTCTGTATGTTTCACAAGTAGTATGAAGATGTGGTTTGGAGTATTGCTTCTCTGTACTATGTAATGTAATTGTACTCCTGCACAAATCAACTCTGTACTGGTACCCCGTGTATATAGCCAAGTTATCGTTTCTCATTGTGTATTCCTTGTGTTATTATTTTTATATTATTTCTCTTTTTTTCTGCATTGTTGGGAAGGGCCCGCAAGTAAGCATTTCACTGTTAGTCTACACCTGTTGTTTACAAAGCATGTCACAAATAAATTAGATTTGATTTGTTGTTCCTGCTATACCGCCTCACCATTTTATCCATTTTGCTGGTCTCTTGTGTTTATTACATATTATACAACGGATGGGTCTAATCCTGAATACTGATTGGTTATTCCAGACGGTGTCTATTCCACAAATTGCCACCGGCTAAATCTATGATGTTAAAATGCCTATTTACTCTGTTCTATCTGACTGCGCAATCCTCTGTCTCATCAACCCAGCCAGGTACTTTATAAACTCGATCTCCACTATAAAAAGCATCTTGACATTATCTCACATTTCTTTTAGACTAACATCTAGTTTTCAACAGTGGAGATTTGTATAAACCTTGCTGTCTGTCTCTCCGACATTTACAACATTGTTTCAATATTCAAATTCAATCTCCTGCTGTCCCATAGTAATGAACGTGTCGGGAGTCAGGATGAGACAGACAGGCAGCGTTTCTCAGCCAGTCGAAATCATGAATCAGCTGTCATAATTTGAATGGATATATACAAAAAAATATTTATTGAAAGAAGGTAAAACGAAATGCAGCTAATTTGCAGTTTTTCCAGGAAATGTCCAGCTTTTCAGTTCTGCTACCACACGGGAAGCGGGACCGGAGCGCCAAGTCTTGGTCCGAGACGCTTTTAAACAGATTCTACCCTCAAGCTATAAGAATCCAGAACATCTAATCAAATGGCTTCCCAGCCTATTTGCATTGCCCCCCCCCCCCCCCCCCCGCCCCCCTCTTTACACCGCTGCTACTCTCTGTTGTTGTCATCTATGCATAGTCACTTTAATAACTCTACCTACAGTGCCTTGCGAAAGTATTCGGCCCCCTTGAACTTTGCGACCTTTTGCCACATTTCAGGCTTCAAACATAAAGATATAAAACTGTATTTTTTTGTGAAGAATCAACAACAAGTGGGACACAATAATGAAGTGGAAGGACATTTATTGGATATTTCAAACTTTTTTAACAAATCAAAAACTGAAAAATTGGGCGTGCAAAATTATTCAGCCCCTTTACTTTCAGTGCAGCAAACTCTCTCCAGAAGTTCAGTGAGGATCTCTGAATGATCCAATGTTGACCTAAATGACTAATGATGATAAAGACATAGTAATCAAGTCTCCATAGTAATCAAGTCTCCGTATAAATGCACCTGCACTGTGATAGTCTCAGAGGTCCGTTAAAAGCGCAGAGAGCATCATGAAGAACAAGGAACACACCAGGCAGGTCCGAGATACTGTTGTGAAGAAGTTTAAAGCCGGATTTGGATACAAAAATATTTCCCAAGCTTTAAACATCCCAAGGAGCACTGTGCAAGCGATAATATTGAAATGGAAGGAGTATCAGACCACTGCAAATCTACCAAGACCTGGCCGTCCCTCTAAACTTTCAGCTCATACAAGGAGAAGACTGATCAGAGATGCAGCCAAGATGCCCATGATCACTCTGGATGAACTGCAGAGATCTACAGCTGAGGTGGGAGACTCTGTCCATAGGACAACAATCAGTCGTATATTGCACAAATCTGGCCTTTATGGAAGAGTGGCAAGAAGAAAGGCATTTCTTAAAGATATCCATAAAAAGTGTTGTTTAAAGTTTGCCACAAGCCACCTGGGAGACACACCAAACATATGGAAGAAGGTGCTCTGGTCAGATGAAACCAAAATTGAACTTTTTGGCAACAATGCAAAACGTTATGTTTGGCGTAAAAGCAACACAGCTCATCACCCTGAACACACCATCCCCACTGTCAAACATGGTGGTGGCAGCATCATGGTTTGGGCCTGCTTTTCTTCAGCAGGGACAGGGAAGATGGTTAAAATTGATGGGAAGATGGATGGAGCCAAATACAGGACCATTCTGGAAGAAAACCTGATGGAGTCTGCAAAAGACCTGAGACTGGGACGGAGATTTGTCTTCCAACAAGACAATGATCCAAAACATAAAGCAAAATCTACAATGGAATGGTTCAAAAATAAACATATCCAGGTGTTAGAATGGCCAAGTCAAAGTCCAGACCTGAATCCAATCGAGAATCTGTGGAAAGAACTGAAAACTGCTGTTCACAAATGCTCTCCATCCAACCTCACTGAGCTCGAGCTGTTTTGCAAGGAGGAATGGGAAAAAAATTCAGTCTCTCGATGTGCAAAACTGATAGAGACATACCCCAAGCGACTTACAGCTGTAATCGCAGCAAAAGGTGGCGCTACAAAGTATTAACTTAAGGGGGCTGAATAATTTTGCACGCCCAATTTTTCAGTTTTTGATTTGTTAAAAAAGTTTGAAATATCCAATAAATGTCGTTCCACTTCATGATTGTGTCCCACTTGTTGTTGATTCTTCACAAAAAAATACAGTTTTATATCTTTATGTTTGAAGCCTGAAATGTGGCAAAAGGTCGCAAAGTTCAAGGGGGCCGAATACTTTCGCAAGGCACTGTACATGTACATATTACCTCAACTCACCGGTGCCCACGCACATTGACTCTGTACCGGTACCCCTGCACATTGACTCTGTACCGGTGCCCCTGCACATTGACTCTGTACCGGTACCCCTGCACATTGACTTTGTACCGGTGCCCCTGCACATTGACTCTGTACCGGTACCCCTGCACATTGACTCTGTACCGGTACCCCTGCACATTGACTCTGTACCGGTAACCCTCCCCCTGTGTATAGTCTCGCTATTGTTGTTTTACTGCTGCGCTTTAATTACTTGTTACTTTTATCTCTTATTCTTGTCCGTATTTTTTAAAACTTCATTGTTGGTTGGGGGCTCGTAAGTAAGCATTTCACTGTTGTAATAGGCGCATGTGACTAATAAGATTTGATTTGAGTTTGAAGTGATTTTGTTACTGTAGCTGTGTTGTTGGCTAGCTCCTCTGAACAACAGTGTCCTGACAAGTGAGCACATTTTCTATGCCAGGCAAAATTGCACCTCATTAGCTCATTGTTATGGATGTATCCAAATAAATGTCTCTAGAAAAAAGCTTTAACAAATGCAAATGCAGCTACTTTGCTGTTATTCTGGCTGCACTTTTTGACGTGACTGTAAGTTAGGCATAGTTGGCTAGCAAGCAAGGGATAAGAACGTTGCCAGGCAGCATGGCAATGGAACATTTAGAGCTAACGACTGGATCACGTCCATAGATACAGAACAAAAAGACTGAACGACTTGGTCGCGTCCATAGATACAGAACAAAAAGACTGAACGCCTTGGTCGCGTCCATAGATACAGAAAAAAAAGGCTGAACAACTTGGTCGCTTCCATAGATACAGAACAAAAAGACTGAACGACTTGGTCGCGTCCATAGATACAGAACAAAAATACTGAACGACTTGGTCGCGTCCATAGATACAGAACAAAAAGACTGAACGACTTGGTCGCTTCCATAGATACAGAACAAAAAGACTGAACGACTTGGTCGCGTCCATAGATACAGAACAAAAAGACTGAACGACTTGGTCGCGTCCATAGATACAGAACAAAAAGACTGAACGACTTGGTCGCTTCCATAGATACAGAACAAAAAGACTGAACGACTTGGTCACGTCCATAGATACAGAACAAAAAGACTGAACGACTTGGTCGCTTCCATAGATACAGAACAAAAAGACTGAACGACTTGGTCGCTTCCATAGATACAGAACAAAAAGACTGAACGACTTGGTCACGTCCATAGATACAGAACAAAAAGGCTGAACGACTTGGTCGCGTCCATAGATACAGAACAAAAAGACTGAACGACTTGGTCGCGTCCATAGATACAGAACAAAAAGACTGAACGACTTGGTCGCGTCCATAGATACAGAACAAAAAGACTGAACGACTTGGTCGCTTCCATAGATACAGAACAAAAAGACTGAACGACTTGGTCGCGTCCATAGATACAGAACAAAAAGGCTGAACGACTTGGTCGCGTCCATAGATACAGAACAAAAAGACTGAACGACTTGGTCGCGTCCATAGATACAGAACAAAAAGACTGAACGACTTGGTCGCTTCCATAGATACAGAACAAAAAGACTGAACGACTTGGTCGCGTCCATAGATACAGAACAAAAAGACTGAACGACTTGGTCGCTTCCATAGATACAGAACAAAAAGACTGAACGACTTGGTCGCTTCCATAGATACAGAACAAAAAGACTGAACGACTTGGTCGCTTCCATAGATACAGAACAAAAAGACTGAACGACTTGGTCGCGTCCATAGATACAGAACAAAAAGACTGAACGACTTGGTCGCTTCCATAGATACAGAACAAAAAGACTGAACGACTTGGTCGCGTCCATAGATACAGAACAAAAAGACTGAACGACTTGGTCGCTTCCATAGATACAGAACAAAAAGACTGAACGACTTGGTCGCGTCCATAGATACAGAACAAAAAGACTGAACGACTTGGTCGCGTCCATAGATACAGAACAAAAAGACTGAACGACTTGGTCGCGTCCATTGATACGTCCATTTAATGAAAATATGTCAATCATTATTTGAATATGTTGGTAACCCATTGTATAAACGTGATAATGCCCTCAAAGCCGGTGTTTAGAGGATATATTGGCACAGTTTGCCAGCCCTCAAATTCATCTTGGGCTTAACAACACGCATGCCAATATATCCTCCAAACATTAGCACTCAAGAGTGCAACATTTATTTTGCAGCTTTGGGTCGAAAACCAATACATTTGGCACATGATTGAAAGTAAATTGTGTGATCGCCCTCACAATTCAAGTCTTCACAATTCAAATTAATAGACAATTAGTATGCAATTAGTAGGCATTGCCTACTCATAATTAGTTTAAATCACATGATGTACACCGATGATTTCATTAGAAATACGTACTCTATCTAACACAGAAAAGTGCAATTTTCACATAAACTCCCTTTTTCAGGACCCTGTCTTTCGAAGATAATTCATAAAAATCCAAATTACTTCAGAGGACTTTTTAAAAATGTTTATGTTGTTTATGTTGATGTTGACGTTGGCGTTGCGTTGGAGATAATGAATATGAAGTTGAAAAATATTTGACAGTTTCCTTTAATCTGTGTCCAAGAAACGTCCCCTTTATGTATGTTTTTTCCCATCAAAAAAGGTCTGGATTAGTTACTGTTAGACTATTCCTGGTGGACAAGCAAACCATTGGGCTACAAGAGTTAATGGTTTCCATGTGATGGTCTTCAATGGTAAAAGTCCCAACACACACTGTATATTGTTTTACAATGGTAATGGTAGTGGGTTGGGTTTAATGGTAAATATCATAACATATACTGTATAGCTGATATAGCTGATTCATGATATTTATTTTTGTTGAAAAACACAATACTGCCATGCAATGTATTGTTTTGTTAGGGTAGTCCCTAGCCCATTTCTCCATCAAAGTTTTGGGCTTGTAGGAAAAGTCAAAGTGATAGCCCTCTCAGTGAGCTGCCACTGTTGGACCATTCAACAGGAGTTGGGTTGAAGTATTAGGTTGCTAAGAGACGGACAAACTGAATTGCTTTCATGGAGGACTGACTTGACTTGTGAGGATGACCACATAGTTTATTTTCATCATGAGCAAAATCTATTGGTTTTCTACCCAAAGTAGCACACTAACGGCCGCGACCGGGAGGTCCGTGGGGCGACGCACAATTGGCCTAGCGTGGCCCGGGTTAGGGAGGGCTTGGTCGGTAGGGGTGTCCTTGTCTCATCGCGCACCAGCGACTCCTGTGGCGGGCTGGGCGCAGTGTACGCTAGCCAAGGTGGCCAGGTGCACGGTGTTTCCTCCGGCGCATTGGTGCGGCTGGCTTCCGGGTTGGATGTGCGCTGTGTTAAAGAAGCAGCGGCTTGGTTGGTTGTGTATCGGAGGACGCATGACTTTCAACCTTCGTCTCTCCCGAGCCCGTACGGGAGTTGTAGCGATGAGACAAGATAGTAGCTACTACAACAATTGGATACTACGAAATTGGGGAGAAAAAGGGGGTAAAATTCAAAAAAAAAAAAAAAAAAGTAGCACACTAAAATTGATAATAGAATGTGGTGGTATAGCAGGAACAGAGGCATCCAGTGGTCAAAATCGGGTACTTCCACACTTCTTTATGGTAACTTCAATGACAAATTCCTCTGAACAGGACAAAAAAAACATCACCAGATTCACAGGGAATATATTACATAGTATGAAGAAGCAATACTCCAAGTCACAGCTTTATTTTATACTTGTCAAACATAGAGAGCTGATACTGTATACTGGTTGTTGGGGTGGGATTGGCGTGCGGTGTGGAGGGTCCGTTGGTGGTTTTTGGCAAAAAATGTCTTCCTCTTTGGTAGAAAGATGTTTGGTACACATCTGATGTTGGGTAATATATTTATTGAATAGGATCTGAATCCTATAAATTAAAATGGTCAATTTGTGTGTAATTAATTAGCTTAAATTTAAACAAAATGATGTTTCAGGAATGCCAATCTTACCTGTTTCCAACTACAGAAACGATTTCAGAACCATCTGAGATCGTGGGTGTCATGGCTTGCTGAAATGACATGAAATGACTCAGAAGGCAAGACAAGCAAGAGAAAGTAAGAAAGTAATGGAAGGGGGCAGAAAGAAAGCAAGAGAGAGATGGAAGGAAGGAGGCCAGAGATAGAGCAGAGTGAGAGAAGGAGAGGGGGAGGGGGTATGTACACCGGAGACGTTTCTAAATTGGTCTTAATTTCAGTGATTCAGCTGGCATAGCTCAGAGTACCGTGTCAGTGTCAGCCAAGCCAGCCCGCCAGCCCAGCTCTACTGAGCGTGTTCAGTGCACATTGCACTCCTTCCCTTGCTTTTATGGCCCAGAGGCTAGTTTACACTTAGCGTTCAGCTGAACAGGTGCCTCGAGGACAGCACATCAACCAACCATCCGTCCTCTCCAGTAATATGGGTCAGATCATTTGACCTGTTTGGGCTAGAAGCAAGCCGTTTTCTCTGTAGTAATGGTGCAACCATGATGCTAACGAATATGCACTCTTGTTTTTCTCTAGGGACTCGGAAACAATGGTACACCGAAGCCTTATGATTACAACAATTATTATCTGGAATAATTTTTTCTAGGCTCATTGTACTCCCAAAGTACAACTCCTGGTGGCACAGCAAAATATTTAGTCGCATTATAGAGTCCTGCCTGCAACACCCTCTTTTGTTGGCCCTCAGTCAGGGAGTTTCTTTTCTGAAGGGCCCTTGAGGACCGGTTCACTTGGTTTAGAGAGGGGTCAGAGGTTGATGAATGATGGTGGTAGGGCCACACTGGTCAGTGATACTGGTATCATCACAGCCCTAGTTTCTAAGCATATGCAGTAACATTTTCCAATGTAACAAAAACACGAGGCCTTAAAGCTTGAAGCTGGTCTTCAGTCTTGTCCTCTTCTGTGTGTCCCAATGGGAAGTGACATAGTCCTGATTAACTCCAGTACAGTGAGGAGTTAGCTGAATACTAGCCAGGCTCCTGCCCTTTGCAGGCAGCACAGCACACCACGTCTGCTTCCCAAATGACCCCCTATTCCTTATGTAGTGAACTACTAGGGCTCTGGACAAAAGTAGTGCACTATATAGGGAATAGGCTACCATTAGGAACTTAACTCACGGCTCTTGGAACAAATTAGCCTTAGCTTCCCTCACCTGCTCACTGTGCAGAAATGCAGGAGGGAGAAATGCCAACCGAGTACATTGACGAAGACCGGGGGCCCACATGACAGCATCACGTACAGGCTTTGGTTGGGATAGTGTCATGCAAGCCTTCGAAGACTTCCAATTCTCCAAATGGCTCACTGGCAGCAGCACAGCATGGGGAGAATGCTGCGTAGGGGTTGGGAATTCATTTGAAAGCTTGAAACAGAGTGAATCAATCGCTGGATTCTTCACTTTTAACCCCATCCTAGCTTGGTTGGGGCTGTTCTGAAGGAAATAGATTGCCATACTTTCTAAGGGCTTCAATCTTACTGCAACTTGGTTTACTTGCTTGCATGACTAAAATGATTTTACGGTATCTCAAGTAGATACCGATTATTGGAGGACCAAAAAAGGCCGACACCGATTAATCGGCCGGTTTTTTAAATGTATTTGTAATAATGACAATTACAACAATACTGAATGAACACTAATTTTAACTTAATATAATGCATCAATAAAATCAATTTAGCCTCAAATAAATAATGAAACATGTTCAATTTGGTTTAAATAATGCAAAAACAAAGTGTTGGAGAAGAAAGTAAAAGTGCAATATGTGCCATGTAAGAAAGCTAACATTTAAGTTCCTTGCTCAGAACATGAGAACATATGAAAGCTGGTGGTTCCTTTTAACATGAGTCTTCAATATTCCCAGGTAAGAAGTTTTAGGTTGTAGTTATTATAGGAATTATAGGACTATTTATCTCTATACGATTTGTATTTCATATACCTTTGACTATTGGATTTTCTTATAGGCACTTTAGTATTGCCATTGTAACAGTATAGCTTCCTCCCCTCGCTCCTACCTGGGCTTGAACCAGGAACACATCGACAACAGCCACCCTCGAAGCAGCGTTACCCATGCAGAGCAAGGGGAACAACTACTCCAAGTCTCAGAGCGAGTGACGTCACCGATTGAAACGCTATTAGCGTGCACCCCGCTAACTAGCTAGCCATTTCACATCGGTTACACCAGCCTAATCTCGGGAGTCGATAGGCTTGAAGTCATAAACAGCGCAATGGTTGAAGCAGAGCGAAGAGCTGCTGGCAAAACGCACGAAAGTGCTGTTTGAATGAATGCTTACGAGCCTGCTGGTGCATACCACCGCTCAGTCAGACTGCTCTGTCAAATCATAGACTTAATTATAACATAATAACACACAGAAATATGAGCCTTTGGTCATTAAAATGGTCGATTCCGGAAACCATCATCTCGAAAACAAAACGTTTATTCTTTCAGTGAAATACTGAACCGTTACGTATTTTATCTAACGGATGGCATCCCTAAGACTAAATATTGCTGTTACATTGTACAACCTTCAATGTTATGTCATAACTATGTACAATTCTGGCATATTCATTACGGCCTTTGTTAGGAATAAATGGACTTCACACAGTTCGCAATGAGCTGCTGCATATACCCTGACTGCTTGCACAGAACGCAAGAGAAGTGACACAATTGCCCTAGTTATAAGAAATTCATGTTAGCAGGCAATATTAACTAAATATGCAGGTTTAAAAATATATACTTGTGTATTGATTTTAAAGAAAGGAATTGATGTTTATGGTTAGGTACATTGGTGCAACGACAGTGCTTTTTTTGCAAATGCGCTTGTTAAATCATCAACCGTTTGTCAAATTAGCTGTGATTCAATGAGAAATTAACAGGCACCGCATCAATTATATGCAACGCAGGACACGCTAGATAAACTAGTAATATCATCAACCATGTGTAGTTAACTAATGATTATGTTAAGATTGATTGTTTTTTATAAGATAAGTTTAATGCTAGCTAGCAACTTACCTTGGCTTGTTGCTGCCCTCGCGTAACAGGTAGTCAGCCTGCCAGGCAGTCTCCTCGTGGAGTGCAATGTAAGGCAAGTGGTTAGAGCGTTGGACTAGTAACCAGGTTGCAAAAATGAATCCCCAAGCTGACAAGGTAAAAATCTGTCGTTCTGCCCCTGAACAAGGCAGTTAACCCACTGTTCCTAGGCCGTCATTGAAAATAAGAATGTGTTCTTAACTGACTTGCCTAGTTAAATAAAGGTGTAAAAAAACAAAAAACAAAATAACATTTAAAAAATAATTTTAAAAAAATGGGCAAATCGGTATCCAAAAATACCGATTACCGATTGTTATGAAAACTTGAAATCGGCCCTAATTAATCGGCCATTCCGATTAATCGGTCGACCTCTAATCTCAAGCCATTAGAGTCTTACGATGTCTTGTCATCCAGACACAGTATTGGAACGCCTACTATTTAGGAACACTTTGAACTCCAGCAGCCTGCTGAAAGACCAGGCTTGTTTCATAGGTTATATATTCTGTCTGTGATTTAATGGATCTTTATGAAGGAGGCTGCTGGATCGATGATGAACATGGAGAAACATTGGCAGGGATTCAGAATTATGATAGACAATCACGTATCTGTGGCAGGGTGAATGAATGTCACCAAATTGAACAGGTACAAACGCATCTGCCTTAGCAGAGATAAAATAGAGCGCTTGTGACTAGAGGCTAGGAGCTCGTCTCTCCCTCCCTCTCTAGATTTTATTTTTGTTTATTGGTTTGTTGAACAAACAGCTGTGCAAAAACAAAAGCTCAGCTGAAAGAAATTAGAATGAAAAATGGAATTGGATTTTCTTCTATCTCCATCCCCTAACAAACACAGCTGATTAATCAAATTGCATTCTAAACTGATGCCCATGATTAGGTGATTATTGGAGTCAGGTGTGTTAGCTGGGGCAAAACTGTGACACCAATCAGAGGACTGGAGTTGCCCACCCATGTATCTAGTGCTATAAGAGAGGGTTTCTCTGCAGATGTTCTTGCCAAGTAACTTTATCACCTCCAATCTTATCTCAGTGCACCTCTCAGCCTGTGAGGTTGCATCATTTTCATTGTACACCTATATGAATTTAGTTAAGTTCCCAATATCATCTTAAGTTGTGGAAGGAGGATGACAGACAAGTTAGTCTTATTCAATCAGAACAACGAGTTGTCAGTCTGTCATATGTCAGTCAGTTTGATAGTGTTGTCTCTATCATGGAATGTAGACGAACCAGAAGCAGCCACCGTTCCAATGTTCTCTCTCCTCGCCAAAAACTCTACCGGTAAACCCAGGAATGTATAGCCAGCCATTTCTCAGAGAGGTTGGAAAAGCTTTTAATTAAAAAGCAGAAAGTGGTCTGGTCACTCACAATTACCGCTATCCTCCATCCCAATCCATCTGTCCGTTGTCCCTGTGGGTCCAAATGGCCAAATCAGCTTTTAATGATGTGGCTAAATGTAGTTCGACCTTAATGGCCTCAATGTACAGCCAGACATTCAGCTTCATTATAACAAACCTTAATGAGACCCATCTGAGGAGTGTTGTTAGTCATCATGCACATTTCTAACTCTACTGTTTTGTTGCTGTTGATACAGTTTTCACTAAGTTGGTGCTCTGAAATTTCATGTCCCTCTTTGCCAAAACATTTGTCATTTCCCTTGGATTTGATTACAAACATGCATATTTATGACTGTTTTCTAAGAAGAGAGTATAATAATAAACTTTTTAATACATCTCTCACTGTTAATATGTGATAAGTAAGATGTATTTATTTGTGTGTGTGTGTGTGTGTGTGTTGTAGAAATGTGAGTTTAACATGGATAATCTGAGCAAGCCGGAGCTCCTGACCCTGCTCAGCATCATGGAGGGGGAGCTGGAGGCCCGGGACCTGGTCATAGAAGCCCTGAGGGTGAGTCTGGATCTCACACACACACACACACACACACACACACACACACACACACACACACACACACACACACACACACACACACACACACACACACACACACACACACTTGTATTCAGCATCTACTACAGTGTTTACTTGTGTGAGATATGGATGATAGTTGTGTACACATATTGTTGTCTTGGCCTCTGTTCTCTGTGTTTTGAACTACGTGGCTCTAACATAGTTCTGTCATGTTTATACTAGAAATGGTATTGTGGCCGTGTGGCATTACTCAGACAGGGCTTGTAGCTCAGTGAGCTGTTTCATCCCACTGTAGTAAACATGTAATGAGTGTTGAAGTAAGCAGACCTGCAGGTGTGCTACTCACTACTTTCTCAACGTGGATGAGATTTCAGATCATGGCATGTAGATAATGTGGACGAGGTTATGTGAACAGATGAGGTTTTACATTATGGATGACAAGGTTACTATGTGGATGGATGAGGAATGAGGTTATGTGAACAGATGAGGTTTTACATTATGGTTGACAAGGTTACTGTATGTGGATGGATGAGGGATGAGGTTGTGGTACAGATGCGATCGACGATGTGGTTAAAGTGAAGCCAGTTTGCATTGAGGTTACTAGCTGTCCTCCTCAGGGCTAAGTAGCAAGTTATTTCTGAAACAACCTTTCAAGACTGTCTCTCTCTCTCTCTCTCTCGCTCTGGCTCTTGCTCTCTCTCTCTCTCTCTCTCTCTCCCCCCTCCCGCTCTCTCTCACTCTCTCTTTCCTCCACCCCTCCCTCTCTCTCTCTCTCTCTCTCTCTCTCCTCCTCTCGCTGTCTTTTCCTCTCTCTCTCCCCTCTCTCCCCCTCTCTCTCCCCCTCTCTCTCTCTTTCTCTCCCCATCTCTCTCACTCTCTATCCCCTCTCTTTCCCTCTCTTTCCCTCTCTTTCCCTCTCTTTCCCTCTCTTTCCCTCTCTCTCTCTCTCTCTCTCTCTCTCTTTCTCTCTCTCTCTCTCTCTCTCTCTCTGCCTTATTTAGGTCAGAATCAGCATCGGCGTGTTTTGCCTAGTGCTCCACTTTCAGCTGTCTTGTCCTCTTAAACTTTTTAATAGGTTTCTTAATGTGGGATAGTTGAGTAATTCTGAGACCAGGGCTGTAGACAGGATAGAGACCAATCTCTCTGTTTTCTCTTAGCCTCTGGAACATTACATTGAAATCTGCTCATTGTTCTCTATTCTCCAAAAAATGTGCTTGTAGATATTGACGTTTTTCTTTGATGTAGTCCGTTTTTGTCCTAATCGATCTGACTGGCATTGAACAGTGTTTTCTGTTCTTCTTCTCCTTACTCCTTGCTTCTCCTTGCTTGGCCTTAGAGCAGGGATCATCAACTAGATTCAGCCGTGGGTAAATGTTTTATTGAGCAGATGGTCGGGGGGCCAGAACATAATGAAAAAATATTTTTTTTGACTGCCAATTGACCACAAGAAGCCTAAACAGATATAATATTTGACTAAAACATAATAATTTCAAACCTTGATTACATTTGGGAATATTGTCCTGCGTAGGGTGCCGTCTTTCGGTGTGTCCTGTCTCTGTGGTCATTCAAAATGCCATGGCGCTTATTGTAGGAGTCGGGGTGTTCACCCCGGGGGTGCTGGCTAAATTCCCAATCTGGCCACATTCCATCATGGCCATCTAATCATCCCCCCTCATTCCTAATGGGCATATATCACTCTGCACCTCTCCACCTGATAGCTGATGTGTGGTGAGTGTTCTGGCACAGAAATGGTCTCTGTGCATCACTGAGGTGGGTGCAGCTCATTGGTGGTGGATCAGCTGAGTTTCCCCCTAAAGAGCTTTGAGTGAGTCAGTTGGTAGAAAAGTGCTAAATAAATCTAATCAATTATTATACATTTGTATTATTTGTGTACAATCAAACATCTCTCTATAATGCTGGTGAATACTTAGGAACAGATTTCCTGGTGTTTTGACAGTTTTTATAACCAAGAATTACATTTTGTTTTGCTCAGAAAACTTGGGGGGCCAAGTTTCTGCCCGCGAGCCGCCAGTTGGGAAGCCCTGCCATAGAGGTTGTGTAGCTGTGCTTAGTTTGGATCTACATTATACTACACCCATCTCTCATTCCCTCTGTTTCTCTCCCTATCCATTTCATTCATTCTCTCTCTCTCTCTCCCTCTCTCTCTGTCTCTCTCTCTCTCTATCCCTTTCATTTTCTCTCTCTCTCTCTCTCTCTCTCTGTCTCTGTCTCTCTCTCTCTATCCCTTTCATTCTCTCTCTCTCTCTCTCTCTCTCTCTCTCTCTCTCTCTCTCTCTCTCTCTCTCTCTCTCTCTCTCTCCCTCTCCCTCTCCCTCTCAATTAAATTCAAGGGGCTTTATTGGCATGGGAAACGAGTTAACATTGCCAAAGCAAGTGAGGTAGATAATATACAAAAAGTGAAATAAACAATCAAATTTCACAGTAAACATTACACATACAGAAGTTTTAAAACAATAAAGACATTACAAATGTCATATTATATATATACAGTGCCTTGCGAAAGTATTCGGCCCCCTTGAACTTTGCGACCTTTTGCCACATTTCAGGCTTCAAACATAAAGATATAAAACTGTATTTTTTTGTGAAGAATCAACAACAAGTGCGACACAATCATGAAGTGGAACAACATTTATTGGATATTTCAAACCTTTTTAACAAATCAAAAACTGAAAAATTGGGCGTGCAAAATTATTCAGCCCCCTTAAGTTAATTCTTTGTAGCGCCCCCTTTTGCTGCGATTACAGCTGTAAGTCGCTTGGGGTATGTCTCTATCAGTTTTGCACATCGAGAGACTGAATTTTTTTCCCATTTCTCCTTGCAAAACAGCTCGAGCTCAGTGAGGTTGGATGGAGAGCATTTGTGAACAGCAGTTTTCAGTTCTTTCCACAGATTCTCAATTGGATTCAGGTCTGGACTTTGACTTGGCCATTCTAACACCTGGATTGGTTTATTTTTGAACCATTCCATTGTAGATTTTGCTTTATGTTTTGGATCATTGTCTTGTTGGAAGACAAATCTCCGTCCCAGTCTCAGGTCTTTTGCAGACTCCATCAGGTTTTCTTCCAGAATGGTCCTGTATTTGGCTCCATCCATCTTCCCATCAATTTTAACCATCTTCCCTGTCCCTGCTGAAGAAAAGCAGGCCCAAACCATGATGCTGCCACCACCATGTTTGACAGTGGGGATGGTGTGTTCAGGGTGATGAGCTGTGTTGCTTTTACGCCAAACATAACGTCTTGCATTGTTGCCAAAAAGTTAAATTTTGGTTTCATCTGACCAGAGCACCTTCTTCCACATGTTTGGTGTGTCTCCCAGGTGGCTTGTGGCAAACTTTAAACGACACTTTTTATGGATATCTTTAAGAAATGCCTTTCTTCTTGCCACTCTTCCATAAAGGCCAGATTTGTGCAATATACGACTGATTGTTGTCCTATGGACAGAGTCTCCCACCTCAGCTGTAGATCTCTGCAGTTCATCCAGAGTGATCATGGGCATCTTGGCTGCATCTCTGATCAGTCTTCTCCTTGTATGAGCTGAAAGTTTAGAGGGACGGCCAGGTCTTGGTATATTTGCAGTGGTCTGATACTCCTTCCATTTCAATATTATCGCTTGCACAGTGCTCCTTGGGATGTTTAAAGCTTGGGAAATCTTTTTGTATCCAAATCCGGCTTTAAACTTCTTCACAACAGTATCTCGGACCTGCCTGGTGTGTTCCTTGTTCTTCATGATGCTCTCTGCGCTTTTAACAGACCTCTGAGACTATCACAGTGCAGGTGCATTTATACGGAGACTTGATTACACACAGGTGGATTGTATTTATCATCATTAGTCATTTAGGTCAACATTGGATCATTCAGAGATCCTCACTGAACTTCTGGAGAGAGTTTGCTGCACTGAAAGTAAAGGGGCTGAATAATTTTGCACGCCCAATTTTTCAGTTTTTGATTTGTTAAAAAAGTTTGAAATATCCAATAAATGTCGTTCCACTTCATGATTGTGTCCCACTTGTTGTTGATTCTTCACAAAAAAATACAGTTTTATATCTTTATGTTTGAAGCCTGAAATGTGGCAAAAGGTCGCAAAGTTCAAGGGGGCCGAATACTTTCGCAAGGCACTGTATATATATATATATATATATATATATATATATATATATATATATATATATATATACAGTGTTGTAACAATGTACAAATGGTTAAAGTACACAAGGGAAAATAAATAATCATAAATATGGGTTGTATTTACAATGGTGTTTGTTCTTCACTGGTTGCCCTTTTCTTGTGGCAACAGGTCACAAATCTTGCTGCTGTGATGGCACACTGTGTAATTTCACCAAATAGATATGGGAGTTTATCAAAATTGGATTTGTTTTCGAATTCTTTGTGGATCTGTGTAATCTGAGTGAAATATGTCTCTCTAATATGGTCATACATTGGGCAGGAGGTTAGGAAGTGCAGCTCAGTTTCCACCTCATCTTGTGGGCAGTGAGCACATAGCCTGTCTTCTCTTGAGAGCCATATCTGCCTTCGGCGGCCTTTCTCAATAGCAAGGCAATGCTCACCAAGTCTGTACATAGAGCTTTCCTTAAGTTTGGGTCAGTCACAGTGGTCAGGTATTCTGCCACTGTGTACTCTCTGTGTAGGGCCAAATAGCATTCTAGTTTGCTCTGTTTTTTTGTCAATTCTTTCCAATGTGTCAAGTAATTATCTTTTTGTTTTCTCATGATTTGGTTGGGTCTAATTGTGCTGATGTCCTAGGCTCTGTGGGGTGTGTTTGTGTTTGTGAACAGAGCCCCAGGACCAGCTTGCTTAGGGGACTCTTCTCCAGGTTCATCTCTCTGTGGGTGATGGCTTTGTTATGGAAGGTTTGGGAATCGCTTCCTTTTAGGTGGTTGTATAATTTAACGGCTCTTTTCTGGATTTTGATAATTAGTGGGTATCGGCCTAATTCTGCTCTGCATGCATTATTTGGTGTTCTACGTTGTACACGGAGGATATTTTTGCAGAATTCTGCATGCAGAGTCTCAATTTGGTGTTTGTCCCATTTTGTGAAGTCTTGGTTAGTGAGCGGACCCCAGACCTCACAACCATAAAGGGCAATGGGCTCTATGACTGATTCAAGTATTTTTAGCCAGATCCTAATTTGTATGTTGAAATTGATGTTCCTTTTGATGGCATAGAATGACATTCTTGCCTTGTCTCTCAGATCGTTCACAGCTTTGTGGAAGTTACCTGTGGCGCTGATGTTTAGGCCAAGGTATGTATAGTTTTGTTGTGTGCTCTAGGGCAACAGTGTCTAGATGGAATTTGTATTTGTGGTCCTGGCGACTGGACCCTTTTTGGAACACCATTATTTTGGTCTTACTGAGATTTACTGTCAGGGCCCAGGTCTGACAGAATCTGTGCAGAAGATCTAGGTGCTGCTGTAGGCCCTCCTTGGTTGGTGACAGAAGCACCAGATCATCAGCAAACAGTAGACATTTGACTTCGGATTCTAGTAGGGTGAGGCCGGGTGCTGCAGACTTTTCTAGTGCCCGTGCCAATTCGTTGATATATATGTTGAAGAGGGTGGGGCTTAAGCTGCATCCCTGTCTCACCCCACGACCCTGTGTGAAGAATTGTGTGTGTTTTTTTGCCAATTTTAACCACACACTTGTTGTTTGTGTACATGGATTTTATAATGTTGTATGTTTTACCCCCAACACCACTTCCCATCAATTTGTATAGCAGACCCTCATGCCAAATTGAGTCGAAGGCTTTTTTTGAAATCAACAAAGCATGAGAAGACTTTGCCTTTGTTTTGTTTTGTTTGGTTGTCAATTAGGGTGTGCAGGGTCAATACATGGTCTGTTGTACGGTAATTTGGTAAAAAGCCAATTTGACATTTGCTCAGTACATTGTTTTCATTGAGGAAATGTACGAGTCTGCTGTTAATGATAATGCAGAGGATTTTTCCATGTTTACTGTTGATGCATATTCCACGGTAAATTTGTCTCCACTTTTGTGGATTGGGGTGATCAGTCCTTGGTTCCAAATATTGGGGAAGATGCCAGAGCTAAGGATGATGTTAAAGAGTTTTAGTATAGCCAATTGGAATTTGTTGTCTGTATATTTGATCATTTCATTAAGGATACCATCAACACCACAGGCCTTTTTGGGTTGGAGGGTTTTTATTTTGTCCTGTAACTCATTCAAGGTAATTGGAGAATCCAGTGGGTTCTGGTAGTCTTTAATAGTTGATTCTAAGATTTGTATTTGATCATGTATATGTTTTTGCTCTTCATTCTTTGTTATAGAGCCAAAAAGATTGGAGAAGTGGTCTACCCATACCTCTCCATTTTGGATAGATAATTCTTCGTGTTGTTGTTTGTTTAGTGTTTTCCAATTTTCACAGAAGTGGTTAGAGTCTATGTATTCTTCAATTACATTGAGCTGATCTCTAACGTGCTGTTCTCTCTCTCTCTCTCTCTCTCTCTCTCTCTCTCTCTCTCTCTCTCTCTCTCTCTCTCTCTCACTATCTCTCACTATCTCTCCCTATCCCTTTCATTCATACAATCTCTCTCTCTCACTCCCTATCCCTTTCATTCTCTCTCTCTCTCTCTCTCTCTCTCTCTCTCTCTCACTCTCTCTCTCTCTCTCTCCCTAACCCTTTCATTCATACACACTCTCTATCTCTCTCTCTCTCTCTCTCTCTCTCTCTCCCTAACCCTTTCATTCATACACTCTCTCTCTCTCTGCTCTTACTCCTCTCTTTCTCCCTGGCATCTTGCTAAAAAATAAAGCCCTCTTTACTGCCGTTTTGACTGTAACACAAAGACTCTGCTGTTCTCCCTGAGATAAGGTAGCTTAGCGGTTAACAGCGTTGGGCCAGTAACCGAAAGGTCGCTGGTTTGAATCGCTGAGCCGGCAAGGTGGAAAAATCGTCTGTTCTTCTCTTGAGCAAGGAGGTTAACCCCTAACAACAACTGTGCCGATGACGTTGATTAAGGCAACGCATTTCTCTGATTCAGAGGGGTTGGGTTAAATGCGGAAGACACATTTTTGTTGAATGCATTCAGTTGTGCAACTGACTAGGTATCCCCCTTTCCCTATTCAACTGACTAGGTATCCCCCTTTCCCTATACAACTGACTAGGTATCCCCCTTTCCCTATACAACTGACTAGGTATCCCCCTTTCCCTATACAAATGACTAGGTATCCCCCTTTCCCTATACAACTGACTAGGTATCCCCCTTTCCCTATACAACTGACTAGGTATCCCCCTTTCCCTATACAAATGACTAGGTATCCCCCTTTCCCTATACAACTGACTAGGTATCCCCCTTTCCCTACACAACTGACTAGGTATCCCCCTTTCCATATTCAACTGACTAGGTATCCCCCTTTCCCTATACAACTGACTAGGTATCCCCCTTTCCCTATACAACTGACTAGGTATCCCCCTTTCCCTATACAACTGACTAGGTATCCCCCTTTCTCTATACAACTGACTAGGTATCGCCTCCCCTTTCCTTATACAACTGACTAGGTATCCCCTCCCCCTTTCCTATAAAACTGACTAGGTATCCCCTCCCCCTTTCCCTATACAACTGACTAGGTATCCCCCTTTCCCTATACAACTGACTAGGTATCCCCTTTCCCTATACAACTGACTAGGTATCCCCCTTTCCCTATACAACTGACTAGGTATCCCCCTTCCCTGTACAACTGACTAGGTATCCCCCTTTCCCTGTACAACTGACTAGGTATCCCCTTTCCCTATACAACTGACTAGGTATCCCCTTTCCCTATACAACTGACTAGGTATCCCCCTTTCCCTATACAACTGACTAGGTATCCCCTTTCCCTATACAACTGACTAGGTATCCCCTCCCCCTTTCCCTATACAACTGACTAGGTATCCCATCCCCCTTTCCCTTTACAACTGACTAGGTATCCCCCTTTCTCTATACAACTGACTAGGTATCCCCCTTTCCCTATAGAACTGAATAGGTATCCCCTTTCCCTATACAACTGACTAGGTATCCCCTTTCCCTATACAACTGACTAGGTATCCCCTTTCCCTATACAACTGACTAGGTATCCCCCTTTCCCTATACAACTGACTAGGTATCCCCTCCCCCTTTCCCTATACAACTGACTAGGTATCCCCTCCCCCTTTCCCTATACAACTGACTAGGTATCCCCCTTTCCCTATACAACTGACTAGGTATCCCCCCCTTTCCCTATACAACTGACTAGGTATCCCCTCCCCCTTTCCCTATACAACTGACTAGGTATCCCCTTTCCCTATACAACTGACTAGGTATCCCCCTTTCCCTATACAACTGACTAGGTATCCCCTCCCCCTTCCCTATATAACTGACTAGGTATCCCCTTTCCCTATACAACTGACTAGGTATCCCCCTTTCCCTATACAACTGACTAGGTATCCCCCTTTCCCTGTACAACTGACTAGGTATCCCCTTTCCCTATACAACTGACTAGGTATCCCCTTTCCCTATACAACTGACTAGGTATCCCCTTTCCCTATACAACTGACTAGGTATCCCCTTTCCCTATACAACTGACTAGGTATCACCTTTCCCTATACAACTGACTAGGTATCCCCCTTTCCCTATACAACTGACTAGGTATCCCCCGTTCCCTATACAACTGACTAGGTATCCCCTTTCCCTATACAACTGACTAGGTATCCCCTTTCCCTGATCACAGCAGTAAGATTTGTGACCTGTTGCCACAAGAAAAGGGCAACCAGTGAAGAACATACACCATTGTAAATACAACCCATATTTATGTTTATTTTTTATTTATTTTGTACTTTAACTATTTGTTCATAATATGACATTTTAAATGTCTTTACTCTTTTGAAACTTTTGTGAGTGTCATGTTTACTGTATATTTGTATTGTTTATTTCACTTTTGTTTATTATCGACTTAGGCAATTTTAGCATATGTTTCCCATGCCAATAAAGCCCTTAAATTGAATTGAGAGAGAGAGAGAGAGCGAGAGAGAGAGAGAGAGAGAGAGAGAGAGAGAGAGAGAGAGAGAGAGAGAGAGAGAGATGCTAAAATAGAGGGGATATGGGAGAGAGAGAGAGGGCCACATGCTCTGTTCAAGCAGGATGGATGGTGTGCCAGACAGGATTAGGATAACAAAACCCCTCAAATCGGCAGAAGGAACACCAGCTGGCTGCGGGCAATAGCACCGTCAATATCATACACATAAATAATACTCCTGTTCTCCTTCAAAGCCACTACGCTACAAAACACCAGACGACCCAAACCTACACCCACTCTCTCTAATGTCCCCTCTGAAATGTTGTCCAGACAGATTACAGTGGTATCTGAGTTTGTTTGTGGCACTTGGGCGTTATTAATAGGCTTTGGTGGTGTCGATTAATTAGCGTGTGGCTAAAGCTGGCTGAGCCGGGCTATCAGGTTTCACCCCGGAGAATAGAAGGGGCCGTAAACAGATTATCCAAACGAGACCAGTCACATGATAAGTACAGCAGCAGCACAGCCCTCCCATTCTTATGGTGGCTGAGGCTCAGTCTGTCTGCGATCAGCTGTCAACAACCAGAGTTTTGTCCAAAAGTAGAGTAGGAACTGTTCAACCACTTGATCGAAGACTGTATACATTTTGTTAAGATGTTTAAAAGGCCCTCACACATCTGAACTGTCTTTGTTGCAGGTGCACAGTAACAGTTGAATAAGATGAGTAAAGAGAAGAAACCCACACACATTTGGACATCTTCCGTAGGCACGGCATGTCAGCCAGTGACCAAAAACTACGTTAATCCAACACATTGCCTTAGAATCATTTTAGAGTCCTCCCTGTGTTACTTACTTTACTGATCGGTAACGACTGGATGGGTGAAAACTGAATGGTTGAGTACTTGATTAGACCCATGCAATCCGCTTAGATCAGTGATTATCTCACAGCAGTGAGGAAGGAAGCATTTTACAGGCTAAGTATTCCAACAGGACACGGGTACAACAGCCTAGGTCTATATTCATTCCGCCCACTGCTGACTTGGTTGGTTCATGGTCATGACGTAACCCTGCTCTCAACAACAGAGATCTCCTGTATTAGTGAGATGCTTTGGTACCCTTATCCTTAAGCCATTGTGTAGTCAGCTTTTATGCATGGAATAACAGGATGCCCCAAGCAACTATGGTTTCTTGTGTCACATTATATCAAATGATCTATGCTATTTAAGGCATGGCCTGTTGCTGGGAATTTTTCCTACAATTCCTCTCTCTCGCTCTTTATGGACAGACTGGGTGTCTACAGAGGCAGGTCTACACGGGTCTTAAGTTATTTTAACCCTCCTCTCTCCGCCACACATTAGCAAATTAGCATCGAACCACCCAACCATCCAACCACACGACTCCGCTGTCTGCATAGCAACCAGACCCCCTACTGCCTAGCAACAGAGCCCTCGTGAAGCTTTTTGGATTGTGTTACACCCCTGCTGAGTGCTGACTGACATCGCCTCTTCTGATCGTAAAAGCTTTTGAATAGCCAACTACTCATTGTACCAGCTCCCCCCACATCAGAGGAAGTGGGATCACCTGTTACACCACGTCCCTGGGGGGCTTATTTATTCTGACTGTGATAGAGGGGAGGATTTGAAGCCCTGTCAGGCTGAGAGACAGGTTAGTCTGGAGACCATGGAGTTGAGAGAGCATGTCCAAGAGAGGCAGGCGGGCGTGGCCAGGCGGTCACTCATCTGTCTGTCTGTGTCGTTGATCGTGTCCATCTCCCTCCCCTCTCCCTTCCACTTTCTATCCATCTCCCTCCCCTCTCCCTTCCACTTTCTATCCATCTCCCTCCCCTCTCCCTTCCACTTTCTATCCATCTCCCTCCCCTCTCTCTTCCACTTTCTATCCATCTCCCTCCCCTCTCCCTTCCACTTTCTATCCATCTCCCTCCCCTCTCCCTTCCAGTTTCTATCCATCTCCCTCCCCTCTCCCTTCCCTCTCCCTTCCACTTTCTATCCATCTCCATCCCCTCTCCCTTCCACTTTCTATCCATCTCCCTCCCCTCTCCCTTCCATTTTCTATCCATCTCCCTCCCCTCTCTCTTCCACTTTCTATCCATCTCCCTCCCCTCTCCCTTCCACTTTCTATCCATCTCCCTCCCCTCTCCCTTCCACTTTCTATCCATCTCCCTCCCCTCTCTCTTCCACTTTCTATCCATCTCCCTCCCCTCTCCCTTCCACTTTCTATCCATCTCCCTCCCCTCTCCCTTCCACTTTCTATCCATCTATCACTCTATAACATCTCTCTATAACATCACTCTATAACATCTCTCTATAACATCTCTCTATAACATCACTCTATAACATCACTCTATAACATCTCTCTATAACATCTCTCTACAACATCACTCTATAACATCTCTCTATAACATCTCTCTATAACATCTCTCTCTATAACATCTCTATAACATCTCTCTATAACATCACTCTATAACATCTCTCTATAACATCAATCTATAACATCACTTTATAACATCACTGTCACAACTGTCTTCGGGTGAAAGAGAGGAGGACCAAAATGCAGCGTGATGATAATCCATCTCCCTCCCCTCTCCCTTCCACTTTCTATCCATCTCCCTCCCCTCTCCCTGTCAGGGTTTTCTGTATGTGAAGGAGAGTCGGACCAAAATGCGGCGTGTAGATTGCGATCCATGTTTAATAAACAAACGTAAAACACGAATCGATACAAACACTACAAAACAAAGAACGTAACGAAAACCGAAACAGCCCTATCTGGTGAGAACACAGAGACAGGAACAATCACCCACAAACACACAGTGAAACCCAGGCTACCTAAATATGGTTCCCAATCAGAGACAATGACTAACACCTGCCTCTGATTGAGAACCATATCAGGCCAGACATAGAAATAGACAAACTAGACAATGAAACATAGAATGCCCACTCAGCTCACACCCTGACCAACCAAAACATAGAAATATACAAAGTAAACTACGGTCAGGGTGTGACAGTACCCCCCCCCCCAAGGTGCGGACTCCGGCCGCAAAACCTGAACCTATATGGGAGGGTCTGGGTGGGCATCTGTCCGCGGTGGCGGCTCTGGTGCTGGACGTGGCCCCCACTTCACCTTAGTCTTCCCCCACCTTGTCCTCTTCCGTGGCCTCCTCACCATGGCAACTCTTTTCAATGGACAGAGAGGCGGCAGCTCGGGACAGAGGGGCGGAAGCTCTGGACAGAGGGGCGGAAGCTCTGGACAGAGGGGCGGCAGCTCCTGGCTGACTGGCGGCCCCTGGCTGACTGGCAGATCTGGAAGAGTCTGGTTGACTGGCAGATCTGGAAGAGTCTGGTTGACTGGCAGATCTGGAAGAGTCTGGTTGACTGGCAGATCTGGAAGAGTCTGGCTGACAGGCAGATCTGGAAGAGTCTGGTTGACTGGCAGATCTGGAAGAGTCTGGTTGACTGGCAGATCTGGAAGAGTCTGGCTGACTGGCAGATCTGGAAGCTCCATTCTGACTGGCTTCTCTGGCTGCTCCATGCTGACTGGCTGCTCCATGCTGACTGGCAGCTCTGGCTGCTCCATGCTGACTGGCTGCTCTGGCTGCTCCATGCTGACTGGCTGCTCCATGCTGACTGGCTGCTCCATGCTGACTGGCGGCTCTGGCTGCTCCATGCTGACTGGCGGCCCTGGCTGCTCCATGCTGACTGGCGGCTCTGGCTGCTCCATGCTGACTGGCGGCTCTGGCTGCTCCATGCAGACTGGCAGCTCTGGCGGCTCCTTGCAGACTGGCAGCATCCTGCAGACTGGCAGCTCTATGCAGACTGGCAGCTCCTTGCAGACTGGCAGCTCTATGCAGACTGGCAGCTCTATGCAGACTGGCAGCTCTATGCAGACTGGCAGCTCCTTGCAGACTGGCAGTTCTGAACAGGCGGGAGACTCCGGCAGCGCTGTAGAGGAGGAAGGCTCTGGCAGCGCTGGACAGGCGATGCGCACTGTAGGCCTGATGCGTGGTGCTGGCACTGGTGGTACTGGGCCGAGGACACGCACAGGAAGCCTGGTGCGGGGAGCTGCTACCGGAGGGCTGGGGTGTGGAGGTGGTACTGGAAAGACCGGACCGTGCAGGCGCACTGGAGCTCTTGAGCACCGAGCCTGCCCAACCTTACCTGGTTGAATGCTCACGGTCGCCCTGCCAGTGCGGCGAGGTGGAATAGCCCGCACTGGGCTATGCAGGCGAACCGGAGACACCGAGCGCAAGGCTGGTGCCATGTAAGCTGGCCCAAGGAGATGCACTGGAGACCAGATGCGTAGAGTCGGCTTCATGGCACTTGGCTCGATACTCACTCTAGCCCGGCCGATACGCGGAGCTGGAATGTACCGCACCGGCTATGCACCCGCACTGGAGACACCGTGCGCACCACAGCATAACACGGTGCCTGCCCGGTCTCTCTAGCCCCCCGGTAAGCACAGGGAGTTTGCCCAGGTCTCCTACCTGGCCTAGCCATACTCCCTGTTAGCCCCCCCCCCCAATAAATCTTTGGGGCTGCCTCTCGGGCTTCCTTGCCAGCCGTGTTCCCTCATATCGCCGGCTCCTCTCTCCGGCTGCCTCTGCTCTCCTAGCTGCCTCCACCTGTTCCCATGGAAGGCGATCCTTTCCCGCCAGGATCTCCTCCCATGTGTAGCAACCCTTGTCGTCCAATACATCGTCCCAAGTCCATTCCTCTTTGCGCCGCTGTTGCCTGTCACCACGCCGCTTGGTCCTGTTGTGGTGGGTGATTCGGTCAGGGTTTTCTGTATGTGAAGGAGAGTCGGACCAAAATGCGGCGTGTAGATTGCGATCCATGTTTAATAAACAAACGTAAAACACGAATCGATACAAACACTACAAAACAAAGAACGTAACGAAAACCGAAACAGCCCTATCTGGTGAGAACACAGAGACAGGAACAATCACCCACAAACACACAGTGAAACCCAGGCTACCTAAATATGGTTCCCAATCAGAGACAATGACTAACACCTGCCTCTGATTGAGAACCATATCAGGCCAGACATAGAAATAGACAAACTAGACAATGAAACATAGAATGCCCACTCAGCTCACACCCTGACCAACCAAAACATAGAAATATACAAAGTAAACTATGGTCAGGGTGTGACACTCCCTTCCACTTTCTATCCATCTATCACTCTATAACATCTCTCTATAACATCACTCTATAACATCTCTCTATAACATCACTCTATAACATCTCTCTATAACATCTCTCTATAACATCTCTCTATAACATCTCTCTATAACATCTCTATAACATCTCTCTATAACATCTCTCTATAACGTCACTCTATAACATCACTCTATAACATCTCTCTATAACATCTCTCTATATCATCTCTCTATAACATCTCTCTATAACATCTCTCTATAACATCACTCTATAACATCTCTCTATAACATCTCTCTATAACATCACTCTATAACATCACTCTATAACATCTCTCTATAACATCTCTCTATAACATCTCTCTATAACATCTCTCTATAACATCACTCTATAACATCTCTCTATAACATCAATCTATAACATCACTTTATAACATCACTGTCACAACTGTCTTCGGGTGAAAGAGAGGAGGACCAAAATGCAGCGTGATGATAATCCATCTCCCTCCCCTCTCCCTTCCACTTTCTATCCATCTCCCTCCCCTCTCCCTGTCAGGGTTTTCTGTATGTGAAGGAGAGTCGGACCAAAATGCGGCGTGTAGATTGCGATCCATGTTTAATAAACAAACGTAAAACACGAATCGATACAAACACTACAAAACAAAGAACGTAACGAAAACCGAAACAGCCCTATCTGGTGAGAACACAGAGACAGGAACAATCACCCACAAACACACAGTGAAACCCAGGCTACCTAAATATGGTTCCCAATCAGAGACAATGACTAACACCTGCCTCTGATTGAGAACCATATCAGGCCAGACATAGAAATAGACAAACTAGACAATGAAACATAGAATGCCCACTCAGCTCACACCCTGACCAACCAAAACATAGAAATATACAAAGTAAACTACGGTCAGGGTGTGACAGTACCCCCCCCCCCAAGGTGCGGACTCCGGCCGCAAAACCTGAACCTATATGGGAGGGTCTGGGTGGGCATCTGTCCGCGGTGGCGGCTCTGGTGCTGGACGTGGCCCCCACTTCACCTTAGTCTTCCCCCACCTTGTCCTCTTCCGTGGCCTCCTCACCATGGCAACTCTTTTCAATGGACAGAGAGGCGGCAGCTCGGGACAGAGGGGCGGAAGCTCTGGACAGAGGGGCGGAAGCTCTGGACAGAGGGGCGGCAGCTCCTGGCTGACTGGCGGCCCCTGGCTGACTGGCAGATCTGGAAGAGTCTGGTTGACTGGCAGATCTGGAAGAGTCTGGTTGACTGGCAGATCTGGAAGAGTCTGGTTGACTGGCAGATCTGGAAGAGTCTGGCTGACAGGCAGATCTGGAAGAGTCTGGTTGACTGGCAGATCTGGAAGAGTCTGGTTGACTGGCAGATCTGGAAGAGTCTGGCTGACTGGCAGATCTGGAAGCTCCATTCTGACTGGCTTCTCTGGCTGCTCCATGCTGACTGGCTGCTCCATGCTGACTGGCAGCTCTGGCTGCTCCATGCTGACTGGCTGCTCTGGCTGCTCCATGCTGACTGGCTGCTCCATGCTGACTGGCTGCTCCATGCTGACTGGCGGCTCTGGCTGCTCCATGCTGACTGGCGGCCCTGGCTGCTCCATGCTGACTGGCGGCTCTGGCTGCTCCATGCTGACTGGCGGCTCTGGCTGCTCCATGCAGACTGGCAGCTCTGGCGGCTCCTTGCAGACTGGCAGCATCCTGCAGACTGGCAGCTCTATGCAGACTGGCAGCTCCTTGCAGACTGGCAGCTCTATGCAGACTGGCAGCTCTATGCAGACTGGCAGCTCTATGCAGACTGGCAGCTCCTTGCAGACTGGCAGTTCTGAACAGGCGGGAGACTCCGGCAGCGCTGTAGAGGAGGAAGGCTCTGGCAGCGCTGGACAGGCGATGCGCACTGTAGGCCTGATGCGTGGTGCTGGCACTGGTGGTACTGGGCCGAGGACACGCACAGGAAGCCTGGTGCGGGGAGCTGCTACCGGAGGGCTGGGGTGTGGAGGTGGTACTGGAAAGACCGGACCGTGCAGGCGCACTGGAGCTCTTGAGCACCGAGCCTGCCCAACCTTACCTGGTTGAATGCTCACGGTCGCCCTGCCAGTGCGGCGAGGTGGAATAGCCCGCACTGGGCTATGCAGGCGAACCGGAGACACCGAGCGCAAGGCTGGTGCCATGTAAGCTGGCCCAAGGAGATGCACTGGAGACCAGATGCGTAGAGTCGGCTTCATGGCACTTGGCTCGATACTCACTCTAGCCCGGCCGATACGCGGAGCTGGAATGTACCGCACCGGCTATGCACCCGCACTGGAGACACCGTGCGCACCACAGCATAACACGGTGCCTGCCCGGTCTCTCTAGCCCCCCGGTAAGCACAGGGAGTTTGCCCAGGTCTCCTACCTGGCCTAGCCATACTCCCTGTTAGCCCCCCCCCCCAATAAATCTTTGGGGCTGCCTCTCGGGCTTCCTTGCCAGCCGTGTTCCCTCATATCGCCGGCTCCTCTCTCCGGCTGCCTCTGCTCTCCTAGCTGCCTCCACCTGTTCCCATGGAAGGCGATCCTTTCCCGCCAGGATCTCCTCCCATGTGTAGCAACCCTTGTCGTCCAATACATCGTCCCAAGTCCATTCCTCTTTGCGCCGCTGTTGCCTGTCACCACGCCGCTTGGTCCTGTTGTGGTGGGTGATTCGGTCAGGGTTTTCTGTATGTGAAGGAGAGTCGGACCAAAATGCGGCGTGTAGATTGCGATCCATGTTTAATAAACAAACGTAAAACACGAATCGATACAAACACTACAAAACAAAGAACGTAACGAAAACCGAAACAGCCCTATCTGGTGAGAACACAGAGACAGGAACAATCACCCACAAACACACAGTGAAACCCAGGCTACCTAAATATGGTTCCCAATCAGAGACAATGACTAACACCTGCCTCTGATTGAGAACCATATCAGGCCAGACATAGAAATAGACAAACTAGACAATGAAACATAGAATGCCCACTCAGCTCACACCCTGACCAACCAAAACATAGAAATATACAAAGTAAACTATGGTCAGGGTGTGACACTCCCTTCCACTTTCTATCCATCTATCACTCTATAACATCTCTCTATAACATCACTCTATAACATCTCTCTATAACATCACTCTATAACATCTCTCTATAACATCTCTCTATAACATCTCTCTATAACATCTCTCTATAACATCTCTATAACATCTCTCTATAACATCTCTCTATAACGTCACTCTATAACATCACTCTATAACATCTCTCTATAACATCTCTCTATATCATCTCTCTATAACATCTCTCTATAACATCTCTCTATAACATCACTCTATAACATCTCTCTATAACATCTCTCTATAACATCACTCTATAACATCACTCTATAACATCTCTCTATAACATCTCTCTATAACATCTCTCTATAACATCACTCTATAACATCACTCTATACCATCTCTCTATAACATCACTCTATAACATCACTTTATAACATCACTGTCACAACTGTCTTTGGGTGAAAGAGAGGAGGACCAAAATGCAGCGTGATGATAATCCATATTTTAATGGGATACTTAAATAACGAACAAAACAATAAACCGACAGAAAGGAACGAAGACGAAACAGTCCCGTAACGTGAACACTAACACATAGGAACACGGGTAACAGGAACAATCACCCACAAAATACCCAAAGAACATGGCTGCCTAAATATGGTTCCCAATCAGAGACAACGATAGACAGCTGCCTCTAATTGAGTACCAATCTAGGCACCCATAGACTTACATAAACACCTAGACAGGAAACACCCCCATAAACATACAAAACCTGTAGACAAGACAAAAACACATACATCACCCATGTCACACCCTGACCTAACCAAAATAACAAAGAAAACAAAGAATACTAAGGTCAGGGTGTGACAATCACTTTATAACGTCACTATATTACGTCACGCAAACTGTCATAGATATGCACAGAGCTATTGCCTGTAATGCCCAAGCATGCATGAACAGTATGGTATGTTGAGCTGAGCTCTATAGTATGTGTGCACAGCGGAACGGACGCTTGTTAGCGGTAGCAGGAAATTGACCGCATACTAGCAGACTGTTAATTCACTGTGGGTGTTTTGCGGTGGAGTTTGTTGCTCATGACAGAATGAGAGGAGCAGCTGAGAGCTGTTGATGTTACGTCACCAAGCTTTCACTGTTGTCATGGATAAGAGGCCTGATGACCAGAGAGAGAGGGAAAGATAGACAGTAAGAGAGAGACAGAGAGAGAGAGACAGTGAGAGTGAGACAGTGAGAGAGAGACAGTGAGAGCGAGAGGGAGTGACAGTAAGAGAGAGAAAGAGACAGAGGGAGAGAGAGAGACAGTGAGAGAGACAGACAGAGAGACAGTGAGAGTGAGACAGTGAGAGCGAGAGGGAGTGACAGTGAGAGAGAGAAAGTGAGAGAGAGAGAGAGAGAGAGAGAGAGAGAGAGAGAGAGAGACAGTGAGCGAGACAGACAGACAGACAGACAGACAGACAGACAGACAGACAGACAGACAGACAGACAGACAGACAGGAAAGATATTTCACAGCGGTTTAGATGGTACAATGATTCTCTACACTATACATTGCTTCTTTTGTCACATAAACTGAAATTATGCGAACTATTCATATTTTAGCAACTAGGAAATGGCAGATCAATGTATGCATAGTGCATCTTTAAAGTTACTTTAATGTAACATGGACTTTCCTTCCCTTTGCAGGGCCTCATCTGTTCCATACCACTTCCTATTGGAAAATAAATCCCAACATTACTTAACCATCCAACTGATCCACTTTATGGCCACCTGGTGCCTTTACTGCCTTCCTCAATCCCTCCTCATTTGATGGGTTTCAATTGGTGGCAATATTCCCAGGCAGGCAGGGGACTTTAATTCAATCTGAATGGAGCTTGTTGTTTAAAGGATGACGAGCTCTTTGGGGTTGTTACAGTGTGGCCTCATTTTATTGGAACCTGTGGTAAGAGTTTCTGTGGGGAGCGAGGCTAGAGGAGAAAGCTGCATGGTTTAGGGAGAGGGCGAGGGGTGTGTGTGTGTGTGTCTGTGTCGGCGGGTGGGGTGTGGGTGTGTGTGTGTGTATTGAAGGTTTTTGGAAGGGGGTCTCTAAAGTGGGTAGGTGGGTTAGGCACCCGGGGTGGTCTGCTGTGTGAGTCTGTGTGTCTGGGTCTGTGTTTGTTAAATGAAACCCAGACCTGTCAGTCTGTATTTGGGGTGGATGTGTGGTGACGGGTCGAACATAGGCCCTGCGGTTTTGGGGTTAAATGCTATGGTTGGTCTTCACTCCTCACTCCTCACTACGAGACCACAGGCAAGTCAGGCCGCACACACACACACACACACACACACACACACACACACACACACACACACACACACACACACACACACACACACACACACACACACACACACACAGGTTCCCCTTAAACTTCTACTCGTCTGTCACATACAGTGAGTTAGTAGTTGTTAGTTAGCGACCGTGAGTTTCATCGTGAAATGAACCGTGTGCGGTTGCAGACAAGATTTGGTTAGAATTCCATGGCATTATTACAGTATGAAGAATACAATTGAACAAAGCTGAATAAAATATCTATATTTTCTCAAAACGATTTGTTTGATCGGTTAACAAAGAAATAGGTAGTACTATATTCTGAATTTAAAGTTATTAATGTAACTATAGTTGTTCTACAAACGTTGGGCTATATGTTTAGATGTTTAATACATTGTAAGGCTGCATGATGAGACTAATGTTGATTGTCACTTGAAAGACATGAGCTCTGCTTTGTTTTTTGCGCAGGCTGTACACACTATAAATAGTATCTCATTCACAATTTGACAAGCCTATAATGCCTCGAATTTCACGGCGGCATCCCCTTTATGGCCGCAATGCACCTTAAAAATACATGTCTTTTGCGGTCTGGAGCGCTGCATTGTGCCCTTCTCCCTGAGCGTGCTGCTAAATCCGAGGCGTCTCTCACTGACACAGCTCTCCATCACCTGATCAGGTCTTTCTCACAGGCTACAAGTGAAGACAGACACATCAGGGACGCAACTGCGCTCGTCCTTATCCAATTCCGAGGCGCATCTTGAAGATATTGGAAGAACTGTCCACATTTACTTTTCGTCAGCCTACAAGATGAGTAGGCCTAATGAACAGCAAAAGCACTAGCCTATGTCAATCTACTGTCCCCCATAGTACAAAAGTCCACCTATTCTGTTCGAGAAATTTTATTCCAAACATAGTCTGAGACAGTTGTGGGATGCGATAGAACTCAAATTAATACAACCACTAGCATCAAAAAAACGTTTTTTCCCAATGTGGCTGACACAACAGATCAGAACATTTAACTTAAAATGTTGATAAACTATTAGGCTATTTATTCACATTATAAGCGCAGCAATGCGCACAAAATTAAATGTAATTGATAAAAGGTACTTAAGTGTCAAAAATACAAGTATAAATAATTTCAAATTCCTTATATTAAGCAAACCAGACGGCACCATTTTCTTGTTTTTTAAAATGATTTACGGATAGCCAGGGGCACACTTCAACACTCAGACATAATTTACAAACAAAGTGTTTGGGTTTAGTGAATCTGACAGATCAGGTAATAGGGACCAGGGATGTTCTCTTGATAAGTGTGTGAATTGGACCATTTTCCTGTCCTGCTAAGCATTCAAAATGTAACAAGTACTTTTGGGTGTCAGGGGAAATGTACGGAGTAAAAAGTACATTATTGTCTACAGGAATGTAGTGAAGTAAAAGTAAAAGAAAATGTAAATTGTACAGATACCAAAACAAATACTTAAGTAGTACTTGAAAGTATTTTTACTTAAGTACTTTATACCGCTGCACCTGTATCGAAATTGTTAGCGGTGAAATAAAAGTAATCTATGTGCTTAAATAGCAAATGGAGGACACTTTTCCTCATGGTTTGTTTTCATTCCAGCCAGGTAGGCTCTACTCCTGTTGTAAATATAAGCAATGTGCCTAATATTAGGAAAGTTGAGAAATAAATATAGTAGTCCTAAAGCTGATGGGATCCTCCTCTTTTTAATAGAGGCCATCACTCTGTTCTCTCCCGCAATTGCATAGCCTATAGAAATGTAGCATAACATGAGCTCATGGCCTCTCATGAAGTGTTTGATTAGATTTTCGAATACATTTGCATTGATGTCAGAGTGATTAGAAGGAGAATAGAGTGGTGAGTGCCAGGCAGTTAGCAAGTTTGGTAGGTTACTAATGACCAGCAGCAGCATAGCTTGGAGAAGCCTAATTATCGTGACTGAACAGTCATGTGGAATTTGACTGGCTTCGTGACTCGTGACCGCCGGTGTGGCGGTAATACGGTCACCGCAACAGCCCGCCCTAGTAAAATGCCAACCTAGAACGTCCCTGTCCCCCCATCTCTCTCTCTCTCGCTCTCTCCCTCTCTCTCCCTCTCACTCTCTCGTTCTCCCCCTTCCTCTCTCCCTCTCACTCTCTCTTCCATCCTTCACCAACCCTCTTTTTGTCTTTCTCTCCCTCTGTTTCCTGTCCCTGTCTCCATCCCTGGCATGTATGTTAGGTAGTATTTCATCCTGCTTCTTCTAACTGATCCCCTGTGTATTAAGGACAGTGTATTCAGGGGCCTGTCACTGTCTTGCTACATTCTTTCTTCCCACAGTCACCGTACCCTACAGTCATTGGCTAGCAGTGGTAGCAATGACCTTTGCCACCCACTGTTATAGGTCGGTATTCGTGTGTGTGTGTGTATCTCTCTGTGTGTGTGTGTGTGTGTGTGTTCGTGTGTGTGTGAGTGTGTCCATGTGTCTTTGTGTGTCTGTGTGTGTCCGTGTGTGTGTGTGTGTGTGTGTGTGTCCATGTGTGTGTGAGCATGTCCATGTGTCTTTGTGTGTCTGTGTGTGTGTATGTCTGTGTGTGTGTCTGTGTGTGTGTCTGTTGGTGTGTATGCTTGTGTCCGTGTGTGTGTGAGTGTGTCCATGTGTCTTTGTGTGTCTGTGTGTGTGTTCCCTACATAGTGCGCTACTTTTGTTTGGGACACAGTCTTGGAAATACCCCAGAGGTTAACACCTCAGCCTGTTTCAACTAGCCCTGGTAACAGAATGGTGACAAATACACAGAGACACTCACTTCAGTCCAGTTCAGATGCACCCACACAATGCACTGTGCATAAACCCAATGTCCCATATTCACTTACATAGGAAATAAATGAACTTTCAGCATTTACGAAGTGATTGTATGTGTGTGTGTGTGTGTGTTCGTGTGCATTCATGTTCTTGCATATCTTTTTATGATTGAGCATTTATTTTACCATCCACCCAGATCAAATGTTTCAGGCTTGTTTTGTCCTCATGCAAATCCCATCAGAACAATAGAGTTTATTCAAGCAGAACCCTTATGTTGGTGTATGATGGCATTCTAGTTAAAAATAGACCCTGAAACAAGTCACTGGTCTGAGATCCTATTGGAGACCATGGACATTGCCTACAGTCCTGGTTTTGGAATGGAGGAGAGAGGGAGAAAAGGGGAGGGAGTGAGGTAGGGAGGCAATAGTCACTAGGCTATAGTTAGATTAGGATTAGGTGTGCTAAAATGTTGAGATGGGCTACCGGTCCACGACCATTAGAAAACCAAGGAACACCAAACAGTAGTATGTATACCGTATATGTCGGCTTCTGTGTGCAAGAGTTTTTATTGATTTTTGATTTATTTATGCATGTGTATGCCTACATCACAGGAGGTTGGTGGTGCCTTAATTGAGGAGGATGGGCTAATGGTAATGGCTGGAGCAGAATTATTGGAATTTGTATCAAATACATGGAAACCATGTATTTGATGCCATTCCATTCACTCCTTTCCAGACATTGAGCCGTCCTCCCCTCAGCAGCCCCCACTGGCCTACATGTATAATAACACAGAGACCCCAAAGAAAATCAGGGGGAGGAAAATAGGTTTATTCAAAGAGGACAAATCATGCTGAGAAGTAGATGGTAGGTGGTCACTTCTTCTCTGTCCTCAGTGATTCTCTCCTGTGATTCTCTCCTGTGATTTTCTCCAGTGATTCTCTCCTGTGATTCTGTCCTGTGATTCTCTCCTGTGATTCTCTCCTGTGATTCTCTCCTGTGATTCTGTCCTGTGATTCTCTCCTGTGATTCTCTCCTGTGATTCTCTCCTGTGATTCTCTCCTGTGATTCTCTCCAGTGATTCTCTCCTGTGATTCTCTCCTGTGATTCTGTCCTGTGATTCTGTCCTGTGATTCTCTCCTGTGATTCTCTCCTGTGATTCTCTCCTGTGATTCTCTCCTGTGATTCTCTCCAGTGATTCTCTCCTGTGATTCTCTCCTGTGATTCTCTCCTGTGATTCTCTCCTGTGATTCTCTCCTGTGATTCTCTCCTGTGATTCTCTCCAGTGATTCTCTCCAGTGATTCTCTCCTGTGATTCTCTCCACAGAACAAAGAGACAGGATGTAGTTTTAAAACCCAGCCCTAGCCTGTTATTGACCTATTAGAATTCCTTGTAATAAAACTGGGCCAATGGCCAAATAACAAGTATCCTATTTCAGATTAAATGTATAATACATTTGGACCAATGAGAACTTGCCATGTGGCTTTGAGTCCCGGACTGAAATTCCTCCCATGTCTCTGACCCATTGATATGACAGAAAAACCACTATTTCCATTAATCGTTAGTCCTCTATTGACCTTTCGTCCTCTGCGTTGTGTATTTATCTTCTAAATATTCTTACATGGGTGAATGAGCATGTGTGTGTTTATAGGCTTATGTATGCGAATATGTCATATTTTTGTATTATGAGACAGCTTCTTTCTCTTATAGAATACTCAGTCTGTATCAGTGTGTCTGTATCAGTGTGTCTGTATCAGTGTGTCTGTATCAGTGTGTCTGTATCGGTGTGTCTGTATCAGTGTCTGTATCAGTGTGTCTGTATCAGTGTGTCTGTATCAGTGTCTGTATCAGTGTGTCTGTATCAGTGTCTGTATCAGTGTGTCTGTATCAGTGTGTCTGTATCGGTGTGTCTGTATCAGTGTCTGTATCAGTGTGTCTGTATCAGTGTGTCTGTATCAGTGTCTGTATCAGTGTGTCTGTATCAGTGTGTCTGTATCAGTGTCTGTATCAGTGTGTCTGTATCGGTGTGTCTGTATCAGTGTCTGTATCAGTGTCTGTATCAGTATCTGTATCAGTGTGTCTGTATCAGTGTGTCTGTATCAGTGTCTGTATCAGTGTGTCTGTATCAGTGTGTCTGTATCAGTGTGTCTGTATCAGTGTGTCTGTATCAGTGTCTGTATCAGTGTGTCTGTATCAGTGTGTCTGCATCAGTGTGTCTGTATCAGTGTGTCTGTATCAGTGTGTCTGTATCGGTGTGTCTGTATCAGTGTCTGTATCAGTGTCTGTATCAGTATCTGTATCAGTGTCTGTATCAGTGTGTCTGTATCAGTGTCTGTATCAGTGTGTGTGTCTGTATCAGTGTGTCTGTATCAGTGTGTCTGTGTCTGTATCAGTGTCTGTATCAGCGTGTGTGTCTGTATCAGTGTGTCTGTATCAGTGTGTGTGCCTGTATCAGTGTGTGTGTCTGTATCAGTGTCTGTATCAGTGTCTGTATCAGTGTGTCTGTATCAGTGTGTCTGTGTCTGTATCAGTGTCTGTATCAGTGTCTGTATCAGTGTCTGTATCAGTGTGTCTGTGTCTGTATCAGTGTCTGTATCAGTGTCTGTATCAGTGTCTGTATCAGTGTGTCTGTGTCTGTATCAGTGTCTGTATCAGTGTCTGTGTCAGTGTCTGTATCAGTGTCTGTATCAGTGTGTCTGTGTCTGTATCAGTGTCTGTATCAGTGTCTGTATCAGTGTGTGTATCAGTGTCTGTATCAGTGTGTCCTTGTCTGTATCAGTGTCTGTATCAGTGTCTGTATCAGTGTGTATCAGTGTCTGTATCAGTGTGTCTGTGTCTGTATCAGTGTCTGTATCAGTGTCTGTATCAGTGTCTGTATCAGTGTCTGTATCAGTGTGTCTGTGTCTGTATCAGTGTCTGTATCAGTGTGTGTATCAGTGTCTGTATCAGTGTCTGCATCAGTGTGTCTGTGTCTGTATCAGTGTCTGTATCAGTGTGTCTGTATCAGTGTCTGTATCAGTGTGTCTGTATCGGTGTGTCTGTATCAGTGTCTGTATCAGTGTCTGGGCGGCAGGGTAGCCTAGTGGTTAGAGCGTTGGACTAGTAACCGGAAGGTTGCGAGTTCAAACCCCCGAGCTGACAAGGTACAAATCTGTCGTTCTGCCCCTGAACAGGCAGTTAACCCACTGTTCCCAGGCCGTCATTGAAAATAAGAATTTGTTCTTAACTGACTTGCCTGGTTAAATAAAGGTAAAATAAAAAATAAAAAAAAATCAGTGTCTGCATCAGTGTGTGTATCAGTGTCTGAATCAGTGTGTGTATCAGTGTCTGTATCAGTGTCTGTGTCAGTGTCTGTATCAGTGTCTGAATCAGTGTGTGTATCAGTGTCTGTATCAGTGTCTGTATCAGTGTCTGTATCAGTGTGTGTGTGTCTGTATCAGTGTGTCTGTATCAGTGTGTGTGTCTGTATCAGTGTCTGTATCAGTGTGTGTGTTTGTATCAGTGTGTGTCTGTATCAGTGTGTGTGTGTGTGTCTGTATCTGTGTGTGTCTGTATCAGTGTGTGTGTCTGTATCAGTGTGTGTGTTTGTATCAGTGTGTGTGTCTGTATCAGTGTGCGTGTCTGTATCAGTGTGTGTGTGTCTGTATCAGTGTGTGTGTCTGTATAAGTGTGTGTGTCTGTATCAGTGTGCGTGTCTGTATAAGTGTGTGTGTCTGTATCAGTGTGCTTGTGTTTGCACTGTATCAGGGGCTTCATCAAACTTTCATTTTGGCCGTCAGCTGAGCTCATTAAACATGAGGAGAGCTGTCACACCGGTGCGTTCTGGGTAGAAAATAGAGCCGCACCGCTCGCCACCCCCTAGTCTGCTCAGTAACACAGGAGGAATTCCTCTCTGCTGTGTGTGTTTCTATCTTATGTACTTGTTTAAATACTGTTAGCCCCTTCCCATGCCCTGGTATTCCATTTACAGTAGGCAACCATTTGACAAGTAGCCTCAAATATACTTAGCAGGGACAAAACACATGACAGTCAAGGAATACCAGAGATACCTAACCACATGGACCACTCTTCCCCATCCCAACCCCATGTGGTTCTGAGCCACTACTATTTATATCCTTGTGGACCAGACCCCAACTTTGATATGTAAAGCAGGGCTTGACATGAACTTTTTTAGCCTTTTGTTGTCCTTACGGACAAGCCAGACACATTTTCTGGGACAACAGATACACAGTTCTGGGACAACAGATACACAGTTCTGGGACAACAGATACAACATATACTGAACCAAAACAATATAAACGCAACATGCAACAATTTCAAAGATTTTACTGAGTTACAGTTCATATAAGCAAATAAATACATTGAAATAAATTCATTAAGTCGTAATCTATGGACTTCACATGACTAAGCAGGGGTGCAGCCATGGGCCCAACCACTTGGCAGCCAGGCCCAGGCAATCAGAATGAGTTGTTCCCCACGAAAGGACTTTATTACAAACATAAGTACTCCTCAGCACCCCCTCCACAACCAGCACGGGTTACTTATATGACTAGGATTATGCCTTTTGCTGCTGGACAATAAAATAACATTGCTTTGGAAAAAATGCTGCTTTCCATGGTATATTAATAAGTATTTAAATAATTCTCACAACATTTTAATGGTCATAGTTTGGCTAGGCTACTTTGAAACAAGGCAAGACATGCTTTATAAAATGACATAAAACGTCCAGGTTTTAAACAATTAAGTTCATGGTTAAATAGTAAAAAATGCGGACTGCCTTCGGTAAGATTCAAGGTGGGTGATGTGCAGTAGGCCCTGTCCTTCACTCTCCGGTGTTGTGACCATTTGGTCTGAACGAACCGTGCCTCGGGTGTGTCGACAGAATCAAGCCTTTAGACTTTAATGTTAATTATCCTTCATTGTATTTCTCAAACATGACTGCGGTTTAGCCTATATGTATGTAATTAAAAGTCTCATTAAAGTTTGGCTACGTTTTCTGGCGCTTCCCTCATGTCAGCATCAGTTTGGACATACGGCTGTAGCCAATATGCATATCACCTACATATTGACGTTTAACCTTTTGATATTTATGCACATGAAAAATAGATTTGAATATTATTCCAATGTTGGCCTCTCTGATCGGAGTAGTTGTTTGAAATTGTGATTGTTTTACTTGTCCTTTCGGACAACTTTAATCTCTATTCTTCTTGTCCGACAATTTTTTAAACTTGTCCCAGACAAGAGGGCAATGTCGAGCCCTGTAAAGGTTAATGTCGAGCCCTGTAAAGGTTAATGTCGAGCCCTGTAAAGGTTAATGTCGAGCCTTGTAAAGGTTAATGTCGAGCCCTGTAAAGGTTAATGTCAAGCCCTGTAAAGGTTAATGTCGAGCCCTGTAAAGGTTCATGTCGAGCCCTGTAAAGGTTAATGTCGAGCCCTGTAAAGGTTCATGTCGAGCCCTGTAAAGGTTAATGTTGAGCCCTGTAAAGGTTAATGTCGAGCCCTGTAAAGGTTAATGTCGAGCCCTGTAAAGGTTAATGTCGAGCCCTGTAAAGGTTAATGTCGAGCCCTGTAAAGGTTAATGTCGAGCCCTGTAAAGGTTAATGTCGAGCCCTGTAAAGGTTCATGTCGAGCCCTGTAAAGGTTAATGTCGAGCCCTGTAAAGGTTCATGTCGAGCCCTGTAAAGGTTCATGTCGAGCCCTGTAAAGGTTCATGTCGAGCCCTGTAAAGGTTAATGTCGAGCCCTGTAAAGGTTAATGTCGAGCCCTGTAAAGGTTAATGTCGAGCCCTGTAAAGGTTAATGTCGAGCCCTGTAAAGGTTCATGTCGAGCCCTGTAAAGGTTCATGTCGAGCCCTGTAAAGGTTAATGTCGAGCCCTGTAAAGGTTAATGTCGAGCCCTGTAAAGGTTAATGTCGAGCCCTGTAAAGGTTCATGTCGAGCCCTGTAAAGGTTCATGTCGAGCCCTGTAAAGGTTCATGTCGAGCCCTGTAAAGGTTCATGTCGAGCCCTGTAAAGGTTCATGTCGAGCCCTGTAAAGGTTAATGTCGAGCCCTGTAAAGGTTAATGTCGAGCCCTGTAAAGGTTAATGTCGAGCCCTGTAAAGGTTCATGTCGAGACCTGTAAAGGATAAGTAGAATTTGAGCGTGTATTAAGTCAGTGCAGCTATACCGTAGCCTTATTTGTGTATTGACATTTTGGCATTCCCCTTTGGCACAAGCCTTCGTTTCGCCTAAATGAGCATTTGTATTTGTATTTATTATGGGTCCCCATTAGCCAAGGCAGCAGCTACTCTTCCTGGGGTTTATTATGGGTCCCGATTAGCCAAGACAGCAGCTACTCTTCCTGGGGTTTATTATGGGTACCCATTAGCCAAGGCAGCAGCTACTCTTCCTGGGGTTTATTATGGGTCCCCATTAGCCAAGGCAGCAGCTACTCTTCCTGGGGTTTATTATGGGTCCCCATTAGCCAAGGCAGCAGCTACTCTTCCTGGGGTTTATTATGGGTCCCCATTAGCCAAGGCAGCAGCTACTCTTCCTGGGGTTTATTATGGGTCCCCATTAGCCAAGGCAGCAGCTACTCTTCCTGGGGTTTATTATGGGTCCCCATTAGCCAAGGCAGCAGCTACTCTTCCTGGGGTTTATTATGGGTCCCCATTAGCCAAGGCAGCAGCTACTCTTCCTGGGGTTTATTATGGGTCCCCATTAGCCAAGACAGCAGCTACTCTTCCTGGGGTTTATTATGGGTCCCCATTAGCCAAGGCAGCAGCTACTCTTCCTGGGGTTTATTATGGGTCCCCATTAGCCAAGGCAGCAGCTACTCTTCCTGGGGTTTATTATGGGTCCCCATTAGCCAAGGCAGCAGCTACTCTTCCTGGGGTTTATTATGGGTCCCCATTAGCCAAGGCAGCAGCTACTCTTCCTGGGGTTTATTATGGGTCCCCATTAGCCAAGGCAGCAGCTACTCTTCCTGGGGTTTATTATGGGTTCCCATTAGCCAAGGCAGCAGCTACTCTTCCCAGGGTTTATTATGGGTCCCCATTAGCCAAGGCAGCAGCTACACTTCCCAATGTTTATTATGGGTCCCCATTAGCCAAGACAGCAGCTACTCTTCCTGGGGTTTATTAGGGATCCTCATTAGCCAAGGCAGCAGCTACTCTTCCTGGGGTTTATTAAGGATCCCCATTAGCCAAGGCAGCAGCTACTCTTCCTGGGGTTTATCAGGGATCCCCATTAGCCAAGGCAGCAGCTACTCTTCCTGGGGTTTATTATGGGTACCCATTAGCCAAGGCAGCAGCTACTCTTCCTGGGGTTTATTAGGGATCCTCATTAGCCAAGGCAGCAGCTACTCTTCCTGGGGTTTATTAAGGATCCCCATTAGCCAAGGCAGCAGCTACTCTTCCTGGGGTTTATCAGGGATCCCCATTAGCCAAGGCAGCAGCTACTCTTCCTGGGGTTTATCAGGGATCCCCATTAGCCAAGGCAGCAGCTACTCTTCCTGGGGTGTATTATGGGTTCCCATTAGCCAAGGCAGCAGCTACTCTTCCCAGGGTTTATTATGGGTTCCCATTAGCCAAGGCAGCAGCTACTCTTCCTGGGGTTTATTATGGGTCGCCATTAGCCAAGGCAGCAGCTACTCTTCCTGGGGTTTATCAGGGATCCCCATTAGCCGAGGCAGCAGCTACTCTTCCTGGGGTTTATCAGGGATCCCCATTAGCCAAGGCAGCAGCTACTCTACCTGGGGTCCAGCAAAATGAAGGCAGTTATATAATTTAAAAAACATTACAATACATTCATAACAGATTTCACAACATATTAAGTGTGTGAACTCAGGCCCCTACTCTTGGTGTTTTTTTGTTTTTTTTGGTGTGTTTGTACGCATGTGTTGATGTTTCTATTCTATGACATTTACATCCTATTTTCATTTCATCTTTAACAGGTTTTACCACCACATGACTTACACTCATCAGGACATCAATTACAGGACATCAATAATTGTCTCGCTGGCTATTTGGGATGGGGGTGAGGTGGGGTGACTGAATTTAATTTACCCATTAGTCACATCAGTATCAGGTTTCCGATTGGTTGTGACAGAAGAAACACTCATAGCTGCTGAGTTGTTCTTGCTTGCCTAGCCAGGGCTGTTAGCATCTAGCGCTGTAAAGTCCATGTAGTGGGACTGAAAGAGCCACGCATGTATACACACACACGCACACACACTGCCTGCCTGCCTGGCCTACTGCTCAGCTGGTTATATAAGAGTAGTTTGTTTGGCGCTGTGGGAAGCACAACACTAGCTAATGTAAATGTATTGTCACTGACTGTTCCTCTGCCGTCACAATCACCCGCAAGGCAACGCAACTCAACTCAACGCAACGGATACATCTTTCAGTAGGAAAGGATTTAAGCAAACATGCTGTGATAGAAATAGACAGGGAAATAATAATGGAGAGAGAGAGGAAGGGAGGGAGGAAGGGAGGGAGGAAGGGAGGGAAGAACGGTGTAACAGTTACAGAGAGACAGATTGAGAGAGGGGGATGGAGAGAGGGAGAGAGACGGACTGAGAGAGAGAGGGGGATGGAGAGAGGGAGAGAGACGGACTGAGAGAGGGGGGTGGAGAGAGGGAGAGAGACGGACAGAGAGAGAGGGGGATGGAGAGAGGGAGAGAGACGGACTGAGAGAGGGGGATGGAGAGAGGGAGAGAGACCGACTGAGAGAGAGAGGGGGATGGAGAGAGGGAGAGAGATGGACTGAGAGAGGGGGATGGAGAGAGTTAGAGAGATGGACTGAGAGAGAGAGGGGGATGGAGAGAGGGAGAGAGACGGATTGAGAGAGGGGGATGGAGAGAGGGAGAGAGATGGACTGAGAGAGAGAGGGGGATGGAGAGAGGGAGAGAGACGGACTGAGAGAGAGAGGGAGAGAGGGAGAGAGACGAACTGAGAGAGAGAGGGAGAGAGGGAGAGAGACGGACTGAGAGAGAGAGGGAGAGAGACGGACTGAGAGAGGGGGGTGGAGAGAGGGAGAGAGAGAGTGAGAGAGGGGGATGGAGAGAGGGAGAGAGAGAGACGGAGAGAGGGGGATGGAGAGAGGGAGAGAGAGAGATGGAGAGAGAGAGGGGGATGGAGAGAGGGAGAGAGAGACGGAGTGAGAGAGGGGGATGGAGAGAGGGAGAGAGACGGACTGAGAGAGGGTGGGATGGAGAGAGGGAGAGAGACGGACTGAGAGAGAGAGGGGGATGGAGAGAGGGAGAGAGACGGACTGAGAGCGAGAGGGGGATGGAGAGAGGGAGAGAGACGGACTGAGAGAGGGGGATGGAGAGAGGGAGAGAGACGGACTGAGAGAGAGAGGGGGATGGAGAGAGGGAGAGAGACGGACTGAGAGAGGGAGAGAGACGGACTGAGAGAGGGGGATGGAGAGAGGGAGAGAGCCGGACTGAGAGAGAGGGGGCTGGAGAGAGGGAGAGAGATGGACTGAGAGAGGGAGCGAGACGGACTGAGAGAGGGGGATGGAGAGAGGGAGAGAGATGGACTGAGAGAGGGGGGTGGAGAGAGGGAGAGAGAGAGAGGGAGAGAGAGAGATGGAGAGAGGGAGAGAGACGGAGTGAGAGAGGGGGATGGCGAGAGGGAGAGAAAGAGGGGGATGGAGAGAGAGAGAGACGGAGTGAGAGAGGGGGATGGAGAGACGGAGAGAGAGGGGGGATGGAGAGAGAGAGAGACGGAGTGAGAGAGGGGGATGGAGAGACGGAGAGAGAGAGGGGGATGGAGAGAGAGAGAGAGACGGAGTGAGAGAGGGGGATGGAGAGAGGGAGAGAGAGGGGGGATGGAGAGAGAGAGAGACGGAGTGAGAGAGGGGGATGGCGAGACGGAGAGAGAGAGGGGGATGGAGAGAGAAAGAGAGAGAGAGAGAGAGATGGAGTGAGAGAGGGTGATGGAGAGAGAGACGGAGAGAGAGAGGGGGATGGAGAGAGAGAGAGAGAGAGAGACGGAGTGAGAGAGGGGGATGGAGAGAGAGAGGGGGATGGAGAGAGAGAGGGGGATGGGGAGAGAGAGAGACGGAGTGAGAGAGGGGGATGGAGAGAGAGAGAGAGAGACGGAGTGAGAGAGGGGGATGGAGAGAGAGAGGGGGATGGAGAGAGAGAGGGGGATTGAGAGAGAGACGGAGTAAGAGAGGGGGATGGAGAGAGAGAGGGGGATGGAGAGAGAGACGTAGTGAGAGAGGGGGACGGAGAGAGAGAGGGGGATGGAGGGAGAGAGAGAGAGACGGAGTGAGAGAGGGGGATGGAGAGAGAGAGGGGGATGGAGAGAGAGAGAGAGAGACGGAGTGAGAGAGGGGGATGGAGAGAGAGGGGGATGGAGAGAGAGAGAGAGAGACGGAGTGAGAGAGGGGGATGGAGAGAGAGAGGGGGATGGAGAGAGAGAGAGAGAGAGACGGAGTGAGAGAGGGGGATGGAGAGAGAGAGGTGGATGGGTAGAGAGAGGGGGATGGAGAGAGAGAGAGAGAGAGACGGAGAGAGAGAGGGGGATGGAGAAAGAGGGGGGGATGGAGAGTGTTGCTAAAAGCCTGTTGGTAATAATGCCCTGTAGCATTTCCCCAGATGATAATAACATACGGGGTACTAGAATATCTGTGATCCAGCAGCTGAATACAGTATGAATACACAGACAGACAATGGATAGACCGGCCACTCGCTTTGTAGCTTTAAACAGCGTACAAAACAAATTGCTTTTTTTTCTCTAGGGCTACCTGCAGATGTAATTGTAACATGCACTGCTACAGCTTTGATGTTTTAGTCCTGTCGTACATGCAAGGAGGATGTGCTCATACATAATAACTGTGTTGTTGAAAGACCTGATCCAATCCAACGCTGCTGTTACTGTTACTGTATTCAACTCTATTGCGCAACAGTTAAAACATCAACTGATTCTACTTGTCTACCCATGTGTGAAAGTCTTTTAAATCAGCTTTATATCTTGGTGTTTCCATTTACTGACCCCTGAGTCACTCCTCAAACAAAACTAACTTTCCTGTTCTCTCTCTCTCTCTCTCTCTCTCTCTCGCTCTCTCTCTCTCGCTCTCTCTCGCTCTCTCTCTCTCGCTCTCTCCCTCTCTCCCTCTCGCTTTCTCTCTCGTTCTCTTCCTCTCTCTCTATCTTCCTCTCTCTCTTCCCTCTCGCTCGCTCTCTCTCCCTCTCTCTTTCCTCCTTTCTCCCCCTCTCGCTCTCTCCACCTCTCGCTCTCCCCCCCTCTCTCTCTCTCTCACTCTCGCTCCCTCTCTCTCACTCTCTCTCCCTCTCTCTCTCTCTTTCTCACTCTCCCCTCTCTCTTACTCTCCCTCACCTAATTTCTCTCTCTCTTTCCCTCCCTCTCTTTCTCTCCCCTCTCCCCTCTCTCTCTCTCTCTCTCTCTCTCTCTCCCTGTCTCTCTCTCTCTCTTTCTCACTCTCCCTCTCTCTCTTTCTCTCTCACGCGCCCCCATCTCTCTCTCCTTCTCTCTCTCTCACTCTCCTCTCTCTGGTAAATGCTCAAGTGTTTGTTGATCCCTTCAGCAAAGTGAAATCCCGCATGACTGCCTTTCTTAGCCACGTGTTCTCTCTCTCTCTCTTCTCCCTTCTCCCTCTTTCTCTCTCACCTTCTCTCTCTCTCTCTCTCTCTCTCTCTTCTCCCTTCTCCCTCTTTCTCTCTCGCCTTCTCTCTCTCTCTCTTCTCCCTTCTCTCTCTTTCCCTCAAATGTGAAGGGGGATATCTAGTCAGTTTTGCATTTAACCCAACCCCCCTGAATCAGAGAGGTGCAGGGAGCTGTCCTTAATCCACGTCATCAGCACTCGGGGAGCAGGTGTTGTGGGGGAAAACTGCCTTGCTCAAGGGCAGAACAGCAGATATTTCCACCTTGCTGGCTCGGGGATTCAAACAAGGAAACGTTTGTTTACTGTCCCAACGCTATCACCACAAGGCTACCAAGGCAGATCTGTTTCGGTGTTCCAGTAAGCAACCCAACTGGTGTGTGCGTGTGTATACATTTGGATGCGTGTGTCTTTACCTTAATCAGATCTTCAAATTATTTCCATATTCTGTTTCTAGTTTGGGGAATTTGGGGTATTTTATTAGGATCCCCATTAGCTGTTGCAAAAGCAGTAGCTACTCTTCCTGGTGTCCACACAGGACATGCAACCTGACATAGTCCAGAACATTAGTTGACAAGAATAGGACAGAAATACATCAATAAACTGTTTTATTTTTAAAAAGGCACACAGAGCCTACATGTCAATACATACACAAACTATCTAAGTTAAATAGGGGAGAGGCGGTGTGCCGCGAGGTCGGTGTGCCGTGAGGTCGCTGTGCCGCGAGGTCGGTGTGCCGTGAAGTCGCTGTGCCGCGAGGTCGGTGTGCCGCGAGGTCGGTGTGCCGCGAGGTCGGTGTGCCGTCAGGCTGGTGTGCCGTCAGGTTGGTGTTCCGGCAGGTGGTGTGCCGTCAGGCTGGTGTGCCGTCAGGCTGGTGTGCCGTCAGGTTGGTGTGCCGTCAGGCTGGTGTGCCGTCAGGTTGGTGTTCCGGCAGGTGGTGTGCCGTGAAGTCGGTGTGCCGCGAGGTCGGAGTGCCGCGAGGTCGGTGTGCCGTCAGGCTGGTGTGCCGTCAGGTTGGTGTTCCGGCAGGTGGTGTGCCGTCAGGCTGGTGTGCCGTCAGGCTGGTGTGCCGTCAGGTTGGTGTGCCGTCAGGCTGGTGTGCCGTCAGGTTGGTGTTCCGGCAGGTGGTGTGCCGTGAAGTCGCTGTGCCGCAAGGTCGGTGTGCCGCGAGGTCGGTGTGCCGCGAGGTCGGTGTGCCGTCAGGTTGGTGTTCCGGCAGGTGGTGTGCCGTGAGGTCGGTGTTCCGGCAGGCGGTGTGCCGTCAGGTTGGTGTTCCGGCAGGTGGTGTGCCGCGAGGTCGGTGTGCCGGCAGGCGGTGGGCCGTGAGGTCGGTGTGCCGGCAGGTGGTGTGCCGTGAGATCGGTGTGCCGGCAGGTGGTGTGCCGTGAGGTCGGTGTGCCGGCAGGCGGTGTGCCGGCAGGCGGTGGGCCGTGAGGTCGGTGTGCCGGCAGGTTGTGGGCCGTGAGGTCAGTGTGCCGGCAGGTGGTGTGTCGTGAGGTCGGTGTGCCGGCAGGCGGTGGGCCGTGAGGTCGGTGTGCCGGCAGGTGGTGTGCCGTGAGGTCGGTGTGCCGGCAGGCGGTGTGCCGTGAGGTCGGTGTGCCGGCAGGCGGTGTGCCGTTAGGCGGTGTGCCGTCAGGCGGTGTGCCGTCAGGTGGTGTGCTGTGAGGTGGTGTGCCGTGAGGTCGATGTGAGTGCCGTGAGGTCGGTGTGAGTGCCGTGAGGTCGGTGTGAGTGCCGTGATGTCGGTGTGAGTGCCGTGATGTCGGTGTGAGTGCTGTGAGGTCGGTGTGCCGTGAGGTCAGTGTAAGTGCCGTGAGGTCAGTGTGCCGGCAGGCGGTGTGCCGTGACGTCGGTGTGAGTGCCGTGACGTCGGTGTGAGTGTCGTGACGTCGGTGTGAGTGCCGTGAGGTCGGTGTGAGTGCCGTGACGTCGGTGTGAGTGCCGTGAGGTAGGTGTGCCGCCAGGTGTCGGCAAAGAAGAGCAGCTTGTTGATGACTGATCTCTCTCTTGTAAGTAGAGCACAGACTGTGACGTGCCCCCTCTATTTACCTCCCTTCTCATTGCTCAACCAATCACCAGCATCGGTGTGCATTTCAGGAAGCGCAAGTCTTTTCATATTTGTTTTTCCCACGAGGCATTGCTGCACAGTCGAAGGGTAAGCTAATCCACCCCATCTAGAAGAGGAGGGATAGAAAGAGACGCCCATGATGACTCACCCCTCTCTCTTTCTCCCTCCATCCTCTGCTTTCCATCGGGGGGGTTGAGGGATAGCATACCGGTAGCTATGAATATAGAATGTATGGTGTATATATACAGATCTCTATATTGTTGGTGGTACATGACATTTGGGCTGCAGTCTGATTCTCAAACCTTCTTACCGAAGTGTACACTTGTTTACTACCCCCATGGGTTAAAAAGGAAAGGACTGTAAGAAAAATGGTTGAAAGCCTTTGTCATTGAGGCAGGTACAGTTGGATTAGTGGTAGGGCACTTTTTGATGGCTCAGAGCAGAATAAGGTAAGTGTTTTTATTAAGTCATGATTAGGTTGGTTGTGGACATGTTTTTAGGGTCATATTGTGTCTGTTGACCTTTGTGTCTGAAGCCCTGTAGCTGTGAATCTGTTACAGACCTGCAACAGCCACAAGTGGTATTAAGTTGTGTTTTATGGCCCATAGATGTTGACATTTGCCCTATCTTGGCCCGTTGGCCATCACAGGGATATAGAAGAGATGAGCAGAGTTTTATGTGATGAGGATAAAGGAGTTTGTGTGTGTGTGTGTGTGTGTGTGTGTGTGTGTGTGTGTGTGTGTGTGTGTGTGTGTGTGTGTGTGTGTGTGTGTGTGTGTGTGTGTGTGTGTGTGACAGATGGGAGAGAGATTTGGGGGATTTTTCCCTAGCTCCCCCAGGATACATACTGCCCTAGGGAACCCCTACCCCTACCCCCACACACAAAACACACACACACACACACACACACACACACACACACACACACACACGCACACACACACATGCACACACAAACACACAAACACACACACACAAAGTCCAGTATCCCAGTAAATCTCTTGAGAACAAAAATGTGCCCAACAAATCCCTCCAATGGGCATTCACACAGGATCATAGACAGCCTATCATATTATGACTTGATCCCCAGTCATAATATATTCTGTTTGTAGTCACTAAGCTGACCTAGAAACACAAATGAGGGGTTTTAGTGAATGGAACCAGGGAAAAGCAGGCATGCCAATCATGTGTGTGTGCATGTGAATATCAGAAGGCAGAATCTTCAGATAGGCAGCTTGAGGCAGAAACTCTTGCATACAGACATGATCTTTAGCTTTTTTGTTAATTACCCAAAAGCATTTCCCCTGGTTCCTGCTAAGAACAAGCTAGTGTGTGACGAGAGGAGAGAGAAAAGGCACAAGTCTTTAAATACCACAAAGAGCTCGCTGTGTGTGTCTAGTTTAAATGGTCCTCACACACACACATGCCACACACACACACACACACACACACACACACACACACACACACACACACACACACACACACACACACACACACACACACACACACACACACACACACACACCACACACACACACACACAAGTCAACAAAAGCCTCTCTCATGGCTGACCTTTCGACTCAGCCAATCAAATTGTCCCCTGCTGCATCCGATTCCATAGAGATAGATAGAGGACTCATCTGTGTATCTGTGCCATTATAGCTTCTGTGACAGCATGGACAGCGCCATTGATGCTATAACCCATACGAATGATTCTCAATATCTCTAAGGGCCTTCCTTACATTTCCTTTCATTTCAGTGTGAAATCATTTTATATTATGGATTGTAGAGGAAAAAATAAGATGTACATTTAAATCAAATCAAAACAAATCAAATCAAATGAATTTATATAGCCCTTTGTACATCAGCTGATATCTCAAAGTGCTGTACAGAAACCCAGCCTAAAACCCCAAACAGCAAGCAATGCAGGTGTAGAAGCAAGCCTTCTAGATTTAGCTGGTCTTTTCCCGGTGTACTTATATAAGTATGTAATGTTGTTGCTGTAGCTGTTAGGGATATTGATGTATGCATGAAGACACTCTGCCTCTGATGTACATTTCAGATGGTCATGATTACACAATGATCATTTTTCTTCAGACCAGCTTTGATTGATTTCTCTCTCTGTTACTTACCGCTAACGACTCTCTCTATTTCATTTCTCTCTCGCTCTCTCTCTGTTTCTCTCTATTTATTTTATCTCACCCTTTACCTTATTTCACTGCCACTCTCTCTGTTTTGTTCTCATACTCATTCCAAGTCATCTTTCTCTCTCTCCTTCTCTCTCTTTCTACCCCTTTTTCTCATACTCCCTCTCTCTTTTTCTCACTCTGATTCATCTGTCCTGCTCTACTTTCCATTTAGTCATCTCTCTCCCTCTCCTCCCCTCTCTCTCTCCCCCTCCTCTCTCTCCCTCTCCTCCCCTCTCTCTCACTCTCCTCTCCTCTCTCCCTCTCCTCTCCTCTCTCTCCTCCTCTCTCTCCCTCTCCTCCCCTTTCTCTCCTCCCCTCTCTCTCCCTCTCCTCCCTTCTCTCCCCATTTCCTCCCCTCTCTCTCATCCTCTCTCTCTCCCTCTCCTCCCCTCTCTCTCTCTTTCCTCCTCTCTCTCTCTCCCTCTCCTCCTCTCTCTCTCCCTCTCATCCTCCTCTCTCTCCCTCTCTGTCTCTCCCTCTCCTCCTCCTCTCTCTCCCTCTCCTCCCCTCTCTCCCTCTCTCCTCCTTCTCTCTCCCTCTCCTCCTCTCTCTCCCTCTCCCCTCTCTCTCCCTCTCCTCCTCCTCTTTCTCCCCCTCTGTCTCTCACTCTCCTCCGCCTCTCTCTCCCTCTCCTCTCTCTTTCCCCCTCCTCTCTCTCCCTCTCCTCCCCTCTCTCTCACTCTCCTCTCCTCTCTCCCTCTCCTCTCCTCTCTCCTCCCCTCTCTCTCCCTCTCCTCCCTTATCTCCCCCTTTCCTCCCCTCTCTCTCATCCTCTCTCTCTCCCTCTCCTCCTCCTCTTTCTCCCCCTCTGTCTCTCACTCTCCTCCGCCTCTCTCTCCCTCTCCTCTCTCTCTCCCCCTCCTCTCTCTCACTCTCCTCCCCTCTCTCTCACTCTCCTCTCCTCTCTCCCTCTCCTCTCCTCTTTCTCCTCCTCTCTCTCCCTTTCCTCCCCTCTCTCTCCCCTCTCTCTCCCTCTCCTCCCTTATCTCCCCTTTCCTCCCCTCTCTCTCATCCTCTCTCTCTCCCTTTCCTCCTCTCTCTCTCCTCCTCTCCTCTTCTCTCTCCCCCTCTCCTCCTCTCTCTCTCCTCTCTCTCTCTTTCTACCCATTTTTCTCATACTCCCTCTCTCTTTTTCTCACTCTGATTCATCTGTCCATTTTGTCATCTCTCTCCCTCTCCTCTTCTCTCTCTCTCTCTCCCTCTCCTCCTCTCTCTCTCCCTCTCCTCCTCTCTCCCTCTCCTCTCTCTCACTCTCCTCCCCTCTCTCTCCTCCTCTCTCTCTCCCTCTCCTCCTCCTCTCTCTCCCTTTCTGTCTCTCCCTCTCCTCCCCTCTCTCCCTCTCTCCTCCTTCTCTCTCCCTCTCCTCCTCCTCTCTCTCCCTCTCCCCTCTCTCTCCCTATCCTCCTCCTCTTTCTCCCCCTCTGTCTCTCCCTCTCCTCCGCCTCTCTCTTCCTCTCCTCCCCTCTCTCCTCCTAGTAACAGTCTCTAAGGTGCATGTACCGGGTGGTAGCCGGCTAGTAACCGTCTCTAAGGTGCATGTACCGGGTGGTAGCCGGCTAGTAACAGTCTCTAAAGTGCATGTACCGGGTGGTAGCCGGCTAGTAACAGTCTTTAAGGTGCATGTACCGGGTGGTAGCCAATTAGTAACAGTCTTTAAGGTGCATGTACCGGGTGGTAGCCGGCCAGTAACAGTCTTTAAGGTGCATGTACCGGGTGGTAGCCGGCTAGTAACAGTCTTTAAGGTGCATGTACCGGGTGGTAGCCGGCTAGTAACAGTCTTTAAGGTGCATGTACCGGGTGGTAGCCGGCTAATAACAGTCTCTAAGGTACCGGGTGGTAGCCGGCTAGTAACAGTCTTTAAAGTGCATGTACCGGGTGGTAGCCGGCTAGTAACAGTCTTTAAGGTGCATGTACCGGGTAGTAGCCGGCTAGTAACAGTCTCTAAGGTGCATGTACCGGGTGGTAGCCGGCTAATAACAGTCTCTAAGGTGCATGTACCGGGTGGTAGCCGGCTAATAACAGTCTCTAAGGTGCATGTACCGGGTGGTAGCCGGCTAGTAACAGTGACTAAAGTTCAGGGTACTGGGTAGTGACTGTTTAACAGTCTGATGGCCTGGCGATAGAAGCTATTTTATCCCTCTCGGTCCCAGCTTTGGTGCACATGTAATGTCTCCGCCTTCTAGATGTTAGTGGGGTGAATAGGCCGTGGTTTGGGTGGCTGAGGTCCTTAAAGATCTTCTTGGCTTTCTGGTGACACCGGGTGCTGTAGATGCCCTGGAGGGCAGGCAGTGTGCCCCCGGTGATGTGTTGGGCTTACTGGTGAATAAAACTCTGGATATATGAAATACTCTATTAGTAGTAGGAGAGCCCTTGCGGTTGCGGGCGGTGCAATCCCGTACCAGGTGGTGATACAGCCGATAGGATGCTCTCAATGGGGCATCTGTAGAAGTTGGTGAGGGTTTTAGGGACCAAGACGATATTCTTCAGCCTCCTGAGGTTGAAGAGGCACTGTTGCGCCTTCTTTGAAGGGGCCATTTCAATTCCTCAGTGATGTGCACTAGAAGCTTTTAAACCTTTCCACTGCGGCCCAGTCGATGGGGGCATGCTCTCTCTGCTGTCTTCTGTAGTCCACCATCAGCTCCTTCGTTTTTGTTGACGTTTCCTGGCACCACTCCGCCAGGCCTCTCACCTACTCCCTGTAGGCTGTCTCGTCGTTGTAGGTAATCAGAAACTGTTTTGTCATCAGCAAACTAAATGGTTGAGTTTGAAATGTGTGTGGCTACCAAGTCATGGGTGAACAGGGTGTACAGGAGGGGGCTGAGCACGCACCCCTCTGGGGCCCTCATGTTGAGGATCGCTTGGCGTAAGTGTTGTTGCCTACCTTCACCACTTGGGGTCTGCCCGTCAGGAAGTCCAGGACCCAGTTGCACAGGGAGACCCAGGGCCCTGAGCTTAGTGATGAGCTTGGAGGGCGGTTTTGTGTTGAAGACTGAGATGTAGTCGATGAACAGCATTCTTACATAGGTACAGTAGTTCTCTTGCCCAGGTCAGAAAGGACAGTGTGCAGTGCAATTGCGATCGGCGTCCATGAATCTGTTAGGGCGGTATGCAAATTGTACTGGGTCTAGGGAGTTGGGTAAGGTGGAGGTGATATGGTCCTTAACTACACCCTCAAAGCACTTCATGATGACAGAAGTGAGTGCTACGGGGAAATAAATATACTTGGGTACAGGAACAATAGTGGACATCTTGAAGCAAGTGGGAACAACAGACTGGGACAGACAACAGACTGGGATATGTTCTTAAAAACTCCAGACAGCTTGTCTGCACATGCTCTGAGAACGCGGCTCGGGATGTCGTCTGGGCCAGTAGCCTAGCAATGATTAACATTCTTATATGACCTACTCATGTCGGCCACGGAGAACGAGAGCACATAGTCCTCGTAAGCGGTGAGGGCCTGCGTCGGCTACTCCATGTTGTTTTCCTCGAAGTGGGAGAAGAAGGTGTTTAACTCGTCCAGGAGCGAGGCTTCAGTGTCCACGGCGTGGCTGGCATCTCATATCTCAGCCGTTGAACTGTGACTACACTTTTTACCTTTACTGTCGTTTTGCTTCTTTGATTGCCTTACGGAGGTCATCGCTAGTCTGTTTGTACACATCGATGTTCTCAGTCACCTTGCCATGGCTAAATGCAGTGGTTCGCGCTTGTAGTTTTGCACGAATTTTGCCATCTATCCACGGTTTTTGGTTTGGATAAGTTGTAATCGTCACAGTGGGAACATCATCCTCTATGCACTTCCTGATGAACCCAGTCACCAAGTCAGTGTATACGTCGATACTATTCTCAGAGGCAACCCACATAACCAGAACATTGCGTGATCAAAACAATCTTGAAGCATAGATTCTGATTGGTCAGACCAATATTGAACAGTCCTCACCACGGGTGCTTTCTGCTTAAGTTTCTGCCTATGGGTCGGGAGGAGCAGAATGAAGGCGTGATTTGCCAAAAAGTGGTTGGGGGAGGGTCTTGTAGCCATCCCGGAAGGGAGAGTAGCAATGATCCAGAGTCTGTCATGTGTGTGTAGCACAGGTGATTTCCTTTATTAAAGTCCCCAGCTACAATAAATGTCACCTCAGTTTCCAGTATGTACATAGTCCAGTATAGTTCCTTGAGAGCCGTCGGCAAGATCAGGAGAACAAAAGGACTTGAGTTCCTGTATGTTACCACAATCGCACCATGAGTTGTTAATCATGAAACAAACCTTTATGCCTTTCTTTTTCCCAGTGAGTTCTTTTTTTCTGTCTGCATGATGGACGGGGAACCCTGCTGGCTGAATGGACAGGGACAATATATCCTGAGAGAGCTGTGATTCCATAAAACTGATTAATGTACAGTCCCTGATGTCTCTCTGGAAGGAGATCCTCGCCTACTTTATTGCCCAAGAAATGAACGTTAGCGAGTAATATACTTGGAAGCGGTGGATGGTATGCATCCGCTTGAGTCTGACTAGGGACCCACTTCTTCCTCTTCTCCTCCGTCTGCATTTTGGTGCAGCCCCAGGGATGAATAGAGCTGCATGTTCAAACAAATGATCCAGGTCAGAGAAGTCTAATTTCTGCTCAAATCTCTGATGAGTGACCGCCGATCTAATATCCAAAAGTTATTTCTGGCTGTCAGAAAAAATAAAACATACTTTCGGAGAAAATAATGTAATAAATAACACAAAACAAAAAAAAATACTGTGAAGTTGCTTAGGAGCTTGAAACAGGGTGACCATGTCTGTCGGTGCCATCCTGCTAAAATGCTTTAGCTATTAATTAATTACCTCTAGTGCATCATCAATAGGATCAACGAGGCCTTGAGGGACTCAGAGACTGACAGCTGAGATCTCTGAGGATCGACCTGGTTTTTGCACCGTCCCTCTCATCATGCTATAATGACCCTCTCACGGCACCACAGAGGGGTATTAGTGTGTGACCCTTGACCTCTTCCAGCTCACCAGGATATCGACAGCTCCCCATTACGTCCTGACTGCCACAATAGGGCCGACCCTAAACTCTAGTGTGAAAATGTCTTGTTTTCTGCCCTTCCTCAAAGAAAGAGTATGATAAGCACTAATTACTTCCTTATTAACCATTTACTAACTACACCTACAGCATTTAGTAATCTCTTATTAAACATTTATTAACAGTAGAAAGGGTCTGCCTCTAGTGAAGTTATCTGCAGGTCATGAAATGCGTAGTAGCCTGTGCTGGATACCCAGAGGTCGCCTTGTTCTCTCCTCTGCAGTGTAAATATTATTGGATGGATATCCCCACCAGAGATAAACGCTGGTTACAGATGCCATCTCCTTCACAGGGAGCCACAGGCTGTTTGTTTGTTGAGGTAAACACATGTTTCTGCTAGTTAGCAACGTGCCCTAAGAGCTGTGTTGTGTTTGGTAAAGTAGAATCAAAATCATGTAAGGACTGCCCATCCATATCTTATACCTGTTATAAAACTAATAAATGCCTGCATACATTTTCCTTGGACTAACCAGATTAATAGTCAGAGCAGAGACACCTAAGAGAGTGGATTCTCTGCCCTCACTAGCATGAAAACTAAATACAAGCACAGACTGTGTGGAAAATGATTTAAGACAGACTCTCTCCAGTACAACCCAACATTGCAGAGTTATGTGCATCCTTTCAAGCACACCCTTCTCATTAACCTGTGGTGAATAATTCACAATTTTCAATGAACAAATAAAGTTTTATATGTAAGATGGTTAAACAAAGAGCAAAGTGATTGATTATTATTATATTATTATTTGTGCCCTGGTCCTTTAAAGAGCTCTTTGTCACTTCCCACGAGCTGCCTTGTGACAAAAACTCACACTCATTCTTATGTTTAATAAATGTATTGTATAGTGTTTGTGTGGCAGTCTTACAATGATGACAAAAAACAACATTTGAGAGTGCGCTGACCCTTGTGCTAGAGGGGGTATGTAGCTGGAGGTTGAATGTTTGAAGGGGTACGGGACTATAAAATGTTTGGGAACCACTGCCTAAGAGCATGGTGAAGCTATTAGTTACACTTTGGATGGTGTATCAAGACACCCAGTCATGACAAAGATACAGGCTTCCTTCCTAACTCAGTTGCCAGAGTGGAAGGAAACCGCTCAGGGATTTCACCATGAGGCCAATGGTGACTTTAAAATAGTTACAGAGTTTAATGGTTGTGATTGGAGAAAACTGAGGATGGATCAACAACATTGAAGTTACTCTACAATACTAACCTAATTGACGAGAAGGAAGCCTGTACAGAAGAAAAATAAATATTCCAAAACTTGCATCCTGTTTGCAACAAGGCACTAACGTAATACTGCAAAAAATGTGGCAAAGCAATTCACTTTTTGTCCTGAATACAAAGTGTTATGTCTGGAGGAAATCCAACACAACAAATCCAACACTGAGTACCACTCTCCATATTGTCAAACATGCTGGTGGCTGAATCATGTTAAGGGTATGCTTGCAATTGTTAAGGACTGGGGAGTTTTAGGTAGGTGAGGTGTGTGTAACCTACGTTGAGAATGGGGTAAGTGGGTGTGTGTAACCTACGTTGAGAATGAGGTAGGTGGGTGTGTGTAACCTACGTTGAGAATGAGGTAGGTGGGTGTGTGTAACCTACGTTGAGAATGAGGTAGGTGGGTGTGTGTAACCTACGTTGAGAATGAGGTAGGTGGGTGTGTGTAACCTACATTGTGAATGAGGTAGGTGGGTGTGTGTAACCTACATTGAGAATGAGGTAGGTGGGTGTGTGTAACCTGCGTTGAGAATGAGGTAGGTGGGTGTGTGTAACCTACGTTGAGAATGAGGTAGGTGGGTGTGTGTAACCTACGTTGAGAATGAGGTAGGTGGGTGTGTGTAACCTACGTTGAGAATGAGGTAGGTGGGTGTGTGTAACCTACATTGTGAATGAGGTAGGGGGGTGTGTGTAACCTACATTGAGAATGAGGTAGGTGGGTGTGTGTAACCTGCGTTGAGAATGAGGTAGGTGGGCGTGTGTAACCTACGTTGAGAATGAGGTAGGTGGGTGTGTGTAACCTATGTTGAGAATGAGGTAGGTGGGTGTGTGTAACCTACATTGAGAATGAGGTAGGTGGGTGTGTGTAACCTACATTGTGAATGAGGTAGGTGGGTGTGTGTAACCTACATTGAGAATGAGGTAGGTGGGTGTGTGTAACCTGTGTTGAGAATGAGGTAGGTGGGCGTGTGTAACCTACGTTGAGAATGAGGTAGGTGGGTGTGTGTAACCTACTTTGAGAATGAGGTAGGTGGGTGTGTGTAACCTACGTTGAGAAAGAGGTAGGTGGGCGTGTGTAACCTACGTTGAGAATGAGGTAGGTGGGTGTGTGTAACCTACTTTGAGAATGAGGTAGGTGGGTGTGTGTAACCTACGTTGAGAATGAGGTAGGTGGGGGTGTGTAACCTACGTTGAGAATGAGGTAGGTGGGTGTGTGTAACCTACGTTGAGAATGAGGTAGGTGGGTGTGTGTAACCTACGTTGAGAATGAGGTAGGTGGGTGTGTGTAACCTACATTGAGAATGGGGTAGGTGGGTGTGTGTAACCTACGTTGAGAATGAGGTAGGTGGGTGTGTGTAACCTACATCGAGAATGAGGTAGGTGGGTGTGTGTAACCTACTTTGAGAATGAGGTAGGTGGGTGTGTGTAACCTACTTTGAGAATGAGGTAGGTGGGTGTGTGTGTGTAACCTACGTTGAGAATGAGGTAGGTGGGTGTGTGTAACCTACTTTGAGAATGAGGTAGGTGGGTGTGTGTATCCTACAATGAGAATGAGGTAAATGGGTGTGTGTATCCTACATTGAGAATGAGGTAGGTGGGTGTGTATATCCTACATTGAGAATGAGGTAGGTGAGCGTGTGTAACCTACATTGAGCCTGAGGGTGGGAAGTCGATGAGATTCAGAGTGGGTCTGTATGTGTGTCTGGAGTTTGGAAGGGTTTCAGTTATGGGGCTGAGATTGAGAATAAGTGTGGGTGGTGTGTGTGTGGGATATAGGAGAGATGAGCAGAGGTTTATGTGATGAGGATAAAGGAGTGTGTGTGTGGTGTGTGTGTGTGTGTGTGTGTGTGTGTGTGTGTGTGTGTGTGTGTGTGTGTGTGTGTGTGTGTGTGTGTGTGTGTGTGTGTGTGTGTGTGTGTGTGTGTGTGTGTGTGTGTGTGTGGTAGATCCTCTGTGATCAGGGAGGAGATTTGTGAAAGCCCAGTGTAGAGGACCAGATGGCTGGGAGTCAACCACCTCATTGCCCCCTTCTCTCTCCCTCTTACTCTCTCTCTCCCTCTTACTCTCCCTCTCTTTCTCTCTCCCTCTTACTCTCCCTCTCTCCCTCTTACGCTCTCTCTCTCCCTCTTACTTTCTCTCCCTCTTACTCTCTCTCTCTCCCTCTTACTCTCTCTCTCTCCCTCTTACTCTCCCTCCCTCCCTCTTACTCTCCCTCCCTCCCTCTTACTCTCTCTCTCCCTCCCTCTTACCCTCTCTCTCTCCCTCTTACTCTCTCTCTCCCTCTTACTCTCTCAATTCAATTCAATTCAAGGGCTTTATTGGCATGGGAAACATGTGTTAACATTGCCAAAGCAAGTGAGGTAGACAACATACAAAGTGAATATATAAAGTGAAAAACAACAAAAATTAACAGTAAACATTACACATACAGAGGTTTCAAAACAGTAAAGACATTACAAATGTCATATTATATATATATACAGTGTTTTAACAATGTACAAATGGTTAAAGGACACAAGATAAAATAAATAAGCATAAATATGGGTTGTATTTACAATGGTGTTTGTTCTTCACTGGTTGCCCTTTTCTTGTGGCAACAGGTCACACATCTTGCTGCTGTGATTGCACACTGTGGAATTTCACCCAGTAGATATGGGAGTTTATCAAAATTGGATTTGTTTTCAAATTCTTTGTTGAACTGTGTAATCTGAGGGAAATATGTATCTCTAATATGGTCATACATTGGGCAGGAGGTTAGGAAGTGCAGGTCAGTTTACACCTAATTTTGTGGGCAGTGTGCACACCTCTCTCTCCCTCTTACTCTCTCTCTCCCTCTTACTCTCTCTCAAATCAAATCAAAATCAAATCAAATGTATTTATATAGCCCTTCTTACATCAGCTGATATCTCAAAGTGCTGTACAGAAACCCAGCCTAAAACCCCAAACAGCAAGCAATGCAGGTGTAGAAGCACGGTGGCTAGGAAAAACTCCCTAGAAAGGCCAAAACCTAGAAAGAAACCTAGAGAGGAACCAGGCTATGAGGGGTGGCCAGTCCTCTTCTGGCTGTGCCGGGTGGAGATTATAACAGAACATGGCCAAGATGTTCAAATGTTCATAAGTTGTCGAGGGTGCAGCAAGTCAGCACCTCAGGAGTAAATGTCAGTTGGCTTTTCATAGCCGATCATTAAGAGTATCTCTACCGCTCCTGCTGTCTCTAGAGAGTTGAAAACAGCAGGTATGGGACAGGTAGCACGTCCGGTGAACAGTTCAGGGTTCCATAGCCACAGGCAGAACAGTTGAAACTGGAGCAGCAGCACGGCCAGGTGGACTGGGGACAGCAAGGAGTCATCATGCCAGGTAGTCCTGAGGCATGGTGCTAGGGCTCAGGTCCTCCGAGAGAGAGAAAGAGAAAGAGAAAGAGAGAATTAGAGAGAGCATACTTAAATTCACACAGGACACCGGATAAGACAGGAGAAGTACTCCAGATATAACAGACTGACCCTAGCCCCCCAACACATAAACTACTGCAGCATAAATACTGGAGGCTGAGACAGGAGGGATCAGGAGACACTGTGGCCCCATCCGAAGATACCCCCGGACATGGCCAAATAGGAAGGATATAACCCCACCCACTTTGCCAAAGCACAGCCAGCACACCACTAGAGGGATATCTTCAACCACCAACTTACCATCCTGAGACAAGGCCGAGTAATTAAGTGATTAAGGAAGCAAAAAACTGGCCTTCTTTAGACTAGTTGAGTATCTGGAGCATCAGCATTTGTGGGTTCAATTACAGGCTCAAAATGGCCAGAAACAAAGAACTTTCTTCTGAAACTCATCAGTCTATTCTTGTTCTGAGAAATGAAGGCTATTCCATGCGAGAAATTGCCAAGAAACTGAAGATCTCGTACAACGCTGTGTATTACTCCCTTCACAGAACAGCACAAACTGGCTCTAACTAAAATAGGAAGAGGAATGGGAGGCCCTGGTCCACAACGGAGCAAGAGGACAAGTACATTAGAGTGTCTAGTTTGAGAAACAAACACCTCTCAAGTCCTCAACTGCCATCTTCTTTAAATAGTTCCCGCAAAACACCAGTCTCAATGTCAACAGTGAAGCCGTGACTCCGGGATGCTGGCCTTCTAGACAGAGTTGCAATTAAAAAGCCATATCTCAGACTGGCCAATACAAATAAAAGATTAAGATGGACAAAAGAACACAGACACTGGACAGAGGAACACTGCCTAGAAGGCCAGCATCCCGGAGTCGCCTCTTCACTGTTGACGATGAGACTGGTGTTTTGAGGGTACTATTTAATGAAGCTGCTATAATTGCAAAATGGTCTTCTAATGATCAATTAGCCTTTTAAAATGATACACTTGGATTAGCTAACACAACGTGCCATTGGAACACAGGAGTGATGGCTGCTGATAATGGGCCTCTGTACGTAGACATTCCATTAAAAAATCTGCTGTTTCCAGCTACAATAGTCATTTACAAAATAGTCATTTACAAAATTAACAAGGTACCTGTATTTCTGATCAATTTGATGTTATTTTAATGGACAAAAAAATTCAAAAACAATGACATTTCTAAGTGACCCCAAACTTTTGAACTGTAGTGTACATATTACCTTGACTAACCTGTACCCCGCACATTGACTCGGTACCGGTACCCCCTGTATATAGCCTCGCTATTGTTATTTTACTGCTGCTCTAACTATTTGCTACTTTTATTTCTTATTTTTTACTGATCTATTTTTCTTAAAATGGCATTGTTAGTTAAGGGCTTGTAAGTAAGCATTTCACTGTAAGGTCTACCTACACCTGTTTATTTTATTTTAATTTATTTGGTTAAAGATATAGCAAATAGGGGTGTCATTGCAGTCTGCTACCATTCTCAATGGTTTCCCATCAAGGTTGTCACTACCTGGTGGTTTATCATTGTTGATGGATAACAATAGTTCTTCCACCTCTCCCACACTAACTTGACCAAATTCAAAACAGCAATCCTCTTTCATTATTCAATATTTTATACAAAAATATGATGGTTCACCATGTTATCATTTCACTTCTGAGTTTTTCCACGTTACTAGTGAAATAGTCATTGAAATAATTGGCAATATCATGATAATGATAATCAATCAGTTCATATAGTAGTCATCAAACAAATACCTACCTAATGCACTTTGCTTTTAAGAATCAATTGGTTATATAAATCAAATAGTCATAGACTGATGTGATTCTTATAAAATGGTTATCTATACTTAACCCTCATTTGTCTCTCTCTTTCTCTGTCACTGTCTCTCGCTCTCTGTCTCTCTGTATATGAACATGACCAACACTCTTGGTCAGTGATTGATGTGATTCTTTTCAAATGTAACATCCTGTCTTCCTCTATCTCTCCGTAGGCGCGGCGTAAGGATGTGTTCCTCCAGGAGCGTTACGGCCACTTCAGTCTGACGGACCCCTTCCTGGCCCTGCAGAGGGACTTTGACTGTGTCCCCGGGGGGGACAAAGAACGCCGGCCAGTTGGCTCCAGCCCCATCTCAGTCCTGGAGGCAGTCATGGCGCACTGCAGGAAGATGCAGGAGAGGATGTCAGCACAGCTGGCTGCTGCCGAGAGCAGGCAGAAGAGGGTATACGATGCTACGATACAATATCATGATATGATGTTACGATATGATGACATCCAGACCTGCCGAGATTGCAGACTAGCAAACTCGTTAACTTACAGTATATCGACTTAAAGTTAACACTGCATAACTGTATATTATGTAGACACTAAAGTGCACACCTACGTGCACTTTACACATTGATTTGTTTGTGTGTTTACTAGTTTGTGTGTGAATGTGATTTGGCTCATTTGGCTCATGTTCTGTGTGTGTGTGTGTGTGTGTGAATGAGATTTGGCTCATTTGGCTCATGTTCTGTGTGCGTGCGCGCGTGTGTGTGGTGTGTGTGTGTGTGTGTGTGTGTGTGTGTGTGTGTGTGTGTGTGTGTGTGTGTGTGTGTGTGTGTGCGTGTGCGCGTAAGAGAGATATGAGAGATAATGTATGCATCTAAAAGAGAGATGGTGTATATATTAGGGTTGGGCGATATCAACCTTTGTCCTATCGTGATTATGTACCCATAAAACATTGGGATATACGATTCTGTAGGTTATATAACATATTTGTACAATGTGTGTGTCTAAATCTATGAGGTTAAAAGGCCTATTTACTCTGTTCCATCTGACTGCGCAATCCTCTGTCTCATCAACCCAGCCAGGTACTTTATAAACCAAATCTTCACTATAAAAAGCATCTTGATATTATCTCACATTTCTTTTAGACTAACATTTAGAGATTAGTATAACGTTGTATAAACGTTGCTTTCTGTATCTCCAACATTTGCAATATTGTTTCAATATTCAAATTCGATCTCCAGCTGTCGCGTAGTAATGAACGCATCAGGAGCCAGAATGAGACAAAGAGGCAGGCAGCTTTTCTCAGCCAGTCGAAATCATGAATCAGCATAATTTTATGGATATATACAGAGAAATATCAATAGAAAACAGGCCAAATGAAACGAAGTGCAGATAGTTTGCTGTCTTTCCTGCTTCAGTTTGAAGTTATTGTGTTATCTGTGTTGTTGGCCCCTCTGAACAACAGTGTTCTGACAAAAGAGCACATTTTCTATGCCAGGTGAAATCATTTGCTCGATGTTATCAAATCAAATCAAATCAAATTTTATTTGTCACATACACAAAACAAAATAAACAAAAAAGTGAAAGTAACATATCCTGGTTTCAAGAGAAATGAGTATTTCACATAGATTTCCCTAAATAAGTAAATCAAATAAAATGTTATTTGTTACATACACATGGTTAGCAGATGTTTATGCGAGTGGAGCGAAATGCTTGTGCTTCTAGTTCCGACAATGCAGTAATAACCAACGAGTAATCTAACCTAACAATTCCAAAACTACTACCTTACTACAAGTGTAAAGGGATAAAGAATATGTACATAAAGATATGTGAATGAGTGATGGTACAGAACGGCATAGGCAAGATGCAGTAGATGGTATCGAGAACAGTATATACATATGAGATGAGTATGTAAACAAAGTGGCATAGTTTAAAGTGGCTAGTGATACATGTATTACATAAAGATGCAGTAGATGATATAGAGTACAGTATATACGTAGACATATGAGATGAATAATGTAGGGTATGTAAACATTATATTAAGTAGCATTGTTTAAAGTGGCTAGTGATATATTTGACATCAATTCCCATTATTAAAGTGGCTGTAGTTGAGTCAGTGTGTTGGCAGCAGCCACTCAATGTTAGTGGTGGCTGTTTGGCCTTGAGTCTGATGGCCTTGAGATAGAAGCTGTTTTTCAGTCTCTCGGTCCCAGCTTTGATGCACCTGTACTGACCTCGCCTTCTGGATGATAGCGGGGTGAACAGGCAATGGCTCGGGTGGTTGTTGTCCTTGATGATCTTTATGGCCTTCCTGTGACATCGGGTGGTGTAGGTGTCCTGGAGGGCAGGTAGTTTGCCACCGGTGATGCATTGTGCGGACCTCACTACCCTCTGGAGAGCCTTACAGTTGAGGGCGGAGCAGTTGCCGTACCAGGCGGTGATACAGCCCGACAGGATGCTCTCGATTGTGCATCTGTAGAAGTTTGTGAGTGCTTTTGGTGACAAGCCGAATTTCTTCAGCCTCCTGAGGTTGAAGAGGCGCTGCTGCGCCTTCATCACGATGCTGTCTGTGTGGGTGGACCAATTCAGTTTGTCTGTGATGTGTACGCCGAGGAACTTAAAACTTACTACCCTCTCCACTGCTGTTCCATCGATGTGGATAGGGGGGTGTTCCCTCTGCTGTTTCCTGAAGTCCACAATCATCTCCTTAGTTTTGTTGACGTTGAGTGTGAGGTTATTTTCCTGACACAACACTCCGAGGGCCCTCACCTCCTCCCTGTAGGCCGTCTCGTCGTTGTTGGTAATCAAGCCTACCACTGTTGTGTCGTCCGCAAACTTGATGGTTGAGTTGGAGGCGTGCGTGGCCACGCAGTCGTGGGTGAACAGGGAGTACAGGAGAGGGCTCAGAACGCACCCTTGTGGGGCCCCAGTGTTGAGGATCAGCGGGGTGGAGATGTTGTTACCTACCCTCACCACCTGGGGGCGGCCCGTCAGGAAGTCCAGTACCCAGTTGCACAGGGCGGGGTCGAGACCTAGGGTCTCGAGCTTGATGACGAGTTTGGAGGGTACTATGGTGTTAAATGCTGAGCTGTAGTCGATGAACAGCATTCTCACATAGGTATTCCTCTTGTCCAGATGGGTTAGGGCAGTGTGCAGTGTGGTTGAGATTGCATCGTCTGTGGACCTATTTGGGCGGTAAGCAAATTGGAGTGGGTCTAGGGTGTCAGGTAGGGTGGAGGTGATATAGTGCTTGACTAGTCTCTCAAAGCACTTCATGATGACGGAAGTGAGTGCTACAGCGCGGTAGTTGTTTAGCTCAGTTACCTTAGCTTTCTTGGGAACAGGAACAATGGTGGCCCTCTTGAAGCATGTGGGAACAGCAGACTGGGATAGGGATTGATTGAATATGTCCGTAAACACACCAGCCAGCTGGTCTGCGCATGCTCTGAGGGCGCGGCTGGGGATGCCGTCTGGGCCTGCAGCCTTGCGAGGGTTAACACGTTTAAATGTTTTACTCACCTCGGCTGCAGTGAAGGAGTTTGTTTTGGTTGCGGGCCGTGTCAGTGGCACTGTATTGTCCTCAAAGTGGGCAAAAAAGTTATTTAGTCTGCCTGGGAGCAAGGCATCCTGGTCCGTGACTGGGCTGGTTTTCTTTTTGTAATCCGTGATTGACTGTAGACCCTGCCACATACCTCTTGTGTCTGAGCCGTTGAATTGCGATTGTACTTTGTCTCTATATTGACGCTTAGCTTGTTTGATTGCCTTGCGGAGGGAATAGCTACACTGTTTGTATTCGGTCATGTTTCTGGTCACCTTGCCCTGATTAAAAGCAGTGGTTCGCGCTTTCAGTTTCACGTGAATGCTGCCATCAATCCACGATTTCTGGTTTGGGAATGTTTTAATCGTTGCTATGGGAACGACATCTTCAACGCACGTTCTAATGAACTCGCTCACCGAATCAGCGTATTCGTCAATGTTGTTGTCTGACGCAATACGAAACATATCCCAGTCCACGTGATGGAAGCAGTCTTGGAGTGTGGAATCAGATTGGTCGGACCAGCGTTGAACAGACCTCAGCGCGGGAGCTTCTTGTTTTAGTTTCTGTTTGTAGGCAGGGAGCAACAAAATGGAGTCGTGTTCAGCTTTTCCGAAAGGAGAGCGGGAGAGGGCCTTATATGCGTCGCGGAAGTTACAATAGCAATGATCCAAGGTTTTGCCAGCCCTGGTTGCGCAATCGATATGCTGATACAATTTAGGGAGTCTTGTTTTCAGATGAGCCTTGTTAAAATCCCCAGCTACAATGAATGCAGCCTCAGGATATGTGGATTCCAGTTTGCAAAGAGTCAAATAAAGTTTGTTCAGAGCCATCGATGTGTCTGCTTGGGGGGGAATATATACGGCTGTGATTATAATCGAAGAGAATTCCCTTGGTAGATAATGCGGTCGACATTTGATTGTGAGGAATTCTAAATCAGGTGAACAGAAGGACTTGAGTTCCTGTATGTTGTTGTGACCACACCACGTCTCGTTAACCATAAAGCATACGCCCCCGCCCCTCTTCTTACCAGAAAGATGTTTGTTTCTGTCGGCGCGATGCGTGGAGAAACCAGGTGGCTGCACCGACTCCGATAGCGTCTCTCCAGTGACCCATGTTTCCGTGAAGCAAAGAACGTTACAGTCTCTGATGTCCCTCTGGAATGCTACCCTTGCTCGGATTTCATCAACCTTGTTGTCAAGAGACTGGACATTGGCGAGAAGTATGCTAGGGAGTGGTGCGCGATGTGCCCGTCTCCGGAGTCTGACCAGAAGACCGCTTCGTTTCCCTTTTTTACGAAGTCGTTTTTTTGGGTCGCCGGCTGGGATCCATTCCTTTGTCCTGGGTGAAAGGCAGAACACAGGATCCGCTTCGCGAAAGTCATATTCTTGGTCGTACTGATGTTGAGTTGACGCTGCTCTTATATTCAGTAGTTCTTCTCGACTGTATGTAATGAAACCTAAGATGACCTGGGGTACCAATGTAAAAAATAACACGTAAAAAAACAAAAAACTGCATAGTTTCCTAGGAACGCGAAGCGAGGCGGCCATCTCTGTCGGCGCCGGAAGTTACCACAATGGATGTATCCAAATAAATGTCACTAGAAAACAGCTTAAACAAATGCAAATGCAGCTACCTCATTGTTATTCTGGCTGCACTGTTTGACGTGACTGTAAATTAGCCATAGTTGGCCAGCTAGCAAGCAAGGGATAAGAACGTTGGCTGCCAGTATGGCAATGGAACATTTAGAACGAACAAATCGATACGGAACAAAAAGACTTCATGACTGGGTCTCATCTCTGGAAAGAACAAACGACCAGCCGGATTGGGAAGCAACCCTAGATTTGTGTTGGGACTATATCTTGTGGAAGGATGAAATAGTATAAATAAATTCATCAAAATAAAGTTTTTAATTTAAAAAATATATATACATATTTGAAAATGTAACCCGTTATATAAAAGTGACAATGCCCTCGAAGCCGGTGTTTGAAGGATATATTGGCATGGTTTGCAGGCCCCCGCCTTCTCATCTCGGGCCTAACAAAACCTTTACCAATATATGACCGACCGGCTCGATTCGTTCTTATGTAGCAGAATTTACCAGCTACATCTGTCAACAGCTGTCGTGTTGCAGTGACATCATGAACATTTTAATGAAATGGATACGTGCATAGTGGAGTCTTTTGTTAAGACATGTAGCTAGCTAGCTAAACAATGAACCATAATCCCAACTCATGACGTTACTAACCTGCATGAATCTGCAGGTAACTAACCAACAAGGTTCAATGTTAGCTAGCTAACATTAGGCTATAACTGACAATGCTTCTGTCACAGATGCCATGGTTGCCCTTAGTTTGAAAATGTAATCCGTAGACATATGTTCTCCTAAGCTATCATACTCCAACTCCACTGATTTCAAAACTCGGTCCTACAGAAAGTGGAGAGCAACACTTATGCAGTTCTACTACACAATGTTTTTTTTAAGCCGCGTTAGACAGGATTACCTACACATACTGACCAGCTCAAATAGACAGAAGCATGGCAAACCAATCCAAACTCATCTCTCGGCATGTCCAGCCCACTCATTATCTCAGCAATTTTAACAATTTAATTCGTATTTACAGATGGCAAACAAGTTTGTTGTTAAGGCACATGAAAGTTCACATGTTCCAGAAGGCATTTCTGCCAAAAAACTAATTTTGATAATAAAAAAAAAGTGTACGTTCAAATGGCTCTCCTTTGAAGTAGTGACGCGCGACATACGCCTAGTTTCCTGAAACGAGTCACGTATATCCTCCAAACACCGGCTTCTCAGGCATTATCACTTACAGTGCCTTTGGAAAGTGTTCAGACCTCTTGACTTTTTCCACATTTTGTTACGGTACAGCCTAAAATGGATTTAAAAAAATAGTTATCCCCAGAAATCTACAAACAATACCCCATAATGACGAAGTGAAAACAGGTTGTCGAAATTGTAGCAAATTTATTTCAAAAAATTTACAGAAATACCTTATTTGAGTTAGGTTTAAATGATATTTTGTCTATTTTCAGAAGTGAAACAGATGTTAGTGTGTAGCTTCCTCCACTGTCCCTGTACTGGGTGTGAACCAGTGATCCTCTGTTGTAGACACATGTGACTGTCCTAATTGACAACATACCAACTGTTTGAGCTATCAAGAAATACCTGATTTGATAGCTCCATCAGTGACATTGTGGAGTGACTTTACGGTACGTTCCTAAGTCCATTACTCAGCCCTTTCAAACTGACTACACAGTGAGTGACCCCAGCCGTTGAGCTGAGCTGTCGATCCCGAGTCACGGAACCAGTGAAACACCCCTTTCAAACTGACTACACAGTGAGTGACCCCAGCCGTTGAGCTGAGCTGTCAATCCCGAGTCACGGAACCAGTGAAACACCCCTTTCAAACTGACTACACAGTGAGTGACCCCAGCCGTTGAGCTGAGCTGTCGATCCCGAGTCACGGAACCAGTGAAACAGACGTCAGTGTGCTGCTAACAGTGTAGCTTCCTCCACTGTCCCTGTCCCCATACCGAACCAGTGATTCTCTGCTCGCAGACACACGTTTGACCTATAGAAAAATAACTACAATTTCAAGTTAGCTGTGGAGTGAGATTAAGGTACGTTCTTAACTTCGTTATAGAAGGAAACTCTCTCTCTCCCATGTTTACACCAATCCAATGCTTTTTAAATTTTGTTTAAAAAAATTGAATGAACTTAAATACCTAGATGATTTTTTCCCCTGTTAGCTAGTAATAGTGATGCACAAGCTAGGCCTATTTGAAACATCGCCATCTACTGGTCATATTTATCCACCAGCTTCAGTAGCTTGAAAACCCTCAAAACGCTGAACATAATTCATGATGGTTTAGATTTGACTTTAGTTCGTTTTGGAGTCAAAGATAATAGTTTTAGTTTTTCATACAGGTCTGTTATTTATTGTTTTTCAGTTTACCACTCTTTTTTCATAATTCGTTTTCATTTTTGTTTCAGTTTACTATAATAACCTTGGAACACACACATAGAGACAAAAGCGGCACACACACTTAAATATCCCCCCTCCCACACACTCCCTCATTCACCCTGCCAACCTCTCATACATACACCCTCGCCCACTCCAACCCTCAACAACTACCTCTCCTGGAATAGAGAAAGAGAGGGAGAATAAGAGAGAGAGTGAGTAAGAGAGAGAGAGAAAGAAGCGAGAGAGAGTAAGAGAGAGAGAAGCGAGTAAGAGAGAGAGGGTGAGTAAGAGAGAGAGAGAGAGAGAGAGAGAAAGAAGCAAGAGAGAGTAAGAGAGAGAGAAGCGAGAGAGAGTGAGAAGCGCAAGAGAGAGAGAGAGAGAGTAAGAGAAAGAGAGAGAGAGTGAATGAGAGAGTAAGAGAGAGAGTGTGAGAAGCGCAAGAGAGAGAGAATAAGAGAGAGTGAGAGAGAGTAAGAGAGAGAGAGAGAGAATAAGAGAGAGAGTGTGAGAAGCGCAAGAGAGAGAGAATAAGAGAGAGAGTAAGAGAGAGAGAGAGAACACATCTGGATGTAGAGTTATTTATATATCCCGAGACTCAGAGGTCTGGACATGCATATGCTAGGGTTGGGCGTTAGCCTATTTAAACTTGACTGGCACCGCGCAGTAAAACAAAGAGTCTCACAGCAGGGCAGCACAACAAGTGGCATTCAGAGTAATTGGCCTAATCCTATTTGCTGTAGCTATTTCAATACTTACTGTGCCTTCGGGAAAGTATTCAGACCCCTTGTCTTTTTCCACATTTTGTTACATTACAACTTTATTCTAAAACTGATTAAATTGATTTTCCCTCATCAATCTACACGCAATACCCCATAACGACAAAGCAAAAGCAGGTTTAGATTCAGACCCTTTATTCAGTACTTTGTTGAAGCACCTTCGGCAGTGATTACAGTCTTGATTATTCTTGGGTATGATGCTACAAGCTTGGCATACCTGTATTTGGGGTGTTTCTCCCATTCTTCTCTGCAGATCTTCTCAAGCTCTGTCAAGTTGGATGGGGAGTGGCCGGGCCACTCAAGGACATTCAAAGACTTGTCCCGAAGCCACTCCTGCGTTATCTTGGCTGTGTGCTTAGGATCATTGTCCTGTTGGAAGGTGAACCTTCGCCCTAGTCTGAGGTCCTGAGTGCTCTGGAGCAGGTTTTCATCAAGGATCTCTCTGTACTTTGACGTGACGCTTGGCATTCAGGCCAAAGAGTTCAATCTTGGTTTCATCAGACCAGAGAATCTTGTTTCTCATGGTCTGAGAGTCTTTAGGTGCCTTTTGGCAAACTCCAAGTGGGCTGTCATGTGCCTTTTACTGAGGAGTGGCTTATGTCTGGACACTACCATAAAGGCCTGATTGGTGGAGTGCTGCAGAGATGGTTGTCCTCCCGGAAGGTTTCCATCCCCACAGATGAACTCTACAGCTCTGTCAGAATGACCATCGGGTTCTTGGACACCTCCCTGACCAAGGCCCTTCTCCCCTGATTGCTCAGTTTGGCCGGGCGGCCAGCTGTAGGAAGAGTCTTGGCGGTTCCAAACTTCCGTTTAAGAGTCCACTGTGTTCTTGGGGACCTTCAATGCTGCAGAATTTTTTTCGTACCCTTATTCCGATCTGTGCCTCGACACAATTCTGTCTCGGAGCTCTATAGACAATTCCTTCCACCTCATGGCTTGGTTTTTGCTCTGACATGCACTATCAACTGTGGGACCTTATATAGACAGGTGTGTGCCTTTTCAAATCATGTCCAATCAATTGAATTTACCACAGATAGACTCCAATCAAGTTGTAGAAACATCTCAAGGATGATCAATGGAAACAGGATGCACCTGAGCTCAAATTCAAGTTTCATAGCAAAGGGTCTGAATACGAATGTAAACTATGACATGACCCATCATCACCTTATGTATTATTGCCCCACAGTTGCAAAGTGACTTCCCCAAAAAACACACACAAATATATTCTACACAAATGGCTCCTAGCCTCCCACGAATGCTTTCTGTCTCTAACACTAAAACTAAAATGAAATCATATAAAAACTAAATATAAATATTTTTTTATACGCCTTAAACAAAATAAAAAATATGCAAATCAGGTCTGAAAAATAACTGAAACTAAACTGAATTTTTTTTAAAATCCCCAAATGAATAGAAATAAAAGTGAATATAAAAACATGAAACTATAATAACCTTGGTGTCATCCATGCAACTGTAAGTGTGTGCAAGTGTGTAAGTGTGTAAGCGCACCTGTGTGTGATAAGTGATAATATCACAGCTCTCCTTGTCCTGCTCCTGAACCCCTCCACCAGTCACAGAGCCTGCTCCTAAACTCCTCCACCAGTCACAGAGCCTGCTCCTGAACCCTTCTACCAGTCACAGAGCCTGCTTCTGAACCCCTCTACCAGTGACAGAGCCTGCTCCTAAACCCATCCAACAGTCACAGAGCCTGCTCCTGAACCCTCCACCAGTCACAGAGCCTGCTCCTGAACCCCTCCACCAGTCACAGAGCCTGCTCCTGAACCCTCCCAAAAGTCACAGAGCCTGCTCCTGAACCCTCCACCAGTCACAGTGCCTGCTCCTAAACCCTCCACCAGTCACAGAGCCTGCTCCTAAACCCTCCACCAGTCACAGAGCCTGCTCCTAAACCCTCCACCAGTCACAGAGCCTGCTCCTAAACCACTCCACCAGTCACAGAGCCTGCTCCTAAACCCTCCACCAGTCACAGAGCCTGCTCCTAAACCCTCCACCAGTCACAGAGCCTGCTCCTAAACCCTCCACCAGTCACAGAGCCTGCTCCTAAACCCTTCCAACAGTCACAGAGCCTGCTCCTGAACCCTCCACCAGTCACAGAGCCTGCTCCTAAACCCTCCACCAGTCACAGAGCCTGCTCCTGAACCCTCCAACAGTCACAGAGCCTGCTCCTAAACCCTCCACCAGTCACAGAGCCTGCTCCTAAACCCTTCTACCAGTCACAGAGCCTGCTCCTAAACCCTCCACCAGTCACAGAGCCTGGTCCTGAACCCCTCCACCAGTCACAGAGCCTGCTCCTAAACCCTCCACCAGTCACAGAGCCTGCTCCTAAACCCTCCACCAGTCACAGAGCCTGCTCCTAAACCCTTCTACCAGTCACAGAGCCTGCTCCTAAACCCTCCACCAGTCACAGAGCCTGCTCCTGAACCCCTCCACCAGTCACAGAGCCTGCTCCTGAACCCTCCACCAGTCACAGAGCCTGCTCCTGAACCCCTCCACCAGTCACAGAGCCTGCTCCTGAACCCTCCCAAAAGTCACAGAGCCTGCTCCTGAACCCTTCCAACAGTCACAGAGCCTGCTCCTGAACCCTCCACCAGTCACAGAGCCTGCTCCTGAACCCCTCCACCAGTCACAGAGCCTGCTCCTGAACCCTCCCAAAAGTCACAGAGCCTGCTCCTGAACCCTCCCAAAAGTCACAGAGCCTGCTCCTGAACCCTTCCAACAGTCACAGAGCCTGCTCCTGAACCCCTCCACCAGTCACAGAGCCTGCTCCTGAACCCTTCTACCAGTCACAGAGCCTGCTCCTGAACCCTTCTACCAGTCACAGAGCCTGGTCCTGAACCCATCCTCCAGTCACAGAGCCTGCTCCTGAACCCTTCTACCAGTCACAGAGCCAGCAGATCCAGAGACTCTCCAACTGGGCTTGTCTGGCCGCAGAGACACCTCTGTTAGCCAGCACTCACTGTGTGCTCCAGATAAGCACTGAGACACACAGCCGGCCAGCCAGGCCAATACTGGACAATAGCCAGGGGAGGAGGAGGAGAGGGAAGGATAGAGGAGGAAAGAATGGGAGAATGAGAGCAGTAGAGGAAGAGTGGGAGGCGAAGGAGGAGTATTGACACAGGGATCCTGTTCCAATACTAATTCTGTTCCAAACCGTTTTGCTACAGTGTGTCCCACTGAACATGAACCAGCCATTGACACAATAAAAGCTGCTACCGCTCCATTGTGACCCAGTGTCACTACAGCAGCACAGCATGGAGTCTAAAACACTAAAATCTCTTGGCTAATTTTCTCCATTACCTCCCTGCTTGCCCCCTTTACTCCCCCTTTCCTTCCCTGAATGTCCCCCATTGTCATCAGTAGGAACTGATTACCCCAGCCCCTTCTCCATCCCTCCCTCCCTCTCTCTCTCCAACACCCCTCACCTTCCTCACCCTCATTCTCTCCTTTCCACTCCTGGAATAAATCACCAACTTACCATCGTTGTTATGGTGACCGGTCCTTTGCTTGCATGGTTGTAGCTAGCTATTACATTCGCCACACACCAGAACATGACAACAACACGAGAAATATGAAACAAATCGTTATCGCTGGCCCTTGAATGTTATCGCTGGCCCTGTGACATAACCTGAACAAAGCCATTTGAGTTGTATAGCTCAAGTCTTGGTTGCTAGACTGCAGAACAAAGCCATTTGAGTTGTATAGCTCAAGTCTTGGTTGCTAGACTGCAGAACAAAGCCATTTGAGTTGTATAGCTCAAGTCTTGGTTGCTAGACTGCAGAACAAAGCCATTTGAGTTGTATAGCTCAAGTCTTGGTTGCTAGACTGCAGGACAAAGCCAACGTTTTATTCTATACCATGTTTATGCATGTTTCTCTGAGTAAGCTTCTTGGAGTATTGATGTGTTTTAAAGCCATGTATGTAATACGCTTTGGTGGACGCAGCCTTTAAGGCTGTGTGCTGGCATAATGAAGGCCCTGCATCATAGATGATTCATGAAGAACAGGGTAGAGTTCAATCCATGAGGTGGCACACATGATGTTGGTGAGATGTACATGAATTATTGGTGAGGTGTACACAGGTTGTTGGTGAGGTGTACACATGATGTTGTTGAGGTGTATACATGATGTTGGTGAGGTGTACACATGATGTTGTTGAGGTGTACACATGATGTTGTTGAAGTGTACACATGATGTTGGTGAGGTGTACACATGATGTTGGTGAGGTGTATACATGATGTTGGTGAGGTGTACACATGATGTTGTTGAAGTGTATACATGATGTTGGTGAGGTGTACACATGATGTTGTTGAGGTGTACACATGATGTTGTTGAGGTGTACACATGATGTTGGTGAGGTGTACACATGATGTTGGTGAGGTGTACACATGATGTTGTTGAGGTGTACACATGATGTTGGTGAGGTGTACACATGATGTTGTTGAAGTGTATACATGATGTTGGTGAGGTGTACACATGATGTTGTTGAGGTGTACACATGATGTTGTTGAGGTGTTCACATGATGTTGTTGAGGTGTATACATGATGTTGGTGAGGTGTACACATGATGTTGGTAAGGTGTACACATGATGTTGGTAAGGTGTATACATGATGTTGTTGAGGTGTACACATGATGTTGTTGAGGTGTACACATGATGTTGGTAAGGTGTATACATGATGTTGGTGAGGTGTATATATTATGTTGGTGAGGTGTATGTATATATGCTGTTGGTGAGGTGTATACGTGATGTTGTTGAGATGTACACAGGTTGTTGGTGAGGTGTATACATGATGTTGGTGAGGTGTACACAGGTTGTTGGTGAGGTGTACACATGATGTTGTTGAGGTGTACACATGATGTTGTTGAGGTGTACACATGATGTTGTTGAGGTGTATACATGATGTTGGTGAGGTGTACACATGATGTTGTTGAGGTGTACACATGATGTTGTTGAGGTGTACACATGATGTTGTTGAGGTGTACACATGATGTTGTTGAGGTGTATACATGATGTTGGTGAGGTGTACACATGATGTTGGTGAGATGTACATGAATTATTGGTGAGGTGTACACAGGTTGTTGGTGAGGTGTACACATGATGTTGTTGAGGTGTATACATGATGTTGGTGAGGTGTATACATGATGTTGGTGAGGTGTACACATGATGTTGTTGAGGTGTACACATGATGTTGTTGAGGTGTACACATGATGTTGTTGAGGTGTATACATGATGTTGGTGAGGTGTACACATGATGTTGTTGAGGTGTACACATGATGTTGTTGAGGTGTATACATGATGTGGGTGAGATGTACACATGATGTTGTTGAGATGTACACATGATGCTGGTGAGTTGTACACATGATGCTGGTGAAGTGTACACATGATGCTGGTGAGGTGTACACATGATGCTGGTGAAGTGTACACATGATGCTGGTGAAGTGTACACATGATGTTGGTGAGGTGTATATATTATGTTGGTGAGGTGTATATATTATGTTGGTGAGGTGTCCATATTATGTTGGTGAGGTGTACACATGATGTTGGTGAGGTGTACACATGATGTTGGTGAGGTGTATATATTATGTTGGTGAGGTGTATACATGATGTTGGTGAGGTGTATATATTATGTTGGTGAGGTGTCCATATTATGTTGGTGAGGTGTACACATGATGTTGGTGAGGTGTACACATTATGTTGTTGAGATGTACACATGATGCTGGTGAAGTGTACACATGATGCTGGTGAAGTGTACACATGGGGTGGACAATACAAGTAAATGAAATGGTCCTATAGGGGTAATAAAGACTATTCTAACAAGACAATATCCTAAATGGGAGAAATTACAATATTTGATCAAGTCAACAGATCTCACCATATTACTGTATAATAATACTATTAGAAGTGCTTCATTTAAAAAGGATGTCATTGCTGTTCAGCTTCCTAGAAGCTATTCAGATTCATAACAATGACATAGCAGTGACTCAGTCAATCAGCCAGAGATGATATGTGTTCATTCCAGTGAAGATTATAGGGGGTTATGTTTGAGAGGGGGGGGGGGGGGGGGGGCAGCCAGGCAGCATAAAGGATATCAGCCTCAGTCTCAGCCTTGTTGTTTGGGCTTGTTAGAGTAGCGGGGCAGGCAATCGCTCGGAATGTCCAGCTAAGCCTGTACCCTCTCTGCCAACGCACAGCTAACAATAGCAGCCGCACTCCAGATATAATCGCCCGGGGTTGACAAGACATTGAAATTCAATCATGTTTAAAACTTTAGATTCCCTCGTCCTTTTTGTGTCTGTGTGAGCGTAGTTCATCCAGTAACTGTTTCTTCTTGTGTGGTCTTTTGCATATTGACTCACTGTTTCTGCTGTTTCTCTGTAACTAATAATTCAATCCCTATTCTAAAATGGAGGGGCTATTATTGGTGTGTTGTAATGGGCCTAGTTTGTAATGAACCTCTTGGGAGGTTCCCATTGCTTGGAAGGCAGACACAGTGTGTCCTTTATTTAAAGGGGGAGATCAAGCTGATCCTAACTGTTATAGGCCTATTTCGATTTTGCCCTGTTTATCAAAAGTGTTGGAAAAACTTGTGCAATCTAGTTTCCGCTCAGGTTATGTACGTGTCACTGCAACCTAAAGGTCCTAAATTATGTCTCCATTGACCTTGATTGTAAGCAATGTTGTGCTGCTATTTTTACTGACTTGGCCAAATATTTTGACAAGGTAGACCATTCCATTCTTGTGGGCTGGCTAAGGAGTATTGGTGTCTCTGAGGGGTCTTTGGCCAGCCACTGCCTGTCACCAAGGGAGTACACCTCGGCTCGATCCTAGGCCCCACGCTCTTCTCAATTTACACCAACAACATAGTTCAGGCAGTAGGAAGCCCTGTCATCCATTTATATTCAGATGATAGTCTTATACTCAGCTGGCACTTCCCCGGATTTTGTGTTAAACACTCAACAGCAAAGTCTTCTTAGTGTCCAAGAAGCTTTCTCTGCCCTTAACCTTGTTCTGAACACCTCTTAAGCAAAGGTCATGTGTTTTGGTAAGAAGAATGCCCCTCTCCCCACTGGTGTGATTACTACGTCTGAGGGTTTAGAGCTTGAGGTAATCATACAAGTACTTGGGAGAATGGCTAAACTGAACACTGTCCTTCTCTCAGCATATAACAAAGCTGCAAGCTAAGGTTAAATCTAGACTTGGTTTCCTCTATCTAAATCGCTCCTCTTTCACCCCAGCTGCCAAACTAACCCTGATTCAGATGACCATCCTACCCATGCTAGATTACGGAGACGTAATTAATAGATCGGCAGGTAAGGGTGCTCTCGGGCGGATAGATGTTCGTTACCATTCGGCCATCAGATTTGCCACCCATGCTCCTTATAGGATACGTCACTGCACTCCATACAGTACCTTCGGAAAGTATTCAGACCCCTTGACTTTTTCCACATTTAGTTAGGTTACAGCTTTATTTTTGAATTGATTAAATTGCTTTTTACCCTCATCAATCTCCACACATTACCCCATAATGACAAAGCAAAAACTGTTTTTTTAGACATTTCTGCTAATGTATTAACCTGTTTGGGCTAGGGGGCAGCATTTTCACTTTTGGATGAAAAGCGTGCCCAGAGTAAACTGCCTCCTACTCAGTCCCAGATGCTAATATATGCATATTATTATTAGTATTAGTATTAGATAGATCTTAGATAATATTATTATATTATTAGATAGAAAACTCTGAAGTTTCTAAAACTGTTTGAATGATGCCTGTGAGTATAACAGAACTCATATGGCAGGCAAAAACCTGAGAAAAAATCCAAACAGGAAGTGGGAAATCTGAGGCTTGTAGTTTTTCAACTCATCCCCTATTGAAGACAAAGTGGGATATTGGTCATATTGCACTTCCTAAAGCTTCCACTAGATGTCAACAGTCTTTAGAACATTGTTTGATGCGTCTACTATGAAGGGGGGCTGAATGAGAGGGGAATGAGTCAGAGGTCTGGCATGGGCTCGTGACGCGCGGTCATGAGAAAGTCACCTCTCGTTCCATTGCTTTTCTACAGACAATGGAATTCTCCGGTTGGGACATTATTGAACATTTATGATAAAAACATCCTAAAGATTGATTCTATACATCGTTTGATATGTTTCTACGACCAGTAATATAACTTTTTGGATTTTTCATCCGACATTTCCTCTGGAATTGCCCACGCCTCGTGAGTTTCGATTTGTTTACTAAACGTGCAAACAAAAGGAAGTGTTTGGACATAAATTATGAACTTTATCCAACAAATCAAACATTTATTGTCGAACTATGATTCCTGGGAGTGCATTCTGATGAAGATCATCAAAGGTAATTGAATATTTATAATGCTATTTCTGACTAATGTTGACTCCAACATGGCGGATATCTGTTTGGCTTGATTTGTCGTCTGAGAGCCGTACTCAGATTATGCTTTTTTAAAATTGTATTTGTTTAAATCTGACACAGCGGTTGCATTAAGGAGAAGTTTATCTAAAGTTCCATGTATAATAGTTGTATCTATTATCAATGTTTATTATGAGTATTTCTGTGAATTGATGTGGCTCTCTGCAAAATCACTGTATGTTTTGGAACTACTGAACATAACACGGCAATGTAAAATTAGATTTTTGGATATAAATATTCACTTTATCAAACAAAACATACATGTATTGTGTAACATGAAGTCCTATGAGTGTCATCTGATGAAGATCATCAAAGGTTAGTGATTCATTTGATATATATTTCTGCTTTTTGTGACAACTCTCTTTGGCTGGAAAAATCGTTGTGTTTTTCTGTGACTTGGTGGTGACCTAACATAATCATTTGTGGAGCTTTCGCAGTAAAGCATTTTTGAAATCAGACACTGTGGCTGAATTAACGAGAATTGTATCTTTAAAATGGTGCCTAATACTTGTATGTTTGAGAAATTAGATTTTTGAGATTTCTTTTGATTGAATTGGAATTTGTTCTGCTAGCGGAACCCCGTTCCCAGACAGGTTTTAAAAATAAAAAACTGAAATATCACATTTACATAAGTATTCAGACCCTTTACTCAGTACTTTGTTGATGCACCTTTGACAGCGATAACAGCCCCGAGTCTTCTTGGGTATGACGCTACAAGCTTGGCACACCTATATTTGGGCAGTTTCTCCCATTTTTCTCTGCAGATCCTCAAGCTCTGTCAGGTTGGATGGGTGTCGCTGCACAGCTATTTTTAGGTCTCTCCAGAGATGTTTGATTGGGTTCAAGTCCAGGCTCTGGCTGTGCCACTCAAGGACATTCAGAGATTTGTCACGAAGCCACTCCCGCGTTGTCTTGGCTGTGTGCTTCGGGTCATTGTTCTGTTGGAAGGGGAACCTTCGCCCAAGTCTGAGAACCTAACCGGTCTGGAGCAGGTTTTCATCAAGGATCTACTTTGCTCCGTTCAAGTCTCCCAGTCCCTGCCGCTGCAAAACACCCCCACAGCATGATGCTGCCACCACCATGTGTCCCCATCTGGTTATTGGTCACCTACCTGACCAAGGCCCTTCTCCCACGTTTGATCAGTTTTGCCGGGCGGCCAGCTATAGGAAGAGTCTTGGTTGTTCCAAACCTCTTCCATTTAAGAATGATGCAGAAGTTTTTTGGTACCCTTCCCCAGATCTGTGCCTCAACACAATCCTGTTTCGGAGCTCTATGGACAATTCCTTCCACCTCATGGCTTGGTTTTTGCTCTAACTTGCACTGTCAACTGTGGGACCTCATATAGACAGGAGTGTGCCTTTCCAAATCATTTGAATTTACCACAGGTGGACTCCAATCAAGTTGTAAAAACATCTCAATAATGATCAATGGAAACAAGATACACCGGAGATCAATTTTGAGTATCATAGCATAGGGTCTGAATACTTATATAAATAAAGTATTTATTTTAAAACATTTAATACATTTGCAAAATATTTTTAAAAAACCAGTTTTTGCTTTTTCATTATGGGGTATCGTGTGTAGATTGATGAGGGGATTTTTTTAAAAATCAGCTTTAGAATAATGCTGTAATGTAACAAAATGTTGAAAAATGGAGGGGTCTGAATACTTTCCGAATGCACTGTATATTGTCATGTCATGTGGGGGCGTGAATGTGACATGAAGGTTTGTGGTGTGAAGGATATTCCAGATGTGGGTGCCCTAGCTATATCTGAGATGTTTAGTGTTGGTGTGATCTGGGCGTGTGTGTGTGTGTGTATGTGTATGTCCTGACTGACATGTGTTTGTGTGTTGCTGAAAAGTGAGTTTACTGTGTGATCTGGGCGTTTGTATTAGTATGTTCTGACGCATGACTGAGGGGGTATAGAGGGGGTAAGAGTTACAGTATGTTTGGGATAAGAGTTATAGTTCGGATGTTTGTGATAAGGGTTACAGTATTACAGTTTGGGATAAGGGTTACAGTATTACAGTTTGGGATAAGGGTTACAGTATTACAGTTTGGGATAGCTGTGTGTCGTTCTGTCTGTCTGCCATATAGTATGCGTGTGTTTTCTAAACGACATCTCCTCTGACTAACTTGTGGTCTATCTATCTCTCAGCTGGAGATGGAGAAGCTACAGCTGCATAGTCTGGAGCAGGAGCACCGTAAACTAACCGCCCAGCTAAAGGACGAGCGGGAGAAGAACAAGCACATGGTTATGATGCTGGTGAGGGAGTGCAAGCAGCTGGCGACGCGCGTGGTGGAGGAGTCGCAGCGCTTCGACGAGATTTCTGCCCGGCTGGATGAGGAGAGCCGCTTGGCCGGGCGGCTGCAGGAGGAGATGACAGCAGAGAGGCAGCGTGGACAGCAGATGGAGGCCAAGATGGAGAAGCAGCTGTCAGAGCTGGACACTGAACGCGAGCAGCTGCGTGCCAGGCTGGGCCGAGAGGAGACAGAGAGCCTGAGCCTGCGCCGGCAGGTAGAGCAGCTCAGGACTGAACGGGATGGTAAGGACGTTAAAGACGGTAAGGATGGTAAAGCCGGTATCCCAGCCCGACCGGCTGCAGCTACTGCTGTGAATCCCACCGCTACCACCAACCCCCCACCTCCCAAACACACAGCATCTGTTGCTGTGGCCACAGACCCAGTCAGCTCCCAGACGGCCTCCTGCCAAACGGACCTGCCCCCTCCAGAGGCCGAGGGGCAGAAGAAGACGATCCCCCTCACCATCCCTGTCAAACCCACTCCCACCAACTATGCAGGCCTCAGCCTGCCTAAGACGCCCAGCGCAGGCCGGGGGCTGGTCCACAGCAGCTCAGGAGGACTTCTTCAAACAGGGGAGAATGGAGCCGAGGGCCAGACGCCCCATGGTGGGTTGTACTCCCCTGCCCCCACTTCAGCCCTGCCCATGGGGGTGAGCCCTCGTGTCCAGGCTGCCCGCTACAAGTTCCAGGAGCAGGACCAAAACGGCACATCCTCCCAGAGCAGCCCGCCAACCCGTGACCTATCCCCCACCAACCGAGACAACTTTGCCGCCAAGCAGCAAGCGCGACACACCGTCACGCAGGTCCTCTCACGCTTCACCAGCCCCCCAGCAGGTGGCCCCGGAGCCCTCCGTCCCGGCCTGCCCCACTCCACCTCAGAAGGGGGGCCCTTCCCTGGCCGCCTGGGCCACCCCATCGGCCTCAAGTCCCCCACAGTGGCGAGGATCGACCGGGGAAACCCGCCCCCTATCCCGCCCAAAAAGCCAGGTCTCTCCCAGACCCCCTCCCCTCCCCACCCGCCCATCAAAGTGGTGGGGGACAGCAACCGTTCCCCCGGGGCGGGGTTAAAACCCGGCACGCCCCAGCTGCCGCCCAAACCCGCCCTGGACCTGGTCCCAGCTTTGACGGCGTCTCAGGTAGGTGCCTGCCCCCCCGCAAGGGGGGTGAGGGGGCTGCACCAGGCCACGTGTGCAGAGTGCCCCCCCGCCAGCGCTGCCATCACTGTCAGTAGCCCCTCCTCCATAAACCCCTCCTCCTTCTCTAGCATTCCATCCCGTAGCCCCAGGCAGCCCCCTGGCAACAGCATCAGGTAAAGGGGCACCACTCTCCCCCTACCGCTCACCCCTTACTGCCTCTACCTCTCCGCTCCAACTATCATTCCAATGCTAGGCTAGCCTAGCCTAACGTAGGATTCAGGCCATAAGGAACCTGCTTTAACCACAGGAGTCCAAAGGAGAACACAAAGGAGCAGGGTCAGTCATGTTAACTCTTGCTAATTGTTGCAATGACTGTATCCCTCTCGGCCCTAAACCGGCCACTGCTTGAGACCTGATCTCTCTGTATGCATACGCAATCCTCCTCCCGCTCCTTCTGGAGCCTGTTGTCTCCCTGCTTCACCAGAGTCCTATTCTGACACGTTATCCCCCAGCTAGCAGCTGTAAACAGACTAGTGGCAGGCCAATATCATGTGCCTGCAGGGTAAAGGGTCAATAGCTAAGCTAGCTATCTCGATGAGTGTTACACCAGTGTTATTTGAGGCAATGAGGTTTTAAGGCTAAGTTTTCCCTGTTCAGATGGGTGTGTAGGGTTCCTGTGAGTAACCCCCTCTTCTCTGAAGCTGATGCCAGAGGCTGCTCTCTCCCCTCATCCCCAGTCCACTAGCATGCTTCTTCCTCTTCATCATCATCACCCCTCTCCATACACACACTACCTCCTCCCTCTGACCCCCGTCCATTCCATTTTCCTTCCTGTTTCAACTCCATATTCCTCCACTCTGTATGTTATGATGTACTTACAGTTTCATGTGGATGTTTATAGTGCTATGAATGTAATATTCTTGTTTCTGTTTATATTGCAACATGGGTTTATCGTCGCAATTGGTTAAAAAAAGCACATTTCATAACACATTTCAAGCAATCGAGTAGAGAAGTTGACACAAGTCCTGTTTGTTTTATTTCGATTTTATCCCAATGTGTATGGATGAGAAAAGTGCTTTATAGAATTTTGACTGAAACAAATGAGGAATGTGTTCGTTTTCTCTACTGATTCCATTTATTTCATGAAGGGATATATCAGCATTTTAGGGTAAGGTTCACGTCAGATCTCTTACAAGTAAAATTTGTCTTAATGTTACAATATGTTGGCTAAAATGTCATCATTACCTAGAATACTTTTTTGCCAAAACACACTTCTATTAAGACTATACTACAACTGCACTATACTAAGTCTTCCTCCACAGCAGAGAAACAAATTTGACTCTCACCTCAAAAGACCAAACTGAACACCAGCTTTAATGTCACCAGTAGTTTCTGTTACTTCAGTATCCCAAAACAGTAACTTAGTCAGACGTCTTGGAAAGCGCAACGGTAATGGCTGTCAACCGCTGATGTCGTTAAAATAATCAAATACACTTCCCTTCCTTTCCTGCCCCTCTCCTTTTCAGTCTTTCAGACTTTCAGTCTTTCAGACAAGGGTGTAATCTGAAGGTCTTCAGCTCTTTTTGCTCTAAACTGAACACTTTTCACCTGCATGTCCCGAGAAGTGCCAAATAACCCATGACGTTCCTTTATAGCATTGTAGCTAACAATGGCCTTCACTTTCCCTCCCACCCCATCCATAGAGTAGAGTTTAGCATTTTGCTACATATTAGCGTTATACGCTAATGTGCCTTTTAATTGCAAATTTAAGTTCTAAAGTGCATTGGGAAAGTATTCAGACCCCTTGACTTTTTCCACCTTTTGTTACATTACAGCCTCATTCTAAAACTGATTAAGTCATCATTTCCCCATTCTACATACAACACCGCATACATTTTTGAAAATGTATTAAAATACAAGTTAAAAAATCACATTTACATAACTATTCAGACCCTTTACTCAGTACTTTGTTGAAGTACCTTTGGCAGCAATTACAGCCTCGAGGCTTCTTGGGTATGACGCTACAAGCTTGGCACACCTGTATTTGGGCAGTTTCAGTCTGAGTGACCATTAGGTTCTTGGTTACCTCCCTGACCAAGGCCCTTCTTCCCCGATTGCTTAGTTTGGCCAGGCAGCCAGCTCTTGGAAGACTCTTGGTGGTTCCAAACTTCTTCCATTTAAGAATGACGAAGGCCACTGTGTTCTTGGGGACCTTCAATGCTGCAGAAATGTTTTGCTACCCTTCCCCAGATCTGTACCTTGACACAATCCTAAAAAGCTTATTTCTCTCAAATGTTGTAACTATTTTTTTTACATCACTGTTAATGAGCATTTCTCCTTTGCCAAAATAATCCATCTACCTGACAGGTGTGGTATATGATGAAGCTGGTTAAACAGCATGATCATTAAACAGGTGCACCTTGTGCTGCGGACAATAAAAATTCACTCTAAAATGTGCAGTTTTGTCACACAACACAACAGGGATTGGCAACTGGCATGCTGAGTGCAGGAATGTCCACTAGAGCTGTTGCCAGATAATTTAATAATAATTTCTCTACCATAAGCTACCTCCTCGTTTTAGAGAATTTGGCAGTACGTCCATCCGGCCTCACAACCACAGACCACATGTAAACACACCAGCCAGAACCTCCACATTCGGCTTCTTCACATGCGGGATCATCTGAGACTAGCCACCGGACAGCTGATGAAACTGAGGAGTAATTTCTGTAATAAAGCCCTTTTGTAGTGAAAAACAAATTCAGATTGGCTGGCCCTGGCTCCTGAGTGGTTGGGCCTATGCCACCCCAGAACCACCCATGGCTATGCCCCTGCCCAGTCATGTCAAATTCATAGATTAGGGCCTAATTCATTTATTTAAATTGACTGATTTCCTTATATGAACTGTAACTCGGTAAAATCTTAAAAATTGTAGCTTGTTGCGTTCACATTTTTGTATATTTTTGTTCAGTATAGATTAATGCATTCATTGTCTTTTAAGCTCTAACTAGACTGTGTTGTGGAACTCAGGTGTTGTGGTGTTCATCTCCCTCATTCCCCTTCTCCTCTCTATCAAAGTTTCTCTGCCATGTTCAACCTTGTCCCCTCTAACTCCTGTTAGGCTGGCGTCCCTCCATAGTCCCCTCGCTAAACTGCGGTGGGCCCGTTGCCCTGGACGACGGACGCCCCCTGCTCCTCCAAGCTGCTTCCCAGGAAATGTCACTTTATTGTCAATGCTGCTTAACCGAGATCCAACGGATAATATTAGTCTCCTTGAAGACCACCCAACCTCTGCTTTGTTTTCTGCTGCTCAAAATGGACGCTCAGGTACAGTGGGACAGTCATAAGCTGTGTTCGAATACTCATACTAACCTCATTAACCGTACTATTTGTGACGAAAATGTAGTATGTTGTATGCTTATTGGTCATAGTATGGATATAGTTAGTATGCTTATTGGTCATAGTATGGATATAGTTAGTATGCTTATTGGTCATAGTATGGATATAGTTAGTATGCTTATTGGTCATAGTATGGATATAGTTAGTATGCTTATTGGTCATAGTATGGATATAGTTAGTATGCTTATTGGTCATAGTATGGATATAGTTAGTATGCTTATTGGTCATAGTATGGATATAGTTAGTATGCTTATTGGTCATAGTATGGATATAGTTAGTATGCCAAAAGTTCCTGGAAGTACACAAGCAGTGCACACTATTTCAGTGCTTTTAGGGCCCGTAATGCAATTCTTCAGAAAATGGGCTAACCACCTCTGTTAGGGCAAGTAAAATGGTCAGAGTGAGGTGTTCTCTCATTTGTGTCTGGAAGTAGCTAGCAAGCTAGCAAACATTAGCCAGTTAGCTTAGGTGCTTCATTGCAGTTGTGAGGTCAGAACGCTCAGATCAACCCTACTCCTCGGCCAGAGGAACGTACAGTGTGCGCTCCGAATTTACAAACGGACAATCTGACAAAGCTCTGAATTTACGAAGGTCCAGAGCGCACTTTGGCACTCCAGATTGAATTTACGATGACACCTGAAGTCGTATAATGTCTAACTAGTCATTTGTTATGCTAACAAGCTAGCAAGAGGTTGCATAGCAACAACATCTACTTCCGGGAAAAAAAGGTGAAGCACTGTGTACGCTCAACTGAAAGGATCCCGTTTGTTTACAGTATACTAAAATTAACTAATAGTATATAGTGTGTAGTATATACTCATTAAGTATGTAGTATACAGTATGTTAGTATGGGTATTTGAACACAATGAGCTCCTGTTAAATTACTACTGTAGTTGTGATATTGTAGTATTAGTGTTCTATATGCAATTCTATGGGTGCAGTCTCTCGAAGATATTCAGAATCCATTCATATTAGTCAATATGGTTATTGTAATCGACATTAAGCACAGAAGTACTGTAGACAGACAACATGGGAAATGTGGCCTCAGGGGACAGAGATGCTGCTCACTCAAGTGTCTCAAGAGAAAGCCCCTGTATTCCACTCTTGGGGAATACACGCACACACACGCGCGCGCGCACACGCACGCACGCACGCGCGCACACACACACACACACACACACACACACACACACACACACACACACACACACACACTACCTATTGCAGCTACGATTTGAAGCCTTTCTGTCATGTTTGATATTGTTCTGCCATTCAAGGATCATTGATCTATAAACAGTACTGAAGGTTAACTGTTAAACCTACTATTATCATGTTATTTAAAGGAGAAGACAGAGAGAGCACAGCACTGAGAAATCAATGGTTACTTCTCTCTCCCCCTGTCCCCCTCTTTCTCCCCCCGCCCCCCTCCCCCTCCTCTCTCAGACTGCGTTAACCTGCTGCTGACTTCAGGGGTGTCTACTGATGTTTCTGATTTAAACGCCTTTACACTTTGCCGCCTCACATGGACACCACAGGTTGGTCCACAACACAACACAACTAACCCCTGTCAATCACTGCTATATACAGCAGCCTCTTTAACCTTTTACTGGGCTGAACCAGGGTCACACAGAGTGTTTCTTGGTAGTCTTAAACCAGTCTACTTTGAAACAAAAGTGATTACAAAAAGAAGACATGTCAGAGTTGAAATACATTCACATTTTTTATTTTTTTTATTTTACCCCCCTATTTCGTGGTATCCAATTGTTAGTATCTTGTCTCATCGTCCCCCAAAACACAACCCAACCAAGCTGCTTCTTAACACAGCACGCATCCAACCCGGAAGCCAGCTGCACCAATGTGTCAGAGTCGCTGGTGCACGATGAGACAAGGATAGGCCAAGGCCAAACCCTCCCTAACCCAGACGACGCAATTGTGCGTCAGAGACCTCCCAGTCGTGGCCGGCTGCGACAGAGCCTGGGCGCGAACCCAGGGTGGCACAGCTAGCGCTGTGATGCAGTTCCCTAGACCACTGGGCCACCTGGGAGGCAGAAATATATGAAATTTTGAGTTTACATACCAATATAACATTTTATCACAGAAAACTGAAATGTAACAAACCCATTTGACATAGAAACAGCAGATTTTCATTGTTTTTAATTATGAAATATATGAATAACATTCCACATTGACTGCAGGAAAGGGCTACTGTCTGGTTCCAGATAGAGCCACTGTCAGTAACTGTTGGCTCAGTATTTGTCCCTCCAATAAACTGACAGAAAGTGTTTCTCAGATATTGTAACACATACAGCTGTCAAATATGTCACTGAAAGTGTTACATATCATAGTGTTACTGTACATGTTAAATATAGTGTCCTCTCCGTGTTTGGCTGGTGGCTCCGAGTAGAAGTTGCCCTTAGGCACAGATCTAGGATCAAGCCCACCCCTGGTTTAGGGCATAGAGAATGATAGAGGACTCTAGGGTCCAAAAGCTAGTTTTAGCATGGGCAGCGCCATTGAGGACTTGCACTATTTTGAAGTAGTCAACCGGGTGAGACTTCCTTTGGGTTAAGGAAGGATCACAAGATTTAATCCGTGTCATCAGGAGGGATCAGCCAATGAATTATACTTGTGAGCAAACATTCTCTAACTGCAGGTGGCAGTACCTAGGTACCTGTTCAAACAAACACACTACAAGTGGCAGTACCTAGGTACCTGTTCAAACAAACACACTGCAGGTGGCAGTACCTAGGTACCTGTTCAAACAAACACAGCAGGTGGCAGTACCTAGGTACCTGTTCAAACAAACACACTGCAGGTGGCAGTACCTAGGTACCTGTTCAAACAAACACACTGCAGGTGGCAGTACCTAGGTACCTGTTCAAACAAACACACTGCAGGTGGCAGTACCAAGGTACCTGTTCAAACAAACACACTACAGGTGGCAGTACCAAGGTACCTGTTCAAACAAACACACTACAGGTGGCAGTACCTAGGTACCTGTTCAAACAAACACACTACAGGTGGCAGTACCTAGGTACCTGTTCAAACAAACACACTGCAGGTGGCAGTACCTAGGTACCTGTTCAAACAAACACACTGCAGGTGGCAGTACCTAGGTACCTGTTCAAACAAACACACTACAGGTGGCAGTACCAAGGTACCTGTTCAAACAAACACACTACAGGTGGCAGTACCAAGGTACCTGTTCAAACAAACACACTACAGGTGGCAGTACCTAGGTACCTGTTCAAACAAACACACTGCAGGTGGCAGTACCTAGGTACCTGTTCAAACAAACACAGCAGGTGGCAGTACCTAGGTACCTGTTCAAACAAACACACTACAGGTGGCAGTACCTAGGTACCTGTTCAAACAAACACACTGCAGGTGGCAGTACCTAGGTACCTGTTCAAACAAACACACTGCAGGTGGCAGTACCTAGGTACCTGTTCAAACAAACACACTACAGGTGGCAGTACCAAGGTACCTGTTCAAACAAACACACTACAGGTGGCAGTACCTAGGTACCTGTTCAAACAAACACACTACAGGTGGCAGTACCTAGGTACCTGTTCAAACAAACACACTACAGGTGGCAGTACCTAGGTACCTGTTCAAACAAACACACTACAGGTGGCAGTACCTAGGTACCTGTTCAAACAAACACACTGCAGGTGGCAGTACCTAGGTACCTGTTCAAACAAACACAGCAGGTGGCAGTACCTAGGTACCTGTTCAAACAAACACACTACAGGTGGCAGTACCTAGGTACCTGTTCAAACAAACACACTGCAGGTGGCAGTACCTAGGTACCTGTTCAAACAAACACACTGCAGGTGGCAGTACCTAGGTACCTGTTCAAACAAACACAGCAGGTGGCAGTACCTAGGTACCTGTTCAAACAAACACACTGCAGGTGGCAGTACCTAGGTACCTGTTCAAACAAACACACTGCAGGTGGCAGTACCTAGGTACCTGTTCAAACAAACACACTACAGGTGGCAGTACCTAGGTACCTGTTCAAACAAACACACTGCAGGTGGCAGTACCTAGGTACCTGTTCAAACAAACACACTGCAGGTGGCAGTACCTAGGTACCTGTTCAAACAAACACACTGCAGGTGGCAGTACCTAGGTACCTGTTCAAACAAACACACTGCAGGTGGCAGTACCTAGGTACCTGTTCAAACAAACACACTACAGGTGGCAGTACCTAGGTACCTGTTCAAACAAACACACTACAGGTGGCAGTACCTAGGTACCTGTTCAAACAAACACACTACAGGTGGCAGTACCTAGGTACCTGTTCAAACAAACACAGCAGGTGGCAGTACCTAGGTACCTGTTCAAACAAACACACTACAGGTGGCAGTACCAAGGTACCTGTTCAAACAAACACAGCAGGTGGCAGTACCTAGGTACCTGTTCAAACAAACACACTACAGGTGGCAGTACCTAGGTACCTGTTCAAACAAACACACTACAGGTGGCAGTACCTAGGTACCTGTTCAAACAAACACACTACAGGTGGCAGTACCTAGGTACCTGTTCAAACAAACACACTGCAGGTGGCAGTACCTAGGTACCTGTTCAAACAAACACACTACAGGTGGCAGTACCTAGGTACCTGTTCAAACAAACACACTGCAGGTGGCAGTACCTAGGTACCTGTTCAAACAAACACACTACAGGTGGCAGTACCTAGGTACCTGTTCAAACAAACACACTACAGGTGGCAGTACCTAGGTACCTGTTCAAACAAACACACTACAGGTGGCAGTACCTAGGTACCTGTTCAAACAAACACACTGCAGGTGGCAGTACCTAGGTACCTGTTCAAACAAACACACTGCAGGTGGCAGTACCTAGGTATCTGTTCAAACAAACACACTGCAGGTGGCAGTACCTAGGTACCTGTTCAAACAAACACACTACAGGTGGCAGTACCTAGGTACCTGTTCAAACAAACACACTGCAGGTGGCAGTACCTAGGTACCTGTTCAAACAAACACACTGCAGGTGGCAGTACCTAGGTACCTGTTCAAACAAACACACTGCAGGTGGCAGTACCTAGGTACCTGTTCAAACAAACACACTACAGGCACGATGCACCATTTCAGTTTGTTTACCAGTAAACGAAGAAAATGGAATACATCAACATGGAGATGTCTTCGATGGTGCCGCCCATGGTCTCACGCCGCTGTGTGGACACCCAAGAAACAGGAGCCGGGATGCCTTTTCCTTTATGTCAGCAGTGCTGCGCTGGGCACACATTGCCAGCCCAGGGCCAATAGCATGCTCTGTTGAGTGTGTAAATTGAAGAAAGGCAGCTGAAGTAGGCCTTAATCCTGTCCCTGGGCAGAGCATACAGTATATTACTAGAGCTACAGTAATGTATAGTCATGTATTCTGTGTGTGATGTGACAGTCAGCGTGCCGATCGGCTTTCCCCCAATATTATTTGTTTTACTATCCTTCTGGGGACCAAACAATTGATTCCTAGTCAAAATGATATTTTCCCTAAACCTTTTTATTTTACTAGGACAGTAAGTTAAGAACAAATTCTTATTTTCAATTGCGGCCTAGGAACAGTGGGTTAACTGCCTTGTTCAGGGGCAGAACGACAGATTTGTACCTTGGGGATTTGATCTTGCAACCTTTTGGTTACTAGTCCAATGCTCTAACCACCACACTGCCTAACCTTAACCCCAATCCCCAAAACCTAACCCTAACTCCTAAACCTAACCCCTAAATCTAACCCCTAGCCCTAAACCTAACCCTAACTCCTAAATCTAACCCCTGACTCCTAAACTTAACCCCTAAATCTAACCCCTAACTCCTAACCCTAACTCCTAAACCTAACCCTAACTCCTATATCTGACTCCTAAACCTAACACTAACTCCGTGTCAGCGGTCGCCACAGGAGTCGCTAGTGCACAATGGGACAAGGAACCCGGACAACGCTGGGCCAATTGCGCTACTCGGGAGGCCCCCGCAAATTGATTTTAACAAACAATTGGTCCCCCAAAAAATGCGTCCCTCCGTTGAATTTCAAAATCTCGATGTGGCCCTCGAGCCAAACATTTTGCCCACCCCTGCCCTAACCCCTAACCCTAATCCTAAACTTAACCCCTGAGCCTAAAATAGCTTCTGGTCCCCACAAGCATAGTAAAACCAAAAACACACACAAAGACCTTCATTGGCCTGCCTCAACTAAACAATACTGTTTGTCTGTATGTCTGCTCTCACAATACAGAGAGAGGTTGACAGTTTGACAGCACAGAGATGTTCCCAAAACCTTTAATAGTCGCAGAGTTTCACTACATTTATGTGTATAACCCAACCTCTTCTCCTGTGTGTGTCCCATGTCCAGGTGTGTGGAGGCCCTGGTGGTCGGTGGGGCTGATGTGGACCAAAGACCCCTCTGTTAATGGCCAGCAGAGCCGACAGGCTGGACTGTACCAGTGCCTTGGTCAACGCCAGGGCCGACCGCTCAAGAGCCACCACCGTAAGTCACCAACTGGCCTATTTTGTCCTATAATGTCCCCAACTGTTCTCAGCTGTGCCCTGTTGTCCTCTGCAGCCCCCCCCCCCCCCCCCCCCCCAGTTCCCCTGTTTTCAGACTGTCTGTTATTGTCTGTCTAATGACTCACTCCTTTGTCCTCTCATTTACTCAACTGTCTGTTATTGTCACACTCAGGACTGTTTTTGAACAAACAATCAAGATCACAGAAATCTACTAGGTTTTCAAGTCTGATAGGCGAGTCGTGGCGTCCTGTCACTAGAATAAATACCCTTCAAAACACTGTTTCCCTCCAAGGGAAACAAATGTCACTATTACATTTGCATCACAACACCAGGACCTTTACAACATAGCATAGGGCCAGACACCAACAGAGCCTTTTTTTAAATATAAAGTCTGTTCAACGCATTTCACATATAGGTTTCCTGTGTCTCTATAGCAACTATATGGCATATGACTAATTGTTCTTGACAATGATTTATGAATGTGTTTTGTTTAGTTTTATAGTTAGTTCCGTTATAATTGGTGACTCCCCTCTGTGAATAGCCATCACATTGTTGTCCCTGGGCAACTACCTACTTACACAGCTCCACTGGGCTATTTTTGTCATATCACATTTGTAGAAATTATATTGACTAATATTGCACAATTTTGCCAATTTTGTGTGAACAGGTTTGAGTGTGTGTACGTGGATAATTTATTTGTGTGCGTGTGTGCATGCGCACGTGTGTGTCCCAATGATAATATGTGTGTCCACAGGACAGCTGCAAGGCTCTCCACGAGGCATTCAGCTTAGGACATGTAGACACTCTGCGGCTCCTCCTCTGCCACCCTGCCCCTGACTGTACCCACACCATGACCCTAACCCTGACTGTACCCACACCATGACCCTGACTGCAACCATAGTCCTGGTCCAGCCACGATCCCGGTCTTGTCTAGCACCTTGCTCAACCAGGATAACTGTGAGGGCTGGACCACTGCACACATCACTGCTGCCAGGGGCTTCAAGGTACTGGGACACTGATCATGTACTGTTGTCTCGGACATTTTTTTATTTATTTATTTTTAACCTTTATTTAACTAGGCTTTAAGAACAAATTCTTATTTTCAATGACGGCCTAGGAACAGTGGGTTAACTGCCTGTTCAGGGGCAGAACGACAGATTTGTACCTAGTCAGCTCGGGGATTTGAACTTGCAACCTTCCGGTTACTAGTCCAACACTCTAACCACTAGACTACCCTGCCGCCCCACATATGGAGGTATACTGAATAACGTACAGTACTATACATATAGACTCACAAACACACCATCAGGAACTTCTCTCTGTATGGTTTAACTGACTTACCTAGTAAAATAAAAAATAAATAGTGGGCTAGTCAGGATATTCTTTAGAGATAGCGGGCTAGTCGGGATATCCTTTAGCGATCGCGGGCTAGTCGGGATATCCTTTATTGATAGCGGGCTAGTCGGGATATCCTTTATTGATAGCGGGCTAGTCGGGATATCCTTTAGCGATAGCGGGATATCTCTAAAGGATATCCCGACTAGCCCGCTATCTCTAAAGGATATCCCGACTAGCCCGCTATCTCTAAAGGATATCCCGACTAGCTCGCTATCTCTAAAGGATATCCTGACTAGCCCGCTATCCCTAAAGGATATCCCGACCAGCCCGCTATCCCTAAAGAATATCCCGACTAGCCCGCTATCCCTAAAGAATATCCCGACTTGCCCGCTATCCCTAAAGAATATCCTGACTAGCCCGCTATCTCTAAAGGATATCCCAAAACAGAGAGAATGCATGTTGGTCCCTATCTCAGGCTGTGAACTGAGCCTTGTCTGTTATTTTAGACGTATCCTCCAACCAGAGCCAAGTTTACCGAGGTGTTGCAGTCTATTTTGAGCTGTAACGCAACACGGTCCAAACAGCTGCTGTCCCTGACCGCCTCCTGACCGCCTCCTGATTCAAGTTTGAATTTCCCCTTGTCAGCATGATGGAATGGATGGCACCCAACGGAATACCAAGCACCCAGCGACTCCCTGCTGAACTGAATCGCTTATATAAATGTGAATCTTTCTTATTCTCTCTGATAAATCGCTCTTACAGTGTAAGTTGATTCCAGGGGAATCACTATGGGAAGTATGGGTCTTAGAAAAATTTGTTTCCATTTGATTCACTGAATGAATCACCAGCCCTCTGTTATCTCTCAACGTTACTCACTATTTAATTGGACATTTAGGAGTAAATAGTAGATGAATAACAGGCTGTAAAATAAAACAAACTTTTTTTTGTTAAGAATACATTTTTGTCTTATGAATGACTGTCAATAAAGTTTAATTTAGTTGTATTCACATTCACAGGTAAAAGCTGAATTGCAGTGACTGTTGGATGAATAGTTTTGGAAATAATTGACTCCTTGATGATTATTATTGCTGATTATTGATATCGGGGCTCTTCCAGGCACCTGGCATTGCAACTGGTGTAGCAAAGGTCATAGACACACACACACACACACACACACACACACACACACACACACACACACACACACACACACACACACACACACAATCTCTCTCTTTCTGTTTCTGTATCACACACATCCTTACACAGGGCAGCTCTGTTGGATGACACTCGTCCCTGGGTCCTGTCCAAAGGTGTGACCGGGCCAAGCTGGAGAGGGCTGGGCCACGAGCCTAATTGTTCTTGGCCCAATCACAACACACCACACTCACACTGAGAGGCTGCCCAAAATAAACACACACACACACACACACACACGTTGGGCTCTATTCAATCCACATCGCGGAAGTTCAGCTTTACAGCGTGATTGAAATTTAAAGGCAATGTTCCCGCTTTAGTGGAGACTGCATTCACAATAAACACTGAATATGTCGACTTAGTCGGAAATTACCATTAAGTTTCTATTGCGGAATCTGTCAAGATTGAATAGAGCCCTTTTGTCACGTTCTGACCTTAGTTCCTTTGTGATGTCTTTGTTTTAGAATGGACAGGGCGTGAGTTGGGTGGGCAGTCTATGTTATTTTTTCTATGATTTGGTATTTCTGTGTTTGGCCTGGTATGGTTCTCAATCAGAGGCAGCTGTCAACCGTTTTCCCTGATTGAGAACCATACTTAGGCAGCCTGTTTTCACCCTTGAGTTGTGGGTGATATGTTCTGTTTAGTGTGTTTTGCACCTGACGGAGCTGTTTCGGTTGTGCTTTTTTGTTTCTTTGTTTGATGTTGTTCAGTTAAAATAAATAAGATGAACAAGTACCACGCTGCGCTTTGGTCCTTCGATCCTTCCTACTCCTCCTCGTCAGAGGAAGAAGAAGACCGTTACACATTTACCTCTCTATAATTGAGTCGATTAGTATATAATATATTTAATATATTTCTCCAAGGAGGCAATTTCCCGGTCACATTGTTTGGACAAACTCCCCAATGTGTCCTGTTTAAGAATTACTAATCTAATCTGGGTCCTGTCTATGAATGACTAATCTCGAGACCCAGAACCAAATCAACTATTCCAATTTCAATGTTAATGCTGTGTCATGACTCTCCTGTGAAGATCTGAAGGATCAGGTTACAGTGGGCCTGCTTTAGAGCGTGCTCTCTCCCGTAGAGGGGGAGAGCGGGAAGTCGGCTGTTTTATGGCGGTCGTAAATACCGAAACTCCTTTCCCCACTGCCAAAAGGAAAGTTGAAAATCCCTTTGTTACCACAGAGAAAGACTTTGCAGTACGATAACTTCAAAAGGTTTTCTGATGTAACAATATTTCTGTATTCCAACCAGTTGGAATGGTCCGTGGGTATTTAAACAATACTCATGTCCAACATTTACTATGTGACGTTATAACGGAAACATTGTAACTTTAAGAGCTTTCACAATGTATTTCTCAGATTTGCATCTTGCATGTTGTGAAACTACTTCTCACAAATATAAAGATGGAATGTATTTTAGCCTCCAAAAGGAGAATTGTCTTTCATGTAAAGTTTTTCCCAGTCAGTAACCACGGCCACGCGAGCACATTGGGACAAAAGGGATGGAACCGCCCTCCAAGGCGAGTGCTTATAAAGGACTCCTGACAACATTTACATTAGTTCAAAACGCAGGCACGGGAGTTCCCACGTTGAAATGGCTGGAACTCTGAAACTTTCAACAGAGAAGAAGTACTACTTATGCCAAAGAGACCCCCGGTCAGCCAGACGCCACGAATGTTTAAGAAATCTACAAACGAGTCAAGATAACGCAGGGACGGAGTCCCCACTTTGAAATGGCTAAACTCTGAAACTATCGATCACTACTGAAGAAGTAAATCCTAGACCGTGACCTTTATCAGTCCGCAGCTGAAAATATACGTAAGTCTAGGACGAGAATACCGACAACGGCGGGAGCATCTACTCTAAGAGAACAACTCTAAGAACTACAGGGTACGTTGACGTATCCATTATAACAGAGCTACAAAGGACACAGCGACCAGAGTTAAACAACCAGAGACTCTCTGATGAACTAATATCCAGCAGACGGACCGGCGATTGCAGATTGGGACAGCAAGACCTACACTCGTACATATGTAAATTGCCATTTCTTTTCGAATGAGGGGTTGTTCATGTTCAAGGTATTAGCAATTTCTATGAGTGTAGTTATCAGCACTAAGTTTCCCGACCTTGAGCTGTCCCACCCCTTTCCTTTGTCTACCAAGCCGTCATATCGGCTTAGCCCACTAGGGACTTTTCTATCATGTCAGTAACCAATGTATGACCAATTGTGTGTGTTTTTATGTAATTCTGTGATTGATTAGTTAGTAAATAAAATAATTAAGCCAATTTGTATATCGCTGATTCCTGATTTATGTTAGGGTTCGTGCAGATATCCAAGGGTGTGCAATGTACAGTAATGAGACTGATGAGGTAAAAACACATTAATAAGTGACTGTAATCGATAAGATATGAAAATATCGGAAGAGTTCATTTGGGAAATAAATACTCTTTAAACATTTTCCCGTGGTGCCCCGACTTCCTCGTTAATTAAAGTGACATGATTAGTTTAATCGTGTTATTAAATGACACGATTAAGTTGATTTGGGGATATACAGTCTTCACATTTCACATTCACATTCAACGTTATGACAGCTGTCACAAGAGACAAGTGAATGATTGGCTCGTTACATAGAGTCTGAACCGACGGAGTGAAATCTAGTCTAGCCAGGGGAAAGATCATCCAGTCTGTCTGAGCTCAGACAATGGAGAGGAGGGGTCTGTCCTCAGTTTAACACGTCAAGGGGAAACCATCTGTGGGAATTCTGCCGGAGCAACCGCTTTATCAAAACACAAGGACAAGAGAGTAAGGGAGGGAATCCGTAGTGAAGGGTGGGATGAAAGAGAAAGAGAACAGTGGAAATTGGGATGCATTATGGATGAGATATGGAAGGAGGGAGGGAGAGAGTTTGGCATATTTAGAGAAATGTGTCTGGTTTCTGTGTCAGTGAAGATCAGCACCCCCGATGAGTTTTGGGTTTGTCTTTGTTGTCGACTGTAAGGGAGTGGGTGTGTGGGTGGGTGCACTCTGTGTGTGCTTACAGAACCTTTAAAGTATCAACTGTGTAAATGTGTAATGTTGAAGTAAAGTTGTATGTGGAGGTTTAAGTTTTTGTGCTGTATTTATTGTTGGTATGCACATGTGTGTGTGCTTGAGTATAGCATTGTTAATGTGTGTGTGTGTGTATGTGTGTGTGTGTGTGTGTGTGTCGGGTCTTTATTGATCCCCTATCCACCCACCGCCAGAGTGTTGTAGTGTTGCCTGGGAAGCTTTAGCTAGCTGTTTCTCTTTCTGCTGTGTAATACTGGCTGGCTCATTTCCTGTCTGCTAAGAACACTGTGTTTTGACAGCACAGGGAAGATTCCTCCAGTTTCTGACACTGAGACAGCGTAGCTGAAATTTAAAGCACTGTCAAACACTGTGTGTGTTCATATGTCTGTCTGTGTGTGCCTGTGTGTGTGTGTGTGTCTTCATTGAATTAGACCGCTGCGCCACTCGGGAGCAAATGTCTATGTGTCTGAATTGAACGTTAGTGTGTGTGTGTGTGTGTGTGTGTGTGTGTGTCTGTCTGTTTGTCTTCATATGTCTATGTGTCTGCAAATGAGTGTGTGTGTCTGTGTGTGTGTGTGTTGTGATTTGCTCATTTCCTGTCTGTTTTTGTGTTTCTTGACAGGCCTGTCAGAGTCGTGCCTTGATGAGCTGGCCCTGGAATCCCTCATGCCTCTTCAGCTGCATCCCTCATGCCTCTTCAGAACTACATCTTCCTGGTACACACACATACACACACAGGCACGCACGCGCGCACACACACACGCACACACACACACGCACACACACACACACACACACACACACACACACACACACACACACACACACACACACACACACACACACACACACACACACACACACACACACACACACACACACACACAAGGAAAGAGGAGAAGTAGAATATGATTATATGGATTCACAAAACAGGTCACTTGGATTTTGGGTTTAGTATTTTTGTGCCCTCTACTGGCCACATGTATACTAGCCACATATTTTGGGGAATGAGAATGAGAATGTGGCTTGGTCCTAATTATCTGCCTTTCTCTATAAGTGTGTCTGAAACTGCTTGCTAATAAAAGACAGGATAGAAAGGACGCTTAGTGTGTCACTTTGTGTTTTGGGCCGTAAGGGGACCTGTCAAGAGTACCTAGCCAATCAGACTTCCCTCTGCATCAAGACGAAGCAGGAGTCTGTGGGTGTGGCCTGTGACATCTGGGTGGAGGTGGACAGGGGTCTGACTAAAGAACATCTGTTGGACACCTTCATCAACTGTGGTAAATAGTATTTCTAAATGTTGTTATAAAACTAGAGTTATACTTGCCTCATTCTGTTCAGTAATCTTGGATTATGCTGCTCCATAAGGTCAGTCACAGGAAGACACTGCTCCCTTAGGAACAGATCTAGGATCATCATCCGGACCAGAAAACACAAACTGACAAAACTAAGATCCGTGATTGTGGGCGACTTCATTCTGTTATTTCTGTATCTGTGTTAGTCCAGGTGGCTGGCCCGGCTCTGGAACAGAGTGGTGGTCCTTCACGTGGAGTAGGCTATCGTCTCCCGGCTCTGGAATATAGTGGTGGTCCTTCACGTGGAGTAGGCCATCGTCTCCCGGCTCTGGAACAGAGTGGTGGTCCTTCACATGGAGTAGGCCATCGTCTCCCGGCTCTGCAACATAGTGGTGGTCCTTCACATGGAGTAGGCCATCGTCTCCCGGCTCTGGAACATAGTGGTGGTCCTTCACATGGAGTAGGCCATCGTCTCCTGGCTCTGGAACAGAGTGGTGGTCCTTCACGTGGAGTAGGCCATCGTCTCCCGGCTCTGGAACAGAGTGGTGGTCCTTCACGTGGAGTAGGCCATCGTCTCCCGGCTCTGGAACAGAGTGGTGGTCCTTCACTTGGAGTAGGCCATCGTCTCCTGGCTCTGGAACAGAGTGGTGGTCCTTCACGTGGAGTAGGCCATCGTCTCCCGGCTCTGGAACAGAGTGGTGGTCCTTCACGTGGAGTAGGCCATCGTCTCCTGGCTCTGGAACATAGTGGAGGTCCTTCACGTGGAGTAGGCCATCGTCTCCTGGCTCTGGAATATAGTGGTGGTCCTTCACGTGGAGTAGGCCATCGTCTCCTGGCTCTGGAATATAGTGGTGGTCCTTCACGTGGAGTAGGCCATCGTCACCCGGCTCTGGAACATAGTGGTGGTCCTTCACGTGGAGTAGGCCATCGTCTCCTGGCTCTGGAACAGAGTGGTGGTCCTTCACGTGGAGTAGGCCATCGTCTCCTGGCTCTTGAACAGAGTGGTGGTCCTTCACGTGGAGTAGGCCATCGTCTCCTGGCTCTGGAACATAGTGGAGGTCCTTCACTTGGAGTAGGCCATCGTCTCCTGACACTGGGCATCACCTAGCAAACACCGCCTGAGCTCGGGCCAGTGAGCAGTGGTCAAGGCTGCTCTCAGTATCCTGGTCAACAAAGCCGTCCTGCAGGGATGCCCTCTGCCACGGCACGGTGGGTACACACTACACTAATGCCTGAATTAAACTATAGGGCCGACCCGACCTGTAATGGCTCAGCTAGTTTCTTTTCACATTGTCCTTTCCAGCACGGGTCCAGCAACTATGGTAGATGCGTTACCAGGCCAGCTCAGTACAGCTCGGCTTGCTTGGATCGGTTTGGCCCTATAGTGTTCATCTGGGTTGAATATGTGTTTGTCTTATGTATTTTGGATTGATGGATGATAGGTAGACTGCTTGTTTGTCTGGTTGGGAGGAAGGTAGATTGGTAGTTGTATAGGTGGATAGAGAGAATAGTTTAATAGTCCTAAATGTCCATGTGTTTCCCTCCTCATCAGAGATTAACAGGCACCTGTTGAAGTTCCGAGGTGGGACCTTCCCTCTCTCAACCATTGGCTCCTGTAAAGGGGGCGGCGGCAGGAAGGGGTAGGACAGTAGCATGTGGAGATGAGCCAATTACCAGCCCACGAAAGAATGGGAAACCCCGCCTCCAACTGGAGCTGTGGAGATTCTCTCAGAGAAGGTAGGATGAATCAGTGTTTTTCACTACTGTTGTAAAGTTTAATTTAGTTTGAATAGCCATAATGGTTATTCATGTTGTCCTTGTCTTGCCTGCAGGGTCATTGTCCAGCACTGATGTCCTCTTCATCACCAACGGCAATACTCCGAGGTCAGTGATGTTAACCTGAGCCGTTCATTTGACCCTTTGGGAGGTATCCATTTAGTATTGTTTTCCAGTAAAATTAGTTTATATGATGCAACCACTAGTATGTTATTGATATCATGTATCTGTGTTCTAGCCTCTATGAAATGTGACCGGTGCCTAGATTTGGTCATAAGTAGCTAAATGTTTTTTTTTATATATTGGATAAAAGTAGAGACTCAGAGCTAGAAAATAGTTGAGGAACAATGGGAAAGTAATAAACTTGTAACCTCACTGGAGAGCTCTTCTTCGTCTACACCCATTCAGGATCATTCACACCCTCTTAAGCCTTAACCCCACCCATCTCTTTAAGGATTCACACATGTGAGGTTATGTACTAAACAGAGTCAGTAGTTTAGTAAACAACCAAAGATTTCAAGACTAAAAGTGGTAAAAGTAGTAGCCTACAATAAGGAAAAAACTCCAGGTGAAAATACACTTTATCTAGTTCTTGGCCTATATCCTAATCTGACTTTGGTGCAGGTCATGTTGTTCTTTACATTACCGTCTCTGGTAAACACACACTATATCAAATAATATATACGTTTATTTGTCACATGCACAGGATACAGAAGGTGTAAACAGTACAGTGAAGTGGTTACTTGCATAGCACCAATATCAAAAACAGAAAGTGTCCAGATAAACAAATTGTATAAATATTTTATCATTATTAGATGATGCTTATCAGACACACTTGTCTAAATTGATGGGCCATGTGAAGGAAATGCTATAACCAACCCCAGCCACATCTAGCTAAGTGGATGGGTCACTATTGTCTAGATTGTGTCACTATTGTGTGATTGTAGGTAGTGCATTATATAGGGAATAAGATGCCAACATGGGACACAATCTGAGAGAAGAAGTGTTCTCCCCTAGGTGCAGGTCTAGGATCAGTTCCCTCTCCCCCAATCGTTAAGACAGGGAAATGTTATTGGTTATGAATCCGTGTGTACTAGTAAACCGATACTGACGGAAATTTTGTTGTACTTTACTGTAGTGTGATTGTACTGATGTTATACTGTACTGTACTGTAGTGTGAGATTGTACGGATGCTGTATTGTAGTGTGATTGTACTGATGTTATACTGTACTGTACTGTAGTGTGAGATTGTACGGATGCTGTATTGTAGTGTGATTGTACTGATGTTATACTGTACTGTACTGTAGTGTGAGATTGTACGGATGCTGTACTGTATGTGTGATTGTACTGATGTTGTAGTGTAGTGTGATTGTACTGATGTTATACTGTACTGTACTGTAGTGTGATTGTACTGATGTTATACTGTACTGTACTGTAGTGTGAGATTGTACGGATGCTGTACTGTATGTGTGATTGTACTGATGTTGTAGTGTAGTGTGATTGTACTGATGTTGTACTGTACTGTATTGTAGTGTGATTGTACTGATGTTGTACTGTTGTGTGATTGTACTGATGTTGTACTGTACTATATTGTAGTGTGATTGTACTGATGTTGTACTGTAGTGTGATTGTACTGATGTTATACAGCACTGTACTGTAGTGTGAGATTGTACTGATGTTATACTGTAGTGTGATTGTATTGATATTGTACTGTAGTGTACTGTAATGTGATTGTACTGTACTGTAGTGTAGTTGTACTGTAGTGTGATTGTACTGATGTTGTACTGTAGTGTGATTGTACTGATGTTGTACTGTACTGTAGTGTGATTGTACTGTACTGTAGTGTAATTGTACTGATGTTGTATTGTAGCGTTGTGTGATTGTACTGTACTGTACTGTGCTTGTACTGATGTTGTAATAGTGTGATTGTGCTGATGTTGTACTATACTGTGTGTGATTGCAGTGTTGTAGATGGGGACCATGTGAGTCTGTCTCTGTGTTCTTACAACAAGACTGATCTGATCAGGGAGTTACAGACCATGTGCTCCAGGAAGTCAGACATCAGCAAGGTACCATGCACACACACACACACACACACACACACACACACACACACACACACACACACACACACACACACACACACACACACACACACACACACACACACACACACACACACACACACACACACACACACACACTTTTTCTCTATCATTTTCTTTCTCACACACATACTATGAGGTTGACCTTTTCTTCCGGGTGTATTTCTATGTGTTGCAGATTGCTCAGTCCAAGGAGGACTTCATCGTCTTCTCTGGCTCTCCAAATGGACAATCACCCTGCTGCAGGACCGACCACGAAGCAAACGCTCTACCACAGGTGGTGAGAAAAGTGCAGTCGGTTAGAGGCTGTAGTATTGAACACAGATGGTCAAAAGGAGGTTTAACCAAACTAAAGCACTGGTTATGGTTTACAGGCTTTTATTCCAGCCTTGCACTAACTCAACTAATTCACCTCACTTAGTGCAGGCCTAGAACAAAAATGTGAACTGTCTGGTGGTCCCCCATTAGAGGGTTGGGAAACACTGGTAAAGAGGCCCTAGTGCTTATCTGTCTGTCTGTACCCCTTTACAGACCGGCAGCCGTCACTCCAACCCCATCCCTGCCTCCAACCCCATCCCTTAGGCAGCCTCTTGCAAGAGGCGATCGATGTCCTACCCATATCCCAGCTCCCTATCTCCAGCAGCAGGGGACAGCAGCCACTAGCCTAGCAGCAGCAGCAGTGCCTCCGCACCACGAACACCCACTACGACCACTAACTGCAACGCAAACAGAACTGAACCAAGCAGCAGCAGCAAAACAAGGCAGGCCCCAACCAGACACAACAAACAACAACAACAACAACGAAAACAACCAACAACACAAGGAAATCTCGATCCTACACCGAGACCTGCATGAAAAACAACAACCATACCAAGTACTAGATGAACTCCCTTTCTCCTCTTTTCCCCTTCCTTCCTTCCTTCCTTCACCTTCCTTCCATTCTTCCTTCACCTTCCTTCCATCCTTCCATCCTTCCTTCCTTCCTTCCTTCCCACCACTCTGCTTTGATCCCTCCATGTTGTAAAGTTAGGGTTAATGACGACCTTTTAGTATTTGTACTTGTTATCCGTACTTGTTACACTGTATAACAATTGTGTACTTGGGGACCATAGTTTTATGATATTATACAGTATTTAAGTATTGAAAGAAGTTCAAAAAAAGAAAGAAAATAAATTTGCAGGGAATTATGTCAAAAGAAAAATAAGTACTTAAAACAGGTTTTACCTTTTGGGGTGAAAGAATAGAAACAGGACATTTTTAGCTATTACGTATTTTCGAATATTCAAGTGTGTTATGTTTAAATAGTTGCAAGGTTGGTTTAAATACTGTTGAAATGAACAAAGGTTTTACCAAATATTTGTAAATAAGAACGATTAGTAAAATGAATGGTATATAGATTGGTGTATGTGGTATTAAGCTTGTACAGTGAAGAAAAGTGGAAGAAAAAAAACCTTGTATATATATGTCTGTAATAATAGGAGAATTCCAAGTGATTGGAATGTGGCAATAAGTAAAGATAATTGCAAACACGGGACATTTTCTTTCTTTTGACTATGAACCATAAATAAATACTTTAAACTACCCAGAATTCCATCCGAGTCACGGCTCAATTCACCTTTGACCTCTAAGTGGAGCCCGATATAAATTTCAAAGCAGCACGTTTTTTTTTCTCTTTCTTTTTTAAAACGTTTTATTAATTTATTTTGGGAGGGGGGGGGGGTGTGTTATTTTGAATGGCCATTGTTGATTGATGTACAGGATATATTTTAGTCAGTCTTTGGTGTTCTGTATGATAGCTCTCTGAAGTTTAAAGAAATGTCCTGGTTCCTTTAAGCACAACCATTAAAACTGCACTGTCAACCCCAAGTCCTCCACCTCTTGTCTTCTTATACCAGACCACTCTCCACTGAGAATTTAAAATAAAAACACTTGTGAAGGCTTCATAGAGCATACATCAAGTACAAGATGCTTCACAAATGATTTATAAGGGAAAGCAGTAACACTTTACTTTAAGACTGCAGGTGTAATTCTCTATAACTTGGGTCATGTTAATGGGAGAAAGTCATGGAATAAACCCCCCCCCCACCTTAATTACACAGAAGGCATGTTTATACCTGGTGCTAACATGAGTCCTATGTCCTGATCTTTTCTACATTCTGATTGTGCCCATATTTCCAGAAATGTGTCTATAACACATGGTATTAAAATTCCTGTTATCTGTCCACTGTGTCTGTTATCCGTCCACTGTGTCTGTTATCCGTCCACTGTGTCTGTTATCTGTCCACTGTGTCTGTTATCCGTCCACTGTGTCTGCATTGTGACCAGATATCCTGGTCCCTTCCTTTCTGCTAATTATTTCACAGCTATTCTTTCAAAATAATATTGATTTATTGTAAGAAGTTTATTGATGTAATCAGTTCAAGGTGCCACCTGTCAATGATTTTAGAGGGTGGAATAATAACGATTTAAATGGTTTCTCTGTCCAGATCTGTTTACACTTGTAAGATATCCAGACACAATGTGTGTCTGACTACATCTGGAAGTGGGCAAGATGATCTGATCACGATCGGATCACAATGTGTATTTTGATTGTCTACAACTGTCTAAAAATATGGGCACAATCAGAATGTGGACAAGATCTGGACAAATAGCGCAGGTTAGAACCAGGTATAAAATGGGCTAGATGGTATCCAGGACCAGAGGAAAAACACTGTCTTACCAATGACCACTCACAAACTTTTTTAAAAATATTTTTACTGGAAATATAATCAATTGAAAACAAAATATTCTTGATTCTGGAAAAACAAAACACGTCGTTTAAACATTTTTGGACATGTGTGTCCCTTTCCTATGAATAAGAAATAGCTTTGTTTTTTCATTTACACTGTAAAAAACTCTGCCATTGTCACAGTTAGAATTCAGTCTGACCAGTAACCACAGTAACAAAGGACGCTTGACAAATCACATTTAAAAAAGCGGGTTTCTTTTTTCTTTCTTTTTTTGCATTTGATCATTTATTTTCCTTGCTATTAACCCGCCAGACCACCATGAAAAAACTAAAGAGTACCTCAGCTATCTTTAAAGTGCATACAAATAGAACAAATAAGGCTACTTCAGGTGAATCACTTGTCCATAGCATCACCCATCATTCTCATTCCTGTTTTGTGTATTTACAGCTTTGAATATAAGTTGCCCTGAGGCACTAACCTTAAGCATTGAGAGGGAAACAAAACTCAGATCAGTGTCTGTGAGCAACTTCATCGTACTCTGTATTTACAGGCAGCTTTCCATTGGGGTTAGGGACACTATACTTTACAATCTTGGCCAAAAAGTATGGGGTTATATTCAAACAAAACTAGCATCCCAATGTTATTAAAATTCAACAAAACCTCCCTCTGGAAACACCTGGATGGTGTTTTTGACTGAACAGAGCCATACCTGTACCAATAAGGACCCGCCAAAGAAAGGGACAGACCACATCTCACATTCACACTGTTATCATCTACATTAAAGGGAACTTGGCTCTTTCTCCGTTTGTCTTTTCACAACTCCTTGCATCCTATCTCCTTACCTCCGTCTTAACCATATTGGAGGAGAAGGTCCAAGGTCCCTCCTCCCAGGCCTACTTCTCCAATGTGTTTTGAAAAGGAGTCGAGGAGAGAGGATGCAAGGAAACGAGGAAAGTTCAATTGAGAAAGAGCATTTCAGAAGACAAAATGTCATCCAGTTAGTCAGGTGCTCCTCCTTACAGACGTGTGTCCTGGACCTCGTCCTCAGCCTCCTCTTGCAGGGCGGTGATCTTGGGCTGCTGGGATTGAGGCGGTCGCTTGCTGGAGTTGAGACGGTGCAGGGGAAATAGTTTGAGGCGCTCAGCAGCACTTATGGCCTGCTTCAGGTGGCTGGTCTCGTTCAAAAGCTTTTGAATGGAGTCATACCGCTTCATAGAACTGCCCTCGATCATCTGGAGGGGAGGGAGGGAGGGGGAGGGAGGAGGAGAGAGAGGGAGGGGAGGGATGAGTTGGTAGGTTCCAATGGCTACATGGGTTAGACCAGGGGTGAAAGTAGATTTCATTTTTTACAGGTACAGGACACCCAAGTTCTTGCATGCATTTTTTTATACTACAAAAATAACAGGGTAGCCTACGCTGCTGACATTGACAAACAGATGAATAAATAATATGTTGTCTGATCCATATAATTGCCTTACGAAAAGGAGAGACACAAATACAATATGACGTCCATCTAACCTGGAGGAGGAAATGACTGTCCAAAAACAAACAAAAGTGGCACTGACCCACGACAGTGAAAATGCACACTCACCGGGGATATTTATTTATTTAACTTGGCAAGTCAGTTAAGAACGACTTCTTAACTCCAATGACGGCCTACCGGATATGGACGATGCTCTCCGCTGGTGCCAATATGATACTAGGCTACTGTTCGCTTCAATTAGCCTAAATTTAGAATGTTTTAACTAAAAGACAGATTGGAGTCTTTTCATTGTTATCTCTTTATAGCAATAGCCATTTGCTTTCCAAACAGTTTTTCCGCGATTGTATTTTTAAATATTGTGATATGCCTGGCTGGGTCTTTCTGCTTACACCGACAGTCGCAACTCAACAATCATCTATTTTGGTATTTGCAGCGAGAACTGCCCAAATTGCTCACCCTAATAATTTGGTCCCTTTTCCCCTCATAATTTAGCCTACTGTTCTGACTTGGTGGTGCACATGTAGCCCATAGCCTGTTTTAAAGAAATGTCATCACTGAATACTGTAAGAGCTTTCATTGTCTGCTTATATCCATTTATTTATCCTATGGCTCTGACTTGGTGTGCAGGGAGAATACTGTAAGAATGGCCCATGTTCTGAATTCTGTCTCTATACATTTAAAAAGTGGTGAACAAACAGCTATATTGACTACGTCCGTCTTAGCTCGCTCATTGTCTTCATCGAAATTACGGATTGCCTCTTATCCACTCGTTGTCCCCTTATGCTATTGTTTGGACAATTCAATTGTCACTAGAAACCACATTTGTTTAAGCAAGTCAGCCATGTTTTTTTAAAGGCAGTAAATGAGGCTGAATGAACTATTTCGCTAACAGACAAGGCTCCCTGAAAGCCAGGTGTAGAAGTGGTAAGGTTTTGGGACTCTGTTGGGGCAGCTTTATGTAGGCCCTAACAGTTTGTGGACACCGTTTGTCACCGTTATAGTCCAATTAATGTATTGTTTAGTGTTGTGTTGTGTAGGGGCTGTTCTGGCATTCATCACAAGAAAACGGGGGGAGTTTGCCCCACCAAAATGTACATGCTAAAAGGGTCATTAGGTTTACACTTGAATTGATGCATCCAGTGTGTCCACAGGGTCTCGGCCTTGACAAAATGTAAGCGTTCTCCTCAAACACACCGCAATTTGGAACGTATTCCAGTCAATTCACTGAGCATACAAACCAAAGTAAAACTGCTGCCAATGTGGAACAGTAAAATGACCACACTAGGTTGTGTAATGTGGGGAGAGTGAATAATGCTGGTTGTGTAATGCAGGGAGAATGAATAATGCTGGTTGTGTAATGCGGGGAGAATGAATAATGCTGGTTGTGTAATGCAGGGAGAATGAATAATGCTGGTTGTGTAATGTGGGGAGAGTGAATAATGCTGGTTGTGTAATGTGGGGAGAATGAATAATGCTGGTTGTGTAATGCAGGGAGAATGAATAATGCTGGTTGTATAATGCAGGGAGAATGAATAATGCTGGTTGTGTAATGTGGGGAGAATGAATAATGCTGGTTGTGTAATGTGGGGAGAATGAATAATGCTGGTTGTGTAATGCGGGGAGAATGAATAATGCTGGTTGTGTAATGTGGGGAGAATGAATAATGCTGGTTGTGTAATGTGGGGAGAGTGAATAATGCTGGTTGTGTAATGCAGGGAGAATGAATAATGCTGGTTGTGTAATGCAGGGAGAATGAATAATGCTGATTGTGTACTGTGGGGAGAATGAATAATGCTGGTTGTGTAATGCAGGGAGAATGAATAATGCTGGTTGTATAATGTGGGGAGAATGAATAATGCTGGTTGTATAATGCAGGGAGAATGAATAATGCTGGTTGTGTAATGCAGGGAGAATGAATAATGCTGGTTGTATAATGTGGGGAGAATGAATAATGCTGGTTGTATAATGCAGGGAGAATGAATAATGCTGGTTGTGTAATGCAGGGAGAATGAATAATGCTGGTTGTGTAATGCAAGGAGAATGAATAATGCTGGTTGTGTAATGCAGGGAGAATGAATAATGCTGGTTGTGTAATGTGGGGAGAATGAATAATGCTGGTTGTGTAATGTGGGGAGAATGAATAATGCTGGTTGTGTAATGTGGGGAGAATTAATAATGCTGGTTGTGTAATGCAGGGAGAATGAATAATGCTGGTTGTGTAATGTGGGGAGAATGAATAATGCTGGTTGTATAATGCAGGGAGAATGAATAATGCTGGTTGTGTAATGTGGGGAGAGTGAATAATGCTGGTTGTATAATGCAGGGAGAATGAATAATGCTGGTTGTGTAATGTGGGGAGAATGAATAATGCTGGTTGTATAATGCAGGGAGAATGAATAATGCTGGTTGTGTAATGTGGGGAGAGTGAATAATGCTGGTTGTATAATGCAGGGAGAATGAATAATGCTGGTTGTGTAATGTGGGGAGAATGAATAATGCTGGTTGTGTAATGCAGGGAGAGGGAATAATGCTGGTTGTATAATGTGGGGAGAATGAATAATGCTGGTTGTGTAATGTGGGGAGAGTGAATAATGCTGGTTGTATAATGCAGGGAGAATGAATAATGCTGGTTGTGTAATGTGGGGAGAATGAATAATGCTGGTTGTGTAATGCAGGGAGAATGAATAATGCTGTTGTATAATGCAGGGAGAATGAATAATGCTGGTTGTGTAATGTGGGGAGAGTGAATAATGCTGGTTGTGTAATGTGGGGAGAATGAATAATGCTGGTTGTGTAATGTGGGGAGAATGAATAATGCTGGTTGTGTAATGCAGGGAGAATGAATAATGCTGGTTGTGTAATGTGGGGAGAATGAATAATGCTGGTTGTGTAATGTGGGGAGAATGAATAATGCTGGTTGTGTAATGTGGGGAGAATGAATAATGCTGGTTGTGTAATGTGGGGAGAATGAATAATGCTGGTTGTGTAATGCAGGGAGAGTGAATAATGCTGGTTGTGTAATGTGGGGAGAATGAATAATGCTGGTTGTGTAATGCAGGGAGAATGAATAATGCTGGTTGTATAATGCAGGGAGAATGAATAATGCTGGTTGTGTAATGTGGGGAGAATGAATAATGCTGGTTGTGTAATGCAGGGAGAATGAATAATGCTGGTTGTGTAATGTGGGGAGAGTGAATAATGCTGGTTGTGTAATGCAGGGAGAATGAATAATGCTGGTTGTGTAATGTGGGGAGAATGAATAATGCTGGTTGTGTAATGCAGGGAGAATGAATAATGCTGGTTGTGTAATGCAGGGAGAATGAATAATGCTGGTTGTGTAATGTGGGGAGAATGAATAATGCTGGTTGTGTAATGCAGGGAGAATGAATAATGCTGGTTGTGTAATGCAGGGAGAATGAATAATGCTGGTTGTGTAATGCAGGGAGAATGAATAATGCTGGTTGTGTAATGTGGGGAGAATGAATAATGCTGGTTGTGTAATGCAGGGAGAATGAATAATGCTGGTTGTATAATGCAGGGAGAATGAATAATGCTGGTTGTGTAATGTGGGGAGAATGAATAATGCTGGTTGTGTAATGCAGGGAGAATGAATAATGCTGGTTGTGTAATGTGGGGAGAGTGAATAATGCTGGTTGTGTAATGCAGGGAGAATGAATAATGCTGGTTGTGTAATGTGGGGAGAATGAATAATGCTGGTTGTGTAATGCAGGGAGAATGAATAATGCTGGTTGTGTAATGCAGGGAGAATGAATAATGCTGGTTGTGTAATGTGGGGAGAATGAATAATGCTGGTTGTGTAATGCAGGGAGAATGAATAATGCTGGTTGTGTAATGCAGGGAGAATGAATAATGCTGGTTGTGTAATGCAGGGAGAATGAATAATGCTGGTTGTGTAATGTGGGGAGAATGAATAATGCTGGTTGTGTAATGCAGGGAGAATGAATAATGCTGGTTGTGTAATGCAGGGAGAATGAATAATGCTGGTTGTGTAATGCAGGGAGAATGAACAATGCTGGTTGTGTAATGTGGGGAGAATGAATAATGCTGGTTGTGTAATGCAGGGAGAGTGAATAATGCTGGTTGTGTAATGCAGGGAGAATGAATAATGCTGGTTGTGTAATGTGGGGAGAATGAATAATGCTGGTTGTGTAATGCAGGGAGAATGAATAATGCTGGTTGTGTAATGCAGGGAGAGTGAATAATGCTGGTTGTGTAATGTGGGGAGAATGAATAATGCTGGTTGTGTAATGCAGGGAGAGTGAATAATGCTGGTTGTGTAATGTGGGGAGAATGAATAATGCTGGTTGTGTAATGCAGGGAGAATGAATAATGCTGGTTGTGTAATGCAGGGAGAATGAATAATGCTGGTTGTGTAATGCAGGGAGAATGAATAATGCTGGTTGTGTAATGCAGGGAGAATGAATAATGCTGGTTGTGTAATGCAGGGAGAATGAATAATGCTGGTTGTGTAATGTGGGGAGAATGAATAATGCTGGTTGTATAATGTGGGGAGAATGAATAATGGTGGTTGTGTAATGCAGGGAGAATGAATAATGCTGGGTGTGTAATGTGGGGAGAATGAATAATGCTGGTTGTGTAATGCAGGGAGAATGAATAATGCTGGTTGTGTAATGTGGGGAGAATGAATAATGCTGGTTGTGTAATGCAGGGAGAATGAATAATGCTGGTTGTGTAATGCAGGGAGAATGAATAATGCTGGTTGTGTAATGCAGGGAGAATGAATAATGCTGGTTGTGTAATGTGGGGAGAATGAATAATGCTGGTTGTGTAATGCAGGGAGAGTGAATAATGCTGGTTGTGTAATGCAGGGAGAATGAATAATGCTGGTTGTGTAATGTGGGGAGAATGAATAATGCTGGTTGTGTAATGCAGGGAGAATGAATAATGCTGGTTGTGTAATGCAGGGAGAGTGAATAATGCTGGTTGTGTAATGTGGGGAGAATGAATAATGCTGGTTGTGTAATGCAGGGAGAGTGAATAATGCTGGTTGTGTAATGTGGGGAGAATGAATAATGCTGGTTGTGTAATGCAGGGAGAATGAATAATGCTGGTTGTGTAATGCAGGGAGAATGAATAATGCTGGTTGTGTAATGCAGGGAGAATGAATAATGCTGGTTGTGTAATGCAGGGAGAATGAATAATGCTGGTTGTGTAATGCAGGGAGAATTAATAATGCTGGTTGTGTAATGTGGGGAGAATGAATAATGCTGGTTGTATAATGTGGGGAGAATGAATAATGCTGGTTGTGTAATGCAGGGAGAATGAATAATGCTGGTTGTGTAATGCAGGGAGAATGAATAATGCTGGTTGTGTAATGTGGGGAGAATGAATAATGCTGGTTGTGTAATGTGGGGAGAATGAATAATGCTGGTTGTGTAATGCAGGGAGAATGAATAATGCTGGTTGTATAATGCAGGGAGAATGAATAATGCTGGTTGTGTAATGTGGAGAGAATGAATAATGCTGGTTGTGTAATGCAGGGAGAATGAATAATGCTGGTTGTATAATGCAGGGAGAATGAATAATGCTGGTTGTGTAATGTGGGGAGAATGAATAATGCTGGTTGTGTAATGCAGGGAGAATGAATAATGCTGGTTGTATAATGCAGGGAGAATGAATAATGCTGGTTGTGTAATGCAGGGAGAATAAATAATGCTGGTTGTGTAATGTGGGGAGAATGAATAATGCTGGTTGTGTAATGCAGGGAGAATGAATAATGCTGGTTGTGTAATGTGGGGAGAATGAATAATGCTGGTTGTGTAATGCAGGGAGAATAAATAATGCTGGTTGTATAATGCAGGGAGAATGAATAATGCTGGTTGTGTAATGCAGGGAGAATAAATAATGCTGGTTGTGTAATGCAGGGAGAATGAATAATGCTGGTTGTGTAATGCAGGGAGAATGAATAATGCTGGTTGTGTAATGCAGGGAGAGTGAATAATGCTGGTTGTGTAATGCAGGGAGAATGAATAATGCTGGTTGTGTAATGTGGGGAGAATGAATAATGCTGGTTGTGTAATGCAGGGAGAGTGAATAATGCTGGTTGTGTAATGCAGGGAGAATGAATAATGCTGGTTGTGTAATGTGGGGAGAATGAATAATGCTGGTTGTGTAATGCAGGGAGAATGAATAATGCTGGTTGTGTAATGCAGGGAGAGTGAATAATGCTGGTTGTGTAATGTGGGGAGAATGAATAATGCTGGTTGTGTAATGCAGGGAGAGTGAATAATGCTGGTTGTGTAATGTGGGGAGAATGAATAATGCTGGTTGTGTAATGCAGGGAGAATGAATAATGCTGGTTGTATAATGCAGGGAGAATGAATAATGCTGGTTGTGTAATGTGGGGAGAATGAATAATGCTGGTTGTGTAATGCAGGGAGAATGAATAATGCTGGTTGTATAATGCAGGGAGAATGAATAATGCTGGTTGTGTAATGCAGGGAGAATAAATAATGCTGGTTGTGTAATGTGGGGAGAATGAATAATGCTGGTTGTGTAATGCAGGGAGAATGAATAATGCTGGTTGTGTAATGTGGGGAGAATGAATAATGCTGGTTGTGTAATGCAGGGAGAATAAATAATGCTGGTTGTATAATGCAGGGAGAATGAATAATGCTGGTTGTGTAATGCAGGGAGAATAAATAATGCTGGTTGTGTAATGCAGGGAGAATGAATAATGCTGGTTGTGTAATGTGGGGAGAATGAATAATGCTGGTTGTGTAATGCAGGGAGAATGAATAATGCTGGTTGTGTAATGTGGGGAGAATGAATAATGCTGGTTGTGTAATGCAGGGAGAATGAATAATGCTGGTTGTGTAATGCAGGGAGAATGAATAATGCTGGTTGTGTAATGTGGGGAGAGTGAATAATGCTGGTTGTGTAATGCAGGGAGAATGAATAATGCTGGTTGTGTAATGCAGGGAGAATAAATAATGCTGGTTGTGTAATGCAGGGAGAATGAATAATGCTGGTTGTGTAATGCGGGGAGAATTAATAATGCTGGTTGTGTAATGCAGGGAGAATGAATAATGCTGGTTGTGTAATGTGGGGAGAAGGAATAATGCTGGTTGTGTAATGTGGGGAGAATGAATAATGCTGGTTGTGTAATGTGGGGAGAGTGAATAATGCTGGTTGTGTAATGCAGGGAGAGTGAATAATGCTGGTTGTGTAATGCAGGGAGAATGAATAATGCTGGTTGTGTAATGCAGGGAGAATGAATAATGCTGGTTGTGTAATGTGGGGGAATGAATAATGCTGGTTGTGTAATGCAGGGAGAATGAATAATGCTGGTTGTGTAACGCAGGGAGAATGAATAATGCTGGTTGTGTAATGCAGGGAGAATGAATAATGCTGGTTGTGTAATGCGGGGAGAATGAATAATGCTGGTTGTGTAATGCAGGGAGAATGAATAATGCTGGTTGTGTAATGTGGGGAGAATGAATAATGCTGGTTGTGTAATGTGGGGAGAATTAATAATGCTGGTTGTGTAATGTGGGGAGAGTGTAAAAATGTTCCAGTGTCAAGCACCCAGCATCATGTCTTACAGTGCATTCAGAAAGTATTCAGACCTCTTCACTTTTTACACATGTTACAGCCTTATTCTAAAATGGATTAAATTGTTTTTTTTCCCCATCATCATTCTACACACAATACCCCATAATGAAAAAGCAAAAATGTGGGCCTCCTGGGTGGCGCAGTGGTTAAGGACGCTGTACTGCAGCGCCAGCTGCGCCACCAGAGACTCTGGGTTTGCGCCCGGGAGGTCCGTGGGGCGACACACAATTGACCTAGCGTTGTCCGGGTTAGGGAGGGTTTGGCCGGTAGGGAAATCCTTGTCTCATCACGCACCAGCGACTCCTGTGGCGGGCCGGGCGCAGTGCACGCTAACCAAAGGTTGCCAGGTGCCAGGTGCACGGTGTTTCCTGCGGCTGGCTTCCAGGTTGGATGGCGCTGTGTTAAGAAGCAGTGCGGCTTGGTTGGGTTGTGTATCGGAGGACGCATGACTTTCAACCTTTGTCTCTCCCGAGCCCGTACGGGAGTTGTAGCGATGAGACAAGATAGTAGCTACTAAAACAATTGGATACCACGACATTGGGGTAAAAACAATATTACAAATTTGTTTTTTGTATACAAAAACAACAATTGAAATATCACATTTTCACAAGTATTCAGACCCTTTACTCAGTACTCTGTTGAAGCACCTTTGGCAGTGATTACAGCCTCTTCTTGGGTATGACGCTACAAGCTTGGCACACCTGTATTTGGAGAGTTTCTCCCATTCTAATCTGCAGATCCCCTGAAGCTCTGTCAGGTTGTCTGGGTAGCGTCACTGCACAGCTATTGTCAGGTCTCTCCAGAGATGTTCAATCGGGTTCAAGTCCTGGCTCTGGCTGGGCCACTCAAGGACATTCAGAGACTTGTCCTGAAGCCACTCCTGCGTTGTCTTGGCTGTGTGCTTAGGGTTGTTGTCCTGTTGGAAGGTGAACCTTCCCCCCAGGCTGAGGTCCTGAGCGATCTGGAGCAGGTTTCATCAAGGATCTCTCTGTACTTTGTTCCGTTCATCTTTCTCTCGATCCTGACAAGTCTCCCAGTCCCTGCCGGCTTCCGTCTGGCCACTCTACCATAAAGGCCTGATTGGCGGAGTGCTACAGAGACAGTTGTCCTTCTGGAAGGTTCTCCCATCTCCACAGAGGAACTCTGGAGCTCTGTCAGAGTGACCATCGGATTCTTGGTCACCTCCCTGACCAAGGACCTTCTACCCCGATTGCTCAGTTTGGGCGGGGGCGGCCAGCTACAGGAAGAGTCTTGGTGGTTCCAAACTTCTTCCAATAAAGAATGATGGAGGCCACTGTGTTCTTAGGGGCCTTCAATGCTGCATACATTTTTTGGTACCCTTCACCAGATCTGTGCCTCGACACAATCCTGTCTAGCTGCTCTACGGACAATTCCTTCGACCTCATGGCTTGGTTTTTACTCTGATATGCACTGTCAACTGTGGGATCTTATATTGACAGATGTGTGCCTTTCCAAATCATGTCCAATCAATTGAATTTACTACAGGTGGACTCCAATCAAGTTGTAGGAACATCTCAAGGATGATCAATGGAAACAGGATACGCCTGAGCTCAATTTAGAGTCTCATAGCAAAGGGTCTGAGTACTTAAGTAAATAAGGATTTTTTTACATATACATTTGCAAACATTTTTTTTTTAATCGCTTTGTCATTATGGGGTATTGTGTGTAGATTGATGAGGAACATTTTTTATTTAAGCAATTTTAGAATAAGGCTGTAAAGTAAACCAAATGTGGAAAAAGTGAATAGGTCTGAATACTTTCCGAATGCATTGTATGTCACTGTGCCTGCCTTGTCATGCTCTCTGCTTCTGTGAACACAAACACAGGTCACTTATATTTCCCAAACAAACATACATACACACACACACACACACACACACACACACACACACACACACACACACACGCATGCGGCCCACACCATGCCCTAAGTCCCTCAAACTCAACTCTGGACCTCGAAGCCAGTTCCATTGCTTTTTTTCATTGTTTCCCTTTAAGCAGGAAGTGATTTAGACCTGGCACACCAGATGTATGTAATTAATGATTAGGTAGAAAGGAAAAGCAGCAGGCTCCAGACCTCATAGGGTAAGAGTTGAATAGCCCTGCCCTATATCATGGTACACTGTTAATCAAATAAGTGATTTACTCTGAGGCTAACAAATGGCGATGCCCTGATAGAAGAATTTAATTACACTAAAATGGAGGATAAATGATTTAGCTGGTGATTGGTGCTCTATTCTCAGCTCCAACAGGGAAATACTAAAGCATTTTAATGGAAGCGATGGGGGAGTAACGAAGGGGAAAACCTCATGCTTAAAGGGGGATAGATCTTGTGTGTGTGTGTGTGTGTGTGTGTGTGTGTGTGTGTGTGTGTGTGCACTAACCAGGAAGGACTGGCACTCCAGCAGTGGTTCCACTCTGTGTTCTGACAGTATGACTGTACAGTTGGAGAAAGACTGTTTCAGCGTCTTCCTCAGGACCTGCAATGTTCTGTCAACCAGAAAAACATTTTTACACAACCATTAGACAACGTTCTTCTGTCAATCATACACAAAACAGAGAGTAGACAGAAAAAAAACACAGAGTTTAACGATAGGCCTACATATCACACACACACACACACACACACACACACACACACACACACACACACACACACACACACACACACACACACACACACACACACACACACACACACACACACACACACGCACACACACACACACACACACAGAGAGAGAGACAGACAGACAGACAGCATCAGCATTTGTGGGTTCGATTAAAGGCTCAAAATGCCCAGAAACGAATAACTTTCTTCTGAAACTCGTCAGTCTATTCTTGTTTTGAGAAATGAAGGCTATTCCATATGAGAAATTGCCAAGAAACTGAAGATCTCGTACAACGCTGTGTACTACTCCCTTCACAGAACAGCGCAAACTGTCTCTGACCAGAATAGAAAGAGAAGTGGGAGGCCCCGGGGTACAACTGAGCAAGAGGACAAGTACATTAGTGTCTAGTTTGAGAAACAGACACCTCACAAATCCTCAAATGGCAGCTTCATTAAATAGTACCCGCAAAACACCAGTCTCAACATCAACAGTGAAAAGGCGACTCTGGGATGGTGGCCTTCTAGCAGAGTTGCAAAGAAAAAAAACATACCTCAGACTGGTCAAGAAAAGATTAAGATGGGCAAAAGAACACAGACACTGGACAGAGGAACTCTGCCTAGAAGGCCAGCATCCCGGAGTCGCCTCTTCACTGTTGACATTGAGACTGGTGTTTTGCAGGTACTATTTATCGGAAAAAGAATAAACTGCAGAGTTTCAGAAGAAAATTCTTTGTTTCTGGACATTTTGAGCACGTAATCAAACCCACAAACGCAAATTCTCCAGATACTCAACTAGTGTAAAGGCCAGTTTTATTGCTTCTTTAATCAGGACAACAGTTTTCAGCTGTGCAAACACAATTACAAAAAGCTTTTCTAATGATCAATTAGACTTTTAAAATTATAAACTTGGATTAGCTAACACAACGTGCCATTGGAACACAGAGGAGTGATGGTTGCTGATAATGGGCCTCTGTACGTAGACATTCCATAAAAAATCTGCCGTTTCCATCTACAATAGTCATTTACAACATTAACAATGTTCACACTGTATTTCTGATCAATTTTATGTTATTTTAATGGACAAAAAATGTGCTTTTCTTTCAAAAACAAGGACATTTCTAAGTGACCCCAAACTTTTGAAGGGTGTATATATAGTGTAAATAACCGGGGTGGCAGGTAGCCTAGTGGTTGGAGCGTTGGGCCAATAACCGAAAGGTTGCTAGATGGAATCCCTGAACTGACAAGGTGAAAATCTGTCGTTCTGCCCCCGAACAAGGCAGTTAACCCACTGTTCCTAAGTCGTCATTGTAAATAAGAATTTGTTCTTTGCTGACTTGCCTAGTTAAATAAAAAATGTAAATAAAAAAATTCAAAAACACACATTCTCTCTTTCTCCCTTTACGTACACATTTCTCCGTCTCACCCTACAAACTCCTCCCGTAAGCCCACTAATGTGCACTTCCTGCTGAGGTTAAGATGAAAGCAGCAGGTTTGAAGTTGACCAGCATCATCAACAACCACTAATTCACTCATTACAGGCCCCATTTAGCGTAAAGACCTGTGTCGGTACGTGTGGTTACATAATGTACGTACCCACACATCCAATGACAGTTACGGTAAGTCCTGGAATTGTCACCATATGCAGTGAGACATTCAAACACACACACATCTCAACACCACCCACGTCTCTCTCTCTCCTCCTCCTCATCCTCCCTCCCTCCCTCTTCCCTTACATGGGGTCGAGGTAGGCGCTGGGTTCGTCCAGCAGCAGTATGCGGGCCTTGCTGAGGATGGAGCGGGCCAAACACATGAGCTGCTTGTGTCCGTTACTCAGGACATAACCCCCGTCCTCCAGCTGGAAGTCCAGCTTGTCTGGGAACTGCTCTATCACGGACTTCAGACCCACCTGGACGACACATAGGACAACAGGAAAACAGGAAAAATCAGTCAGTCAATCAATCAAACAAACAAACAATGAAATGTACCGACTCATTGATTCATATGTGGTATATGTGTATCCCCTGTTGAAAAAAAAACCTACAAGGGACATATCTGATGTGGAGTTCAGGTTAATACTATGTGTTTGGAAAGGTCCACCACCTTCATTTTAAAGGAGTTGAAACAAATATGGTATGTGCATTGGACGATCTATGATGTCATGTTGCTCTCCTATACATGACATCATAGATCGTAAAACCTTCAAAAAATGAAGGTGGTGGACCTTTCAAAACACATAGTACTAACCTGAACTCCACATCAGACATGACATCAGCTATGGTCAGAGTCAAGAGAAGGAGTCTCGTGTGAGTCTCCTGGCTGTGCTTGCTATACAACCACCACTATGGTGTGTTTATGGTGGCTTCGTCAGTGCCCCGCTCCACACACATGTACACAGCAACACCTTAACATCAGCATAGCATGTTGGAATGAGGTTACTGCTGTATGGAAGGAAGGGGATCAGTGTCCCTCTCTGCAGTGTACAGACAGACACACAGACAAACGAGATGTTTGTCTGTGTGGGATGTGGACATGAAGCTAGGATTAGGGTTGAACCGGGATGTGGACGTGAAACTAGGGTTAGGGTTGAACCGGGATGTGGACGTGAAACTAGGGTTAGGGTTGTGGTTGAGGCTAGGGTTAGGGTTGAACCGGGATGTGGACGTGAAACTAGGGTTAGGGTTGTGGTTGAGGCTAGGGTTAGGGTTAAACCGGGATGTGAACATGAAGCTAGGGTTAGGGATGAGGGATAGGTAAGGGGACTGTTACCCTCAAGAGGGACAGGGTGTACAGGCACATAGGGACTTGACCAAATTATTGTATTAATCACTAGTTAAAAGAAAACACTTCTACAAGCTGTTAAGAGTGTATGGCTCGGGGTCTCACAGAACGCTCCAAACTTCTGCCAGAATCAAAAGAGTGCTCTGTAGTGTTTATAAAGGGCCACTAGATGGCATTTTATAGCCACGGGTAGGACCAAATGCATGAAGCTCATTACTGTACATGTTCAGGAGCTGTGTAAATATAGCCCAATATAAGGCCTTGTTGGTGGGAGAAGAGACCACCACAGAATCCAAACCTCTATATATATATATATATATATATATATATATATATATATATATATATATAGACACTTAAATAAATAATCAATAAATAAGTATTGTAATTTATAAAGTTATAAGTGCTAATATGGCCAAATCAAGTGCATTAAGGGAAGGGTAGTAAATGCTAACAAAGCCTCCCTTATATCAAAAATAAGGTTGTGAATAGGGTTAGGGTTAAACCCGGATGTGGACATGAAGTTAGGATTAGGGTTGTGGTTGAGGCTAGGGTTCATCCGGGATGTGGACATGAAGCTAGGATTAGGGTTGTGGTTGAGGGTTAGGGTTCATCCGGGATGTGAACATGAAGCTATGATTAGGGTTATGGTTGAGGCTAGGTTTAGGGTTTGGATTAGGGTTATGGTTGAGGCTAGGTTTAGGGTTTGGATTAGGGTTATGGTTGAGGCTAGGTTTAGGGTTTGGATTAGGGTTATGGTTGAGGCTAGGTTTAGGGTTGAGTCAGGATGTGGGCATAAAACTTGGTTTAGGGTTGGACCAGACACCAGTGTGACTAATGTTAACTTAGTGTCTCACCTCCTCAGCCACCCGCCACAGTTCCTCGTCACTGTGGCAAGCGTGCGGATCCAGGTTCATTCGGAATGTTCCAGTCAGGATGAAGATTTTCTGTCAAAGAAAAGAGAAAATTGAGGAGCTGTGTGAGTTGTTTTGTTTTTCAGGGTGAGCTGTGTGAGTTGTTTTGTTTTTCAGGGTGAGCTGTGTGAGTTGTTTTGTTTTTCAGGGTGAGTTGTGTGAGTTGTTTTGTTTTTCAGGGTGAGCTGTGTGAGTTGTTTTGTTTTTCAGGGTGAGCTGTGTGAGTTGTTTTGTTTTTAAAGGGTGAGCTGTGTGAGTTGTTTTGTTTTTCAGGGTGAGCTGTGTGAGTTGTTTTGTTTTTCAGGGTGAGCTGTGTGAGTTGTTTTGTTTTTCAGGGTGAGCTGTGTGAGTTGTTTTGTTTTTCAGGGTGAGCTGTGTGAGTTGTTTTGTTTTTCAGGGTGAGCTGTGTGAGAGTTGTTCTTTGTAGCCACACTGTACTTGCTGACCAATATGGAGTTATCAACAGTACTTGAAAGTACTGATGTGTGAAATTAGATTAGATTTAGAATGGGCTGCTATCAATCGTACATTGCAAGGGGCAGGGGAAAAAATACAGTGCCTTGCGAAAGTATTCGGCCCCCTTGAACTTTGCGACCTTTTGCCACATTTCAGGCTTCAAAAAGAATCAACAACAAGTGGGACACAATCATGAAGTGGAAGGACATTTATTGGATATTTCAAACTTTTTTAACAAATCAAAAACTGAAAAATTGGGCGTGCAAAATTATTCAGCCCCTTTACTTTCATTGCAGCAAACTCTCTCCAGAAGTTCCGTGAGGATCTCTGAATGATCCAATGTTGACCTAAATGACTAATGATGATAAATACAATCCACCTGTGTGTAATCAAGTCTCCGTATAAATGCACCTGCACTGTGATAGTCTCAGAGGTCCGTTAAAAGCGCAGAGAGCATCATGAAGAACAAGGAATACACCAGGCAGGTCCGAGATACTGTTGTGAAGAAGTTTAAAGCCGGATTTGGATACAAAAAGATTTCCCAAGCTTTAAACATCCCAAGGAGCACTGTGCAAGCGATAATATTGAAATGGAAGGAGTATCAGACCACTGCAAATCTACCAAGACCTGGCCGTCCCTCTAAACTTTCAGCTCATACAAGGAGAAGACTGATCAGAGATGCAGCCAAGAGGCCCATGATCACTCTGGATGAACTGCAGAGATCTACAGCTGAGGTGGGAGACTCTGTCCATAGGACAACAATCAGTCGTATATTGCACAAATCGGGCCTTTATGGAAGAGTGGCAAGAAGAAAGCCATTTCTTAAAGATATCCATAAAAAGTGTCATTTAAAGTTTGCCACAAGCCACCTGGGAGACACACCAAACATGTGGAAGAAGGTGCTCTGGTCAGATGAAACCAAAATTGAACTTTTTGGCAACAATGCAAAACGTTATGTTTGGCGTAAAAGCAACACAGCTCATCACCCTGAACACACCATACCCACTGTCAAACATGGTGGTGGCAGCATCATGGTTTGGGCCTGCTTTTCTTCAGCAGGGACAGGGAAGATGGTTAAAATTGATGGGAAGATGGATGGAGCCAAATACAGGACCATTCTGGAAGAAAACCTGATGGAGTCTGCAAAAGACCTGAGACTGGGACGGAGATTTGTCTTCCAACAAGACAATGATCCAAAACATAAAGCAAAATCTACAATGGAATGGTTCAAAAATAAACATATCCAGGTGTTAGAATGGCCAAGTCAAAGTCCAGACCTGAATCCAATCGAGAATCTGTGGAAAGAACTGAAAACCGCTGTTGACAAATGCTCTCCATCCAACCTCACTGAGCTCGAGCTGTTTTGCAAGGAGGAATGGGAAAACATTTCAGTCTCTCAATGTGCAAAACTGATAGAGACATACCCCAAGCGACTTACAGCTGTAATCGCAGCAAAAGGTGGCGCTACAAAGTATTAACTTAAGGGGGCTGAATAATTTTGCACGCCCAATTTTTCCGTTTTTGATTTGTTAAAAAAGTTTGAAATATCCAATAAATGTCGTTCCACTTCATGATTGTGTCCCACTTGTTGTTGATTCTTCACAAAAAAATACAGTTTTATATCTTTATGTTTGAAGCCTGAAATGTGGCAAAAGGTTGCAAAGTTCAAGGGGGCCGAATATTTTCACAAGGCACTGTACATGTAATCAGTATGCATTTGAGGACACTTTTCCTGTGGTTCATTTTCATGCTACTTGAGGATGTTTCGGTTGAAAAGCTTGTAAAGCTGTGCTTAATATTAGCTCTTGAGAAATAAATATTTTGGCCAAGCAATAGAAAGCTGGGATCCTCCTCTTTTTAATAGACGCCATCCAAACTCTGTTTTCACACGTGATTACATGCAGTTTAGAAATGTTGTGCAATTACTGGGCTTATAAACTTATTTCATTCCATGCATCAACCAGCTGTTTAAGGAGCTGGCTCTCAGTGCACAACAGCTCAAACGCTGTATGCCAGGGCTATCCAACCCTGTTCCTGGAGAGATACCTTCCTGATGGTTTTTGCTCCAACCTCAAGAGGTTACTGGCCTGATTCAGCTTATCAACCAGCTAATTATTAGCCTCACATTCAACATGCATCCGAATGGCTGCCGTTGTGTTTGGCTTTGAGCTTGAAACAAGATCCACGACAACACAGAATGTTTTAAAATGTTATTTATGCATATCGGGTCCGGGTGGGAAATCCCCAGGTTCATTTGGGAACGGGACCTATAACTCCCATCATCTTTTATCCTCGTCCTTCCAATTATTAAAATTAAAACACAAAGTGTTTGATTTGATTGTCGATTGCATTTGCATTAATGTCAGAGTGATTTAATGGACAATAGTTTGGTAGGCTACTAACGGAAATCAGTGCCATTCATTTACAGACCATAGTTTTGGAGTAGGCCTAGTTACCGTGTCTCGACGGTCACGTGGAATTTGACCGGGTCATGAGTCGTGACCTCGGGTATGGCGGTAATACTGTTACCGTAACAACCCTAGGGACTGATGGGCGGTAATACTGTTACCGTAACAACCCTAGGGACTGATGGGTGGTAATACTGTTACCGTAACAACCCTAGGGACTGATGGGCGGTAATCCTGTCACTGTAACAACCCTAGGGACTGATGGGCGGTAATACTGTCACCATAACAACCCTAGGGATTGATGGTACAATAGTTGAGCTGTTTTCAGGTCCTTGAGGGGAGCTGTTTGTAACCCCAAGCGGGGAAATATTTACCTGTGGCACCACTCCGAAGGCTTTTCTCCATGTCTGTAGTGTGACAGAGTTCCAGGAGACCCCGTCAATGGAGATCTCTCCATCTGTAGAGGCCAGGCGCAGCAGGGCAGAGAGCAAGGTGCTCTTCCCTGAGCCCGTCCTCCCCAACACACCCACCTATGGACAGCAACAAACGTACACTGAGATAAGAATATGTACCATAATTAATTCAGAATATGTACCCAAAATCTCCACAAGCCAGACGCAGCCATTGTCTTCCTATAGGTCTCTCCCATTAACCTGCTCATTTTCAATAAAGATCTTGATACAACATTGATACTATACACTACGTAGCATACAACATAAAACTACACTGTGAACTGTGGGAAACTAGAAACCCTCTACTCTCCCTCAGGCCCAGAGCATCAGTGACAATTAGGCCATTAGCAGGAAGCTTTAGCTAATGGCTAAGCAAAAGTGCTAATGGCTAGGTTAAAGTGCTAATGGCTAATCTAGGCCCAATGAGCAAGCCTCCCTCAGGTCTCGTTACAGAGAGCTCTTTCTCTGTAATTACCTCTCAAGACTCTTAACAGACGGATAGGAATTAATCTACAGTCGGTTCACCTGAGGGCAGATCAGGCCGTCCACTACATTACATTTGCATTGTAGTAATTTAGCAGACACTATTATCCAGAGTGACATGTAGTGCATTCATCTTAAAATAGGTAGGTGAGAACAACCACCTATCACTTATAGCAAGTACATTTTCCCTCAATAAAAATGTTAGCAGCAATGTCAGTGCTAGTCTGAAAAGAAGTGCTGGTCTATTTTTTTTAAAAGATGTAAGGTTTGTGACATTTTCGGAAGATGGCCAGGGACTTCGCTGTCCTGATGTTCCACCATTGGAGTGCCAGGACAGAGAAGAGCTTTGACTGGGCTGAGCGGGAGTTGACCCCACATATGGGAGGGAGCATCAGCCTCACACATGCACACACACCTGCACCCATCCCCATTTTCACAACATCTCCACCCCCATCTCCACAACATCTCCACCCCCATCTCCACTCCATCTCCACCCCCATCTCCACAACATCTCCACCCCCATCTCCACAACATCTCCACTCCATCTCATCTCCACAAGATCTCCACCCCATCTCCACAAGATCACCACCCCCATCTCCACAACATCTCCACTCCATCTCCACAACATCTCCACTCCATCTCCACCACATCTCCACCCCCATCTCCACTCCACTCCATCTCCACAACATCTCCACCCCCATCTCCACTCCATCTCCACCCCCATCTACACTCCATCTCCACCCCCATCTCCACTCCATCTCCATCTCCACCCCCATCTCCACAACATCTCCACACCCATCTCCACCCCCATCTCCACTCCATCTCCACCCTCATCTCCACTTCATCTCCACCCCCATCTCCACAACATCTCCACTCCATCTCCACCCCCATCTCCACAACCATCTCCACTCCATCTCCACAACATCTCCACCCCCATTTCCACTCCATCTCCACCCTCATCTCCACCCTCATCTCCACCCCCATCTCCACAACATCTCCACCCCATCTCCACTTCATCTCCACCCCCATCTACACTCCATCTCCACCCCATCTCCACCCCATCTCCACTTCATCTCCACCCCCATCTCCACTCCATCTCCACCCCCATCTCCACTCCATCTCCACCCCTATCTCCACACCCATTTCCGCCCCCATCTCCACTCCATCTCCACCCCATCTCCACACCATCTCCACCCCCATCTCCACAACATCTCCACAACATCTCCACCCCATCTCCACTTCATCTCCACCCCATCTCCACTCCATCTCCACACCTATCTCCACACCCATTTCCGCCCCCATCTCCACTCCATCTCCACCCTCATCTCCACCCATCTCCACTTCATCTCCACTCCCATCTCCACTTCATCTCCACCCCCATCTCCACTCCATCTCCACCCCATCTCCACCCTCATCTCCACCCCCATCTCCACAACATCTCCACTCCATCTCCACCCCCATCTCCACAACCATCTCCACTCCATCTCCACCCCCATCTCCACCCCCATTTCCACTCCATCTCCACCCTCATCTCCACCCTCATCTCCACCCCCATCTCCACAACATCTCCACCCCATCTCCACTTCATCTCCACCCCCATCTACACTCCATCTCCACCCCATCTCCACCCCATCTCCACTTCATCTCCACCCCCATCTCCACTCCATCTCCACCCCCATCTCCACTCCATCTCCACCCCTATCTCCACACCCATTTCCGCCCCCATCTCCACTCCATCTCCACCCCATCTCCACACCATCTCCACCCCCATCTCCACAACATCTCCACAACATCTCCACCCCATCTCCACTTCATCTCCACCCCATCTCCACTCCATCTCCACACCTATCTCCACACCCATTTCCGCCCCCATCTCCACTCCATCTCCACCCTCATCTCCACCCATCTCCACTTCATCTCCACTCCCATCTCCACTTCATCTCCACCCCCATCTCCACCCCCATCTCCACTCCATCTCCACCCCATTTCCACCCCCATCTCCACCCCATCTCCACTCCATCTCCACCCCATCTCCACTCCATCTCCACCCCATCTCCACCCTCATCTCCACCCCCATCTCCACTCCATCTCCACCCCATTTCCACCCCAATCTCCACCCCATCTACACTCCATCTCCACTCCATCTCCACTCCATCTCCACTCCATTTCCGCCCCCATCTCCGCCACCTACACTTTGGCCCGCTTCCACGGTGAAGGACAGGTTCTGCAGCACAGAGCGTCCGGCCTCTGTATACTTGACAGTCAGCCCCTGGACATCCATGTGGCCCTGGTTGGGCCAGCAGTCTTGTGCGTGGGGGTTGTCGAGGACCAGGTCTGTGACTTTACCACCACCACTGGGTCTAGGCTCCTCCTGCGGCAAGTCGATGAACTTGAAGACCCGATCTACCGATCGCATCTGCAGACGGAAAAGAGGCCACAGAGAGGTGAGGAAGGGGTAGGTGTGTATGTGTATACATTATGTGTGTGACATGAGATTATATAAGTGAGTATAAACCTGTGGGAATGTGTGCAACGTGTGTGGGGGGGAGTGAAACATGTGTGTGTGTGTGTGTGTGTGTGTGTGTGTGTGTGTGTGTGTGTGTGTGTGTGTGGGGGGGGGTGTGTGTGTGTGTGTGTGTGTAAGGAGTAAGTGAGTTCATACTGTAAGTGGGTCAATGTTAGTTTGTGACCTAATACTGTACCCGTGACGGTATGTTAGAGTAGTGACCTCCCTCATACTTGTTAATGTGCTATTAATATTAATATACTGTCTATTATCACATTAGTGAGTAGTATCAGTGTATGGTAGTATGAGTCAGTCTGGCAGTAATGATTCATCTTCTAAAACAAGGAGAATAAATAAAATGACCTGCACTGTGATAAACCTGTTCAGAATCCTAAGCCTGAATAAAGCTCATGTCCACAACAACAACACTGGGGTGTGTGAACTGAATATACACTATTCTACATTTTGACACCTTACCAAACAACAAACAAGACAAGTGGAGTATCCCACTCAGGTAAAAGTAGCCTTTCACACTCGTACCCGTATACAGGATGAAAACGGCAGATTTTGACACTGATAAGCATCTAAATGGGAACGTAGTGGCTGTACAGTAACATGCTATAAATGACATCAGAGCTCAGTCTCTCTGCTTCACCGTTCTGAACTTGAGCACCACACATGACAAGAAGTTTCCCTGATCCCTCTGACTAACTGGGAAACTTTAGAAAATGTTTTTGTTACCTGAGTGAGGGAAATGCTGTAAATTAAGAGGACTCCATGTATTTTGAAAGATGAGACGTTGAGGATTATAATAAATACTGATTTGATGTCATACAAGCAAGACAAACACCCGTGAGTCCAAATGTGCACTTCACATCATAAAACTCATGTCATATACAGTGTCAACGTTTATGATCACTATGTTTGATGTACAGTTACAAGATGACATGGCGTCATACCCTGGGTTGTTCTGAACAGAATGAGCCTATGTTTGTCTATTGTGAAGAGAATTTGCAGCAGAACACACACCTGACCCCTTTCTATGCGCACTAGAATTACGATCTGTTTCTCTGAATTGCCGTGTGAAACCCTAACACTGCAAGATCACACTGCAAGATCTTATTTTATAACTAGTCATGTTGGCAATAGAACAAGCTTTCAAATGACGCCCACCTGACCCAGATTGCGATTTATAAAGGGCCATTCTGGGATTTTGTAAACAACAACAGTAATTGTGTGATGGCGAGGATGCCATCACATTTTGTGTTCCAAACAAAACATCTACGAGTGTGCTTTCTCTAGCTCTTCAACGGCACAGCTAGGAGAGCTCATAAAAGCACCTATAACTGAAGACCCTTCTTTGAGCCATACAAGTGCACCAGTTAGTCCTCAAATCAAAATAAAATCTAACTAAATATTATTGGTCGGATACACAGATTTAGCTTTCTCTTGTCATTTTGTTGTCTTATGTTGCACCAACCCCAGGAATATTCTCATCATGTGACTGAATGTAAATAGATTATTTTCATGTGTCAAAAAGTGCAGTAAATGTAAAATGCACATGTAATCAACAGGATTCAGTCTTGGATTCAGTCTTGTGTAAGGTGAACTGTTGTGTCCTCAACTTTGGTCTAATAATTTTCCCATAATCTCCAAACTGTTCCCTTTCAAATTATACAATGGTTCTTCTGTAAGAAACATTTAAATGTATCTCTATCCATATAGGCCAATTCAAACGAGTGTAAAAGGTTAATGAGATTCATATTTGTGTGAGTGTGTTGTGCGTGTTTATATGTGTGAAACTGATAACTGCCTACTGGTAATGTGGTATGTGAATGCAAATAGAAGTCTATCTACCGTGATTGATCAAAACTGTGTGTTTACATACCAGTCCGTCCACAGTGATGCTGGTGATGACAGCCCATTGGAACGTACCAAGGATAAGCATGGCTAAGGCCACGATGATGCCAATCTCCCCAGGCTTGTCCTCTGTGGAACACACACACATCACATTATCGTGCACACTGACGCGCCAGCACACACACACACACACACACACACACACACACACACACACACACACACACACACACACACGGTCTTGTACAGCTAACCTTGTGGGGACACACAATTTCGTCCCAATCCTATTTTCCCTAAGCCCTAACCCTAAACCATACTCTTACCCTAACCATAACCCTAACCTTAACCCCAAAACCTAATCTTAACCCTAAACCTAACTCTAGCTTCTTACCCTAGCTCTTAACCCTAAAACTAGCCCTAGCTCTTAACCCTAAACCTAACCCTAGCTCTTAACCCTAAACCTAACCCTAGCTCCTAACCCTAAACCTAACCCTAGCTCATAACCCTAAACCTAACCCTAGCTCCTAACCCTAAAACTAACCCTAGCTCATAACCCTTAACACAATTCTAACCCTAACACTAATTCTAACCCTAACCCTAATTCTAATCCTAACACTAATTCTAACCTTAACCCTAAACCTACTAGAAATAGCATTTGACCTTGTGGGGATGAACAAAATATCCCCAGTTGGTCAAATGTTTGTTCGTTTACTATTCTGGTCCCCACAAGTATAGTTAAACACGTCCACACACACACACACACACACACACACACACACACACACACACACACACACACACACACACACACACACACACACACGTCATAGCATACGTCACTGCAACCCCTTGTTATTATACACACACACACAAACACACAGGTATTCAATGGTCTGTAAAATTACCCCTAGATTCACTACCAACATAAACACTGTGGCCCATTGAGAGATTCTCTATGTCACACAAAGATCTTTTCCACGTTGTCCATGAGAAGGCAGGAACAATTTACTCAGGCCTAAAGTAAATATGCAACGCAGTCGGCATCTGTAATATCTGCTCTCCTTTTCAGTTAAATGCTGTATTGGAAATAGCCTAATAATATTAAGTGTGTCTGTCTGTCCGTCCATAACTCACGGTTGGTTCCCACGGCGATGAAGGCTGCGGCGCTGAAGAAGAAGACGAAGATGATGTCACAGCGGAAGAGGAACCATCGCAACGTGGAGAGGTAGTGGAACCATATGGCCGTGTGGGTGTTCAGGGCCTTGTGGAACAACGTCTCAAAGTAGCACTGACGTCCAAACGCACGGATGGTCCACAGACCCTTTAGAGAGATGATGAGGTGAGAGAAGATAGGGCTTCGGGCTGGGACGAGGGGAAAGACAGAAAGAGAAAGAGAGATATTAAGAGAGGGAGCAGAGCAAGAAAAAATTAGAGCAAAAAGGGAGAGAGACAAAGAGGGGAGGCAAGTAGAGAGAAATGGAGGGAGAGGGAGGTATGGAGGGAGAGAGGGTGTAATGGAGGGAGAGAGGGTGGGATGGAGGGAGAGAGGGTGGGATGGAGGGAGAGAGGATGGGATGGAGGGAGAGAGGTTAGAATGGAGGGAGAGAGGGTGGAATGGAGGGAGAGAGGTTGGAATGGAGGGAGAGGGGGTGGAATGAAGGGAGACAGGTTAGAATGGAGGGAGACAGGTTAGAATGGAGGGAGAGAGGGTGGAATGGAGGGAGAGAGGGTGGGATGGAGGGAGAGAGGGTGGAATGGAGGGAGAGAGGTTAGAATGGAGGGAGAGAGGGTGGAATGGAGGGAGAGAGGTTGGAATGGAGGGAGAGAGAGTGTAATGGAGGGAGAGAGGTTAGAATGGAGGGAGAGAGGGTGGAATGGAGGGAGAGAGGTTAGAATGGAGGGAGAGAGAGTGGAATGAAGGGAGAGAGGGTGGAATGGAGGGAGAGAGGGTGGAATGGAGGGAGAGAGGGTGGAATGGAGGGAGAGAGGGTGGAATGAAGGGAGAGAGGTTGGAATGGAGGGAGATAGGTTAGAATGGAGGGAGAGAGGGTGGAATGGAGGGAGAGAGGGTGGAATGGAGGGAGAGAGGGTGGAATGGAGGGAGAGAGGGTGGAATGGAGGGAGAGAGGTTATAATGGAGGGAGAGAGGGTGGAATGGAGGGAAAGAGGGTTTAATGGAGGGAGAGAGGTTGTAATGGAGGGAGAGAGGGTGGAATGAAGGGAGAGAGGTTAGAATGGAGGGAGAGAGAGTGTAATTGAGGGAGAGAGGTTAGAATGGAGGGAGAGAGGTTATAATGGAGGGAGAGAGGGTGGAATGGAGGGAGAGAGGTTGGAATGGAGGGAGAGAGGGTGGAATGAAGGGAGAGAGGGTGGAATGGAGGGAGAGGGGGTGGAATGAAGGGAGAGAGGTTAGAATGGAGGGAGACAGGTTAGAATGGAGGGAGAGAGGGTGGAATGGAGGGAGAGAGGTTGGAATGGAGGGAGAGAGAGTGTAATGGAGGGGGAGAGGTTAGAATGGAGGGAGAGAGGGTGGAATGAAGGGAGAGAGGGTGGAATGGAGGGAGAGAGTTTGGAATGGAGGGAGAGAGAGAGGGTGGGATGAAGGGAGAGAGGTTGGAATGGAGGGAGAGAGGTTAGAATGGAGGGAGAGAGGGTGGAATGAAGGGAGAGAGGGTAGAATGGAGGGAGAGAGGGTGGAATGGATGGAGAGAGGTTGGAATGGAGGGAGGTAGGGTGGGATCGAGGGAGAGAGGGTGGAATGGAGGGAGAGAGGTTGGAATCGAGGGAGAGAGAGTGTAATAGAGGGAGAGGGTGGAATGGAGGGAGAGAGGGTGGAATGGAGGGAGAGAGAGTGTAATAGAGGGAGAGGGTAGAATGGAGGGAGAGAGGGTGGAATGGAGGGAGAGGGTGGAATGGAGGGAGGTAGGGTAGAAAGGGGGGAGAGAGGGTGGAATGGAGGGAGGTAGGGTAGAAAGGGGGGAGAGAGGGTGGAATGGAGGGAGGTAGGGTAGAAAGGGGGGAAAGAGGTTGGAATGGAGGGAGGTAGGGTAGAAAGGGGGGAGAGAGGGTGGAATGGAGGGAGGTAGGGTAGAAAGGGGGGAGAGAGGGTGGAATGGAGGGAGGTAGGGTAGAAAGGGGGGAGAGAGGGTGGAATGGAGGGAGGTAGGGTAGAAAGGGGGGAGAGAGGGTGGAATGGAGGGAGGTAGGGTAGAAAGGGGGGAGAGAGGGTGGAATGGAGGGAGGTAGGGTAGAAAGGGGGGAGAGAGGGTGGAATGGAGGGAGGTAGGGTAGAAAGGGGGGAGAGAGGGTGGAATGGAGGGAGGTAGGGTAGAAAGGGGGGAGAGAGGGTGGAATGGAGGGAGGTAGGGTAGAAAGGGGGGAGGTAGGGTGGAATGGAGGGAGGTAGGGTAGAAAGGGGGGAGGTAGGGTGGAATGGAGAGAGGTAGGGTAGAAAGGGGGGAGAGAGGGTGGAATGGAGGGAGGTAGGGTAGAAAGGGGGGAGGTAGGGTGGAATGGAGGGAGGTAGGGTAGAAAGGGGTGAGGTAGGGTGGAATGGAGAGAGGTAGGGTAGAAAGGGGGGAGAGAGGGTGGAATGGAGGGAGGTAGGGTAGAAAGGGGGTAGGTAGGGTGGAATGGAGGGAGGTAGGGTAGAAAGGGGGGATGTAGGGTGGAATGGAGAGAGGTAGGGTAGAAAGGGGAGAGAGGTTGGAATGGAGGGAGAGGTTGGATTGGAGGGAGGTAGGGTAGAAAGGGGGAGGTAGGGTGGAATGGAGAGAGGTAGGGTAGAAAGGGGAGAGAGGTTGGAATGGAGGGAGAGGTTGGAATGGAGGGAGGTAGGGTAGAAAGGGGGGAGAGAGGTTGGAATGGAGGGAGGTAGGGTAGAAAGGGGGGAGAGAGGTTGGAATGGAGGGAGAGGTTGGAAAGGAGGGAGGTAGGGTAGAAAGGGGGGAGAGAGGTTGGAATGGAGGGAGGGAGGGTAGAAAGGGGGGAGAGAGGGTGGAATGGAGGGAGGTAGGGTAGAAAGGGGAGAGAGGTTGGAATGGAGGGAGAGGTTGGAATGGAGGGAGGTAGGGTAGAAAGGGGGGAGAGAGGTTGGAATGGAGGGAGGTAGGGTAGAAAGGGGGGAGAGAGGTTGGAATGGAGGGAGAGGTTGGAAAGGAGGGAGGTAGGGTAGAAAGGGGGGAGAGAGGTTGGAATGGAGGGAGGTAGGGGAGAAAGGGGGGAGAGAGGGTGGAATGGAGGGAGGTAGGGTAGAAAGGGGGGAGAGAAGAGAAACACAGAAGCATTAGTAAATCACTCACAGGATGTCCGGCATAACATCTAGGTACTTCTTGACCAAAATGTACGTAGCTAACGGGCGATGTCAACTTGTTGATGGAATTGAAATTCACATCCTGGCCCCAACCCTGATTTACAGTACACCACTTAAGTCAGGTGGTGTGATAGGAAAGACCAACCACCCAAGCCAAAGACTGTTCTCTCTGCTTCCTCAAGGCAAGCGGTACTGGTGCATCAAGTCTGACACCAACATACTCCGGAACCACTTCTATCCCCATGCAATAAGACCGCTAACTCACAGGACCCTCCTACACACTACTCACACTGTTACTCCAACCTACATACAAACACAGAATTTGCTCACACACACACACATAATATGCACATACATTTATAGTGACTCTACACCCACTCACATACAATCATCATATACGCTGCTGCTACTCTGTTTATCATATATCCTGATACCTAGTCACCTTACCCCTCTACATATCTACCTCTATCGATCCAGTATCCCTGCACATTGTAAATATGGTACTGGAACTGACCCTGTATATAGTATGTTGACTTACTTTTTGTGTTCTTCTTATTTATTAATGTTATATCCTGTGTGTTTCTGTTCTACCTTGTTAATTTTACTACATTGATATTGATTACTGCATTGTTGGGTTTAGAGCTTGTAAGAAAGGCATTTCACTGTACTTGAGCATGTGACATTAAAACCGTAAAACATCGGAGTTTGTTGTTTCAGAAGGACATTGTTATGTGAGGAGTTGAAGAAATATAAAATAGAAGTGCACCAGACAGTATCACAACAATAGAGAGTATATTTTCTCAGGCCACCGTAAAACCAAGTCTCTCTTGTTGTGAGATGAACCGTGATGTTTCTCCCGTATCTCTTACTACAGTCGGACACACAGAGAGACAGGCAGGAAAATGAATGAAAGGAAGGAAGAAATAAACCTGACAGTTTATCTACTCTGATCACAAGCAGGTGAGTGAAACTCTCTCTCTAAGGGGTATTATATGAATTTAGGTGGATTTATATGGATCTTATATGGATCTTTAAGGTCTCTGCACCAATAAAGGACAAATATAGAACAAGAGCAACATACAACAAGAGAGTGTGTGTGTTTTGGCCTGTTGAGGACAGTGTGTGTGTTTTGGCCTGTTGAGGACAGTGTGTGTGTGTTTTGGCCTGTTGAGGACAGTGTGTGTGTTTTGGCCTGTTGAGGACAGTGTGTGTGTGTTTTGGCCTGTTGAGGACAGTGTGTGTGTTTTGGCCTGTTGAGGACAGTGTGTGTGTTTTGGCCTGTTGAGGACAGTGTGTGTGCTTTGTCCAGGGGGGAACAGTGATAGAGAAGGTATGTGTTTTGTCCAGTCGTGTGTGTTTTGTCCGGTGAGGAACAGTGAGAGAGTGATGCCAGGATGGAGCCAGAGGAAATCCCTGATCGGATTTTCACTCTGACCCCTCCATGGCTGCAGAAAGGCCTTGCGGCCATCTGTGACACACACACAGAATGACAGGATCAGGAGTGGAGTCAGAATGTCCCGAGACCCAACACAGATACACACCTTTCTCTCACTATTTCAAACCAACACTTTGGTACAAGTAAGTTACGGGGAATGCATGGAATGTTTGAAGAATGTTGGGAATTGTTGTGGTAAGGGAGAACTCAAGCAATAGTACCATTATGTATCATATCCCCTATCCAGTCATGTCAGATCAGTGGTTACTCCAAGGAGAGAGGAAGTATCCAATTGTTAAAGGACCACCACTTTCCATCTAACTAAAGGACCCGAGGACAGATTTAGGCATCCGAAGACACCACCCATCCATTATTTTCAAATCAAATCAAAGTTTATTGGTTGTGTATGGGGTTATGGGATCTAAAATCTGATTGGACGAGAGCTGACCTCCCACTCCGTTATGTCCCACTTCCCCTCCAGCAGACCTCGCCCCTCTGTGCATCCTCTCCGGCCTCCACCCTCTCCTCCCTCAATTCTCTTCTCCCTCCATCCTGCTTTCTTTTATATCCCTTACTTTCTTTGACTCCCTGCCCAGTACAATGTAACTTCTGGAGTTGTTCAAAAAGTGAAAAGTCTGTTCACCTTTCTCACCAGTCGAGATAAATCAAGCACACCTCCTGTATTTGAAAATTCCCCAGCCCCATCCAATAACCCTACCAGTCTCACCCTCAGCTTCTAGTTGTTTCAGCTGTTGTCCGGTACGCAGGAAGTACTTCCTCAGGACCACGAATATGACGGCCAATGGGATTGCGGCGATGAAGATGTACGGCCGCATGATGGACACAGTGAAGATTGCTCCCAACACGATCAGAGTTAACTAGAGGGAAAGAATATGAATAATATAAAATACAGAGCTTTTCATGAAATCAAAAAAACAAAAAAGAGAACCCTCAAAACAATAAAAGACAGAGAGAGATAGATTAAGATAGAGAATTTATTTGAGAGAGAATGAGACTGACAGAGCAGCCAGTCACCCACCTGGATGACAGACAGACAGACAGACAGACAGAAAGACAGACAGACAGACAGACAGACAGACAGACAGACAGACAGACAGACAGACAGACAGACAGACAGAGCAGCCAGTCACCTACCTGGATGACAGACAGACAGACAGACAGACAGACAGACAGACAGACAGACAGACAGACAGACAGACAGACAGACAGACAGACAGACAGACAGAGCAGCCAGTCACCTACCTGGATGACAGACAGACAGACAGACAGACAGACAGACAGACAGACAGACAGACAGACAGACAGACAGACAGACAGACAGACAGACAGACAGACAGAGCAGCCAGTCACATACCTGGATGAGGTCAAACAGTACAAGAGGAAGCATGTCGTCGATGGTGGCCATGTCTTTAGTGAACCTGTTCATGATCCGACCTACAGGGCAGAAAAACACACACATGGAATTGACTGCTGTTGAAAGTTAGAGGCATCGACTGGTGGCGGTCGTACTGACTTAACTGACTGATGTACAGGCTGTGAGATTACACAGACAATTGACTGATAAATTAGACATGTATCCTGTGTTCAGAAACAGTACCGGTAGATGCATGTACATTTGTATCTCTAGCTGATACATAATCCTTGGTTAAGCCAGGGGTTTCAGCAGTGGGCCTCACCTGTTTTCATAGTGTTGAGTACAGCCATGGGGGCCCTGAGCACAGCAGTGAGCATCTGTTCATGCAGCCTCTTGGACACGGTCAGTAAGGTGTGGACCAGTGGCAGGCCTCTGAAGAACCCCAGCGCCAGAACGCTCTCCGACGTCGCCACGTAGATGTAGATGATGTAATAGGCGCTGGTTGGCGTGACGATGACTGACTGTTGGATGGCAGGTGACGAGGCGTTGGAGTGTTGTTGGTCTACGTAGTTAGGCGCCGATGGGTTGGCCTCCTCTGTCCAGATCTTACTGAGAGGGAAAGAAGAGAGTACAATGGTTACAACAGTATCTGAATCGTGTTTTCTTCAAAATATATATATTTTCAACTGCTCTTTTGTTTGAGTACTTTGCGTTTAGCGGTTTACATGTGATCAGGCTGATCTGAGCTGTTTACATGTACAACGCACAACGCATCACCGGGGGCAAACTACCTGCCCTCCAGGACGCCTACACCACCCGATGTCACAGGAAGGCCATAAAGATCATCAAGGACAACAACCACCCGAGCCACTGCCTGTTCACCCCGCTATCATCCAGAAGGCGAGGTCAGTACAGGTGCATCAAAGCAGGGACCGAGAGACTGAAAAACAGCTTCTATCTCAGGCCATCAGACTGTTAAACAGCCTCCACTAACATTGAGTGGCTGCTGTCAACATACTGACTCAAATCTCTAGCCACTTTAATAATGAAAAATTAGATGTAATAAATGTATCACTAGCCACTTTAAACTAAGCCACTTTATATAATGTTTACATACCATACATTACTCATCTCATATGTATATACTGTACTCTATATCTACTGCATCTTGCCTATGCCGTTCGGCCATCGTTCATCCATATATTTGTATGTACATATTCTTATTCATTCCTTTACACATGTGTGTATAAGGTAGTTGTTGTGAAATCGTTAGATTACTTGTTAGATATTACTGCACGGTCGGAACTAGAAGCACAAGCATTTTGCTACACTCGCACGATGTGATAAATCTGCGTATGTGACAAATAAGATTTGATTTGACATGTTATTACGCTGATCTAAGCTGTTTACATGTGATCAGGCTGATCTAAGTTGTTTATACGTTATCACGCTGTTCTGAGCTGTTTACACATGATCAGGCTGATCTGAGCTGTTTACACGTGATCACGCTGTTCTGAGCTGTTTACACGTGATCGGCTGATCTGAGCTGTTTACATGTGATCAGGCTGATCTGAGCTGTTTACACGTGATCAGGCTGATCTGAGCTGTTTACACGTGATCAGGCTGATCTGAGCTGTTTACACGTGATCACGCTGTTCTGAGCTGTTTACACGTGATCGGCTGATCTGAGCTGTTTACATGTGATCAGGCTGATCTGAGCTGTTTACACGTGATCAGGCTGATCTGAGCTGTTTACATGTGATCAGGCTGATCTGAGCTGTTTACACGTGATCAGGCTGATCTGAGCTGTTTACACGTGATCAGGCTGATCTGAGCTGTTTACACGTGATCAGGCTGATCTGAGCTGTTTACATGTGATCCGGCTGATCTGAGCTGTTTACATGTGATCAGGCTGATCTGAGCTGTTTACATGTTATCAGGCTGATCTGGGTTTCTTTTGGTGGATACTACTTGTTTACCATTGTAGGCTGATCATCCTAGTTCCTTGTGATGAATATTATAGCACACGGGAAAACAAACAAGTACTTACTCTGTGATAAGAAATATCCCCAGGACAGAGCCAGCAACCTACAGCACACAATAAACACAGTTAGACTGAGGGTGGCAACAGCATGCATTGAAATAATACTGTCAATAAATGCAATTATGACCCAACAGGGACCCTCTAGTCTAGCGCTCCCAGACATCAGTCCACATTCTTGTTCAAGAATCTGGAAGAGTCCAGAAATGCTGGAGTTGAGTTTAGGGATTCTCTAATACAGTATCGTTATGGGTTAATTGTCAGATTCTCCCTAGGAGAGGTGGGTGTAGAGTCAGGCGCAGGAGAATAATAATGGCAAGAAGGGCGTTTATTTACAAGTCCATCAAAAGAACAGGCACAGGACCACAACAACAGCCACTAACAAAAACAGGAATGCAGTCCAGTAGACAGACAAACAAAACGCAACCCCAAACCAATGACAGATACACAAACAATCCCGCACAAAACATAGAGGGTAGGGCGAGAATAAATACCCCACTGATTAACCTAAACTAGACACAGGGGTGGCAGGTGGCCTAGTGGTTAGAGCATTGGACTAGTAACCGTAAGGTTGCAAGTTCGAATCCCCAAGCTGACAAGGTACAAAACTGTCGTTCTGCCCCTGAACAAGGCAGTTAACTCACTGTTCCTAGGCCGTCAATTAAAATAACTGACTTAGTTAAATAAAGGTAAAATAGAAATAAAATATACACAGGTGATCACAACACAGAACAAAGATAAGGGATCAGTGGCAGCTAGTAGACCAGCGCCGCCCGAAGACGAGCCGAAGTCATGACATTAATATATAATATTTCCTTTAATACAGTATTGTTATGGGTTATTATATAATATTTCCTTCAATACAGTATTGTTATGGGTTAATATATAATATTTCCTTTAATAGAGTATTGTTATGGGTTAATATAACATCTTTCCTCTAAGACAGTACCATAAGGGGTAATATAACATCTTTCCTCTAATACAGTACCATAAGGGGTAATATAACATCTTTCCTCTAAGACAGTACCATAAGGTGTAATATAACATCTTTCCTCTAAGACAGTACCATAAGGTGTAATATAACATCTTTCCTCTAAGACAGTACCATAAGGGGTAATATAGCATCTTTCCTCTAATACAGTACCATAAGGTGTAATATAACATCTTTCCACTAAGACAGTACCATAAGGGGTAATATAACATCTTTCCTCTAATACAGTACCATAAGGGGTAATATAGCATCTTTCCTCTAAGACAGTACCATAAGGTGTAATATAACATCTTTCCTCTAAGACAGTACCATAAGGTGTAATATAACATCTTTCCTCTAAGACAGTACCATAAGGGGTAATATAACATCTTTCCTCTAAGACAGTACCATAAGGTGTAATATAACATCTTTCCTCTAAGACAGTACCATAAGGGGTAATATAACATCTTTCCTCTAAGACAGTACCATAAGGGGTAATATAACATCTTTCCTCTAAGACAGTACCATAAGGTGTAATATAACATCTTTCCTCTAAGACAGTACCATAAGGGGTAATATAACATCTTTCCTCTAAGACAGTACCATAAGGTGTAATATAGCATCTTTCCTCTAAGACAGTACCATAAGGTGTAATATAACATCTTTCCTCTAAGACAGTACCATAAGGGGTAATATAACATATTTCCTCTAAGACAGTACCATAAGGGGTAATATAACATATTTCCTCTAAGACAGTACCATAAGGGGTAATATAACATCTTTCCTCTAAGACAGTACCATAAGGGGTAATATAGCATCTTTCCTCTAAGACAGTACCATAAGGGGTAATATAGCATCTGTCCTCTAATACAGTGTTGTCATCGGTTAATATAGCATCTGTCCTCTAATACAGTGTTGTTATCGGTTAATATAGCATCTGTCCTCTAATACAGTGTTGCTATCGGTTAATATAGACTCTGTCCTCTAATACAGTGTTGCTATCGGTTAATATAGACTCTGTCCTCTAATACAGTGTTGTTATCGGTTAATATAGACTCTGTCCTCTAATACAGTGTTGTTATCGGTTAATATAGACTCTGTCCTCTAATACAGTGTTGTTATCGGTTAATATAGACTCTGTCCTCTAATACAGTGTTGTTATCGGTTAATATAGACTCTGTCCTCTAATACAGTGTTGTTATCGGTTAATATAGACTCTGTCCTCTAATACAGTGTTGTTATCGGTTAATATAAACTCTGTCCTCTAATACAGTGTTGTTATCGGTTAATATAGACTCTGTCCTCTAATACAGTGTTGTTATCGGTTAATATAGACTCTGTCCTCTAATACAGTGTTGTTATCGGTTAATATAGCATCTGTCCTCTAATACAGTGTTGTTATCGGTTAATATAGACTCTGTCCTCTAATACAGTGTTGTTATCGGTTAATATACTCTGTCCTCTAATACAGTGTTGTTATCGGTTAATATAGACTCTGTCCTCTAATACAGTGTTGTTATCGGTTAATATAGACTCTGTCCTCTAATACAGTGTTGTTATCGGTTAATATAGACTCTGTCCTCTAATACAGTGATGTTATTGTTTATTATAGAATCTCTACCGCAGGGATGGGCAACTTTGATGGGGATGGGTGCCACAAAGAATTTGAATTTCTTCATTGAAAATAAGAATTTTTCTTAACTGACTTGACAAGAAAAATAAAGTAAAAATAAATAAAAATGAGAGGCCGCAATTGCTCGCTGGTCTGCGAGCATCATGGGGCCCCTGGCCGGTAATTCTACTATGATAACAAGTTTAGATAGCTCGCTAAACTAACTTTGCAATCTAAAAAATGCTAGCTGACATGGGATAACTGACTGACTATCAGTGACTGAAATAACAAGAGAAAAACTGCTGATGCACCACCACATTTTTAAATTCACCTTGTGTATTCTACTATTCTAACTCAGTTAAGACCCAGACTGAGTTCCACCCTAAAAGAAAACAAATATTGATCCGAGGGCCTTGAAAAGCGGGGCCACAGACCGCATGTGGCTCGCGGGCAGCCAGTTGCCTATCCTTGCTCTACAGTATCTCCGAGTCAGGGATCATCTAAAGCTATCATTACCTCGAGAGCGAAGATGAGGAAGATGAAGATGAGGACGTAGACCAGGTTCCTGTTGGTGAAGATGTAACGCAGATAGGTGTTCCACGACGTCGTCTCAAACACGTTCTCACGCTCGTCTGCAAAGCATTGCTACAAACAGACAAAAGAGATACGTCAAATGAAATACTAAAGCCTAGCTGTCTTTGTGTTTTTGTCTTCAAACGTTTATGTTCAAACTTTACTTTGGAAAAGGTGGTTCAAACACTGGAGAACATTCTATGACGTCCCTTTGGCAACTCCTTGATCCTAACCATAACCTCCATGTGCTCTTAAAGACCTGCAGCTACAGGAGAAAACGTCCAAGCTGCTGCCTTCACTGAACCTACCTCCATGTCCTCCTCATCCACATCCTCACTGATGTCATAGACACTATCTTTGGACAGGCGTCGTGCGTAAATGTCCAGCTCAGAGGCCAGCTCGCACTGCGGCGTGACGGACAGCTTCTTCCTGAAGGATGTCTGGAGCTGCTCCCTCCTGCCCTGCCCTTGTGCGTTGGTGATGAACTGCAGCACAGACTGGCGCCGCTGCCCGCTCAGGTGCTGCAGACCGTCGTGGTACAGGTTCCCCCGGGGCAGCGACTCTTCCACCTATAATCAAATCAAATTAAAGCTAGATTTTTTTGTATATATTTTGCCTTTATTTAACCAGGTAAGTCATTGAGAACACATTCTCATTAACAACGACCTGAGTTTATTTGTCATTTGTACAGAATACAGCAAAGTAGTGTAAACACATACAAGCTCTCGTGTCAAACAGTGTAACAGCTATAAAACACAATAAGACCAACTTCAATTGTCACGTGCCCCGAATTCAACAGGTGTAGACTTTACAGTGAAGTGCTTACTTACGAGCCCATTCCCAACAATGCAGAGTTAAAAAGTATGCCACAATTGTGTTCAATAAAAAAGGAAATAGTAACACAATAAAGAGGCTACAGTACATACAAAGAGTACCAGTACCAAGTCAATGTGCCGGGGTACGAGGTAGTAGAGATAATGAAGGTAATACAGTATGTATGCATGGGTAGGGGTAAAAGTGACTAGGCAATCATGATATATAAGAAACAGAGTAGCAGCAGCGTATGTGAAGTGTGAAAGTGTGTCTATGTGTGAGTGTGCATGTGTGTGGTGTCATGACGTTACCCTCTTTGGGTGTGGCGAGCCCCATCCCCCTCTCCCTGCCTCCCCCTTTCCTCCTTCAACTAGGCTGCTGTGGTCAGAGAGACGTCGTAAATTCCTGAGGATGTCCTCATGGACACACAGTATAGAGAGAGTAAATTTTCATAGAGAACAGGGGAATGTCTTCCACCTCACAGAACTCGAGGTCCGAACAAATTTCATGTTCCGGAGAAAGTATAGAAGATCGGTGAAGAATCCAGCTACGAACTGGTCCATTTGTTACGACATGGGGAAGCTCATGGGAGACGGTGTGGCCACATTACCATAACGCTGTTTATATAATGTCATTGTTGTTTAAGATGAATGAGTGAGTATAATACTGTTTACACAATTTTACAATGTGATTTTGGACTGTTAAATGAAGGAAAACTCAAAAAGGGAATTGGAGTTAACTAAATCAGAGGACCGCCCCTGAGCCCAGTTAGGGTCAGGTGTCCTGGGACAGCGCTTTTCTGCAATTCCGAATAAAACCCAACTTTGAGAAATTATCACCAGACCATGTTTTTCTCCATTTGGAGAGGACAAAGGTTGTAGACCATTGCTGAATCTTTTAACCATACCACGTGGTTAAACTCTTAGACTATCGATACCGACAGAATAAGAACAAGTCTTTGATATGAATTACTAGTCTGCAGTTAGGAATTCGGTATCATTGAACGCGAAGAAAGACAACCGCCGAAACATCCATTCTATAACTATCCCCTCTAACCGAGAGAGAGAGAGAGAGCGAGGGAGAGCGAGAGGACAAAACTTTCCAAAAGAAACAAACTTTACACCAGCGATCAAGATCGACACACTGAGCGTAAATATATATATATTGATTGCAATTCTTCCCGAATGAGTGAGCGTTCATGTGCAAAGGATTAGCATTTTAATTGTTATAATTAACTCTGTAGTGACTTCTTAGTCGACCCCCACTTCCCTTTTGTCTAACAAGCCGCCATGCCGGTTTAGCCCACTAGGGCACATTCTCCTATCATTTCATGTAACCATATTTACTGTTTGTTTATGCATTTCTGTGAATTACTTAGTTAGTAATAAATAAATTATTTAAGACAATTGATGTGAATTACTTAGTAATACATAAATGATTTAAGACAATTGATGTATGGACTCATAGTAAAGACTGGGTTCGTGCAGATAACCAACAATTTACGACGTTTGGAATGAGACTAACGTGAGGTAAAGTAAATAATTCATTAATTCGAAGACTAATTGATCAGATAAAATATCTGAAAGGTTATATTGGGAAATTATAACTTTGTAATCTGAATATTTTTCCTTGGTGCCCCGACTTCCTAGTTAATTACAGTTACATGATTAATCAGTTTAATTGCGTAATATTAATTACAGAGAATCTTTGATAAAAACTAAAAGTCTTCGATTAAATGATAGTAAAGACACGACAGTGGTGTCAAGAGGCATGTTCGTGAGCGTATGTGTTTTGTGTGTGTGAGCATATGTAGTGTGTGTGTGTGTGTGTGTGTGTGTGTGTGTGTGTGTGTGTGTGTGTGTGTGTGTGTGTTGGAGTGTCAGTATAGCATGTGTGAGTGTGTGAGTAGAGTCTAGTGAGAGTGCATAGAGCCAGTGCAAAACAATTAAGATAAATAAATAAATAAATACATAATAAGGGAGGCGGGGGGGGGGGGGTCAATGTAAATTGTCCGGGTAACCATTTGAATCACTATTATGGCTTGGGGTTAGAAGCTGTTCAGGTGCCTTTTGGTCCCACACTTCACATGCTGGTATCGCTTGCCTTGTGGTAGCAGAGAGAACAGCCTATGATGCCAGGAGTCTTTGACAATTTTTAGGGCCTTCCTCTGACACCACCTGGTATAGAGGTCCTGGATGGCAGGGAGTTTGGCCCAGTGATGTATTGGTCGGTACGCACTACCCTCTGTAGAGCTTTGCGGATGCCGAGCAGTTACCGTACCAAGCAGTGATGCAGCCAGTCAAGATGCTCTCAATGGTGCAGCTGTAGAACTTTTTGAGGATCTGAGGACCCATGTCAAATCTTTTCATCCTCCTGAGGAGGAAGAGGCGTTTTCGTGCCCTCTTCACGACTGTGTTGGTGTATTTGGACCATGATAGGTCCTTAGTGATGTGGACACCGAGGAACTTGAAACTCAGGAGGGGACTAAGCTCGCACCTCTAAGGGCCCCCCGTGTTGAGGGTCAGCGTGGTGGATGTGTTGTTGCTTACCCTCACCACCTGGGGACGGTCTTACAGGAAGTCCAGGATCCAGTTGCAGAGGGAAGTGATCAGTCCCATGGTGCTTAGCTTAGTGATGAGCTTGGAGGGTACTATAGTGTTGAACGCTGATCTGTAGTCAACGAACAGCATTATCACGTAGGTGTCGTTTTTGTCCAGGTGGGAAAGGGCAGTGTGGAGTGTGGATCTGTAGGGGTGGTATTCAAATTGGAGTGGGTCCAGGGTTTCTGGGATGATGGTGTTGACGTGAGCCATGACCAGCCTTTTAAAGCATTTTATGGCTACAGATGTGAGGGCTACAGGCGGTAGTCATTTAGTCAGATTACCTTGGTGTTCTTAGGCACAGGGACTATGGTGATTTACTTAAAACATGTATGTTTTAGAGACTGGTCAGATAGTGGTTGAAAATGTCAGTGAACACACTTGCCAGCGCATGCTCCGAGCACACATCCTGGTAATCCATCTGGCGCTGCAGCCTTGTGAATGTTAACCTGCTCAAAGGTCTTACTCACATCGGCTATGGAGAGCGTGATCACACAGACATCCAGAACAGCTGGTGCTCTCACGCATGTTTCAGTGTTGCTTCCATCAGAGGGGGCATAGAAGGCATTTAGCTCGTCTGGTAGGCTTGTGTCACTGGGCAGCTCTGGGCTGGGTTTCCCTTTGTAATCCGTGATAGTTTTCAAGTCCTACCATATACGATGAGAATCAGAGCCGGTGTAGTAAGATTAGGTCTTAGTCCTGTATTGATGCTTTGCCTCCTCTGACGAGGAGGAGTAGTAAGGATCGGAGGACCAATGCCCAGCATGGTACGTGTTCATGCTCTTTATTAAAACAAGCACGTGAAACGACACATTAAATAACCAACTGAAACAGTGAAATAACCAACCGAAACAGTTCCGTGTGGAACACACAGACACAGAAAATAAACACCTACGAAACACAAGTGGGAAAAGGCTACCTAAGTATGATTCTCAATCAGAGACAACTAACGACACCTGCCTCTGATTAAGAACCATACCAGGCAAAATGCAAACACAACATATAAAACGGAACATAGACAAACCCACCCAACTCACGCCCTGACCATTCTAAAACAAAGACCTAACAAAGGAACTAAGGTCAGAACGTGACACTTAGTGCCAGAATCGGTTTGTGGTGGTAAATAGACAGCTATGAAAAATACATATGAAATCTATCTTGGTAAATGGTATGGTCTACAGAGCATCATGAGGTATTCTAACTCAGGCGAGCAGAACCTCGAGACTTCCTTAATATTAGTGATCGCACTCCAGCTGTTGTTAATAAAGAGACACCCTCCTCTGATCTTACCGAACTCTAAGAGCACTATGTAAATAAAAAATAGAAAAGCACCCTCACCTGATCATCCTCGGGCACCACAGAGAACTTCCTCTCCGACAGCTCCCGCACGCCATCCTCGATGGTAGTGGACCCTGGGGTTGGAGCCTGGCTGTTTTGGGGCCCAGTACCGATGAAGGAGAACTTACGTGCCGTTGCTAATGGATTTAAGATAATCGACTGTTTACGTTTCTCCACCACTGTGAGACCGTCGCCCCCGGCGATGGTGATGCCTTGAGGTCCCGTGTTGCCGTTGATGACCGAAGGCGGGGGCTGGCGGAAGGACTGGCGGATGGGCTCGTGGCCACGGAGGACAGCGGATTCGTCGATGGAGACACGTCGGAGGGTCTCGGTGAGGATGGAGCTGCGGCGTTCGGCTTTGATGTTGTCGTAGGCCTCCAGGCCCAGGAGCAGGGAGCTGAAGTCTGGTCTCTTGGCCTGCAGCTGGGAGAAGGAGCCGTAGAAGTAACACACTCCGTTGTGAAGCAGAAGGATCTTGTCTGCTCTCTTAAGGTGGTCCAGCTTACTGGTGACCACGATACGAGTCTTGGAGGACATCAGTTTACACAGACACCTGGCAAGAGAAAATACGTGTATCCTTTGTTTAGTTTATCAACCTTTACTTTAACAGACAGGCATGAAGTGACATTTGGAAAACATGTAGTTTCCTAGGAACGCGAAGAGATTCACATTGTAAAAAAAGTTTCACATTGCTGTTCAATCATGTGCTTGCCCTCATTTCTGAGAGGAAAGATGCTGATAACACAAATGTCTGAAAATTAGATCAAAGGTCATGAATGTCAGACACAAAGTTACATTTCCGCAAAAAGCCCACACCTTACCACCTAACCCAATTGCTCAATAGGTTAAAGACAACAAGACCTTGATCTTAACCTTCTCTCTTCACCTTAACCATTTACCCAGCAAAACCCCCACCCTCATCTCCCAGACTCAACCCATCCCCCAACCTCATCTCCCAGACCCCAGCCTATCCCCCACCCTCATCTCCCAGACCCCAGCCCATCCCCCAACCTCATCTCCCAGACCCCAGCCCATCCCCCAACCTCATCTCCTAGACCCCAGCCCACCCCCCACCCTCATCTCCCAGGCCCCAGCCCATCCCCCAACCTCATCTCCCAGACCCCAGCCCACCCCCCACCCTCATCACCCAGACCCCAGCCTACCCCCCACCCTCATCTCCCACCCTCACCTCCCAGACCCCAGCCCATCCCCCAACCTCATCTCCCAGACCCTCGCCCATATGAAAGCTTCAGTGTTGAGCCACAGACAGACCTCTCAAAGATCTCTTTCTCCGTCACAATGTCCAGGTGGGTGAAAGGCGAATCCAACAGGTAGAGGTCAGCATCCTTGTACACGGCTCTGTAAAAGCACACACATACACGCACACGCACACACGCACACGCACACACACACACACACACACACACACACACACACACACACACACAGATGCACACTCATACACAGATACACAGAGATGCACACACACAAATATAATTGGAAGTAAGTAATAAATCAAACAGGCATCTAATTAGGAAGTCAAGTCCTAGTGGGATTCAATTCATTTTAAATGATACATCTGGCCAAACTGGCAGTGATACTCTCAGTTAAGTGGGAGCAAATGGAGACCGGGACAATAAAACCAATAAATAATGCATATGTTCAGAATGTTGGACTAGACATAGAGATTTAATGGGAGTAACCAGAAATATTAGATCATAAAACACTACAGTTATAGGAGCTGGACTAGATGTCTTCACGGATCCACCCGAACCGGAATACCCGAGACTCGAGCGAGTCTGGGTCCAAAATTCAAACTTTTTGCTCGGGTCCTGGTCAGGTCCTGTTTGATTGTCATCGAGTCTCGGGTCTATGTAGCTACAGCTGATAGACACGAGTGGATCCGACCAGGGTTCTGCATATGTTACTTATAAAGCCCTTTTTACATCAACAGATTTCACAAAGTACATATACAGAAACCCAACTTAAAACCCCAAACAGCAACAATGCAGATGTAGAAGCATGCCTAGAGCATATTAAGTTTACGCTAATAAGGTTCATTTATTGACTTATAGAAGGCCTAGCCAACATATAAAGCCCTATTCGTTAACCAGAAGAGCAATTTGACTGATAAACATATTTTTTTGGTCACTCGGTCCAATCGGGTCTGTTCTGGGTCTGGTTGTTGTTGGGTCCATTCAGGTTCGGGTCTGAGAGTACCGGGTCCGTTCAGGTCTGACTTTTTGGACCCGAGAAGACCTCTAAGCTGAACGAACAGTCAGATGAAAGCATTGATACTGTAGTAATCATCTTTTTGAACGGGGGAGATTTAATGAATGAATGTTGCCATGGTGAAAGATGGTGAAAGGTGCTGGGTGTGAGTGATGCATGCTAAAAGACAGGTGTGTGCCTATAGGTACCTACCTGGCCAGACCTATCCTTGCCCTCTGACCTCCACTAAGGGTCACCCCTCCCTCCATAAGGGGCGTCTTGTCTTTCTCCGGCAGCAGGGCCAGATCCTGAGGCGAGAGCAGCGGGGGTTTAGATACATGTTTGAGATGCACACACACAAATCAAAAGCTGAAATATTAAATGTAGGGAGTAGGGACATCATAGCCCTACTAGGGGAGCCCGACATCATAGCCCTACTATGTAGGGAGTAGGGACATCATAGCCCTACTAAATGTAGGGTAGGGACATCATAGCTCTACTAAATGTAGGGGAGTAGGGACATCATAGCCCTACTAGGGGAGCCCAACATCATAGCCCTACTATGTAGGGAGTAGGGACATCATAGCCCTACTAAATGTAGGGGAGTAGGGACATCATAGCTCTACTAAATGTAGGGGAGTAGGGACATCATAGCTCTACTAAATGTAGGGGAGTAGGGACATCATAGCCCTACTAAATGTAGGGGAGTAGGGACATCATACCACAACTAAATGTAGGGGAGTAGGGACATTATAGCCCTACTAAATGTAGGGGAGTAGGGACATCATAGCCCTACTAAATGTAGGGGAGTAGGGACATCATAGCCCTACTAAATGTAGGGGAATAGGGACATCATAGCCCTACTAGGGGAGCCCAACATCATAGCCCTACTAAATGTAGGGGAGTAGGGACATCACAGCCCTACTAAATGCAGGGGAGTAGGGACATTATAGCTCTACTAAATGTAGGGGAGTAGGGACATTATAGCTCTACTAAATGTAGGGGAGTAGGGACATTATAGCTCTACTAAATGTAGGGGAGTAGGGACATTATAGCCCTACTAAATGTAGGGGAGTAGGGACATCATAGCCCTACTATGTAGGGGAGTAGGGACATCATAGCCCTACTAAATGTAGGGGAGTAGGGACATCATAGCCCTACTAAATGTAGGGGAGTAGGGACATCATACACCTACTAAATGTAGGGCAGTAGGGACATTATAGCCCTATTAAATGTAGGGGAGTAGGGACATTATAGCCCTACTAAATGTAGGGGAGTAGGGACATCATAGCCCTACTAAATGTAGGGGAGTAGGGACATCAAAGCCCTACTAGGGGAGCTCAACATCATAGCCCTACTAAATGTAGGGGAGTAGGGACATCATAGCCCTACTAAATGTAGGGGAGTAGGGACATCATAGCCCTACTAGGGGAGCCCAACATCATAGCCCTACTAAATGTAGGGGAGTAGGGACATCATAGCCCTACTAAATGTAGGGGAGTAGGGACATCATAGCCCTACTAGGGGAGCCCAACATCATAGCCCTACTAAATGTAGGGGAGTAGGGACATCATAGCCCTACTAAATGTAGGGGAGTAGGGACATCATAGCTCTACTAAATGTAGGGGAGTAGGGACATCATAGCTCTACTAAATGTAGGGGAGTAGGGACATTATAGCTCTACTAAATGTAGGGGAGTAGGGACATTATAGCTCTACTAACTGTAGGGGAGTAGGGACATTATAGCCCTACTAAATGTAGGGGAGTAGGGACATCATAGCCCTACTAAATGTAGGGGAGTAGGGAATCATAGCCCTACTAGGGGAGCCCAACATCATAGCCCTACTAAATGTAGGGGAGTAGGGACATCATAGCCCTACTAGGGGAGCCCAACATCATAGCCCTACTACATGTAGGGGAGTAGGGACATTATAGCTTGACTAAATGTAGGGGAGTAGGGACATCATAGCCCTACTAAATGTAGGGGAGTAGGGACATCATAGCCCTACTAAATGTAGGGGAGTAGGGACATCATAGCCCTACTAAATGTAGGGGAGTAGGGACATCATAGCCCTACTAAATGTATGGGAGTAGGGACATCATAGCTGTACTAAATGTAGGGGAGTAGGGACATTATAGCTCGACTAAATGTAGGGGAGTAGGGACATTATAGCTTGACTAAATGTAGGGGAGTAAGGACATCATAGCCCTACTAAATGTAGGGGAGTAGGGACATCATAGCCCTACTAAATGTAGGGGAGTAGGGACATCATAGCCCTACTAAATGTAGGGGAGTAGGGACATCATAGCCCTACTAAATGTAGGGGAGTAGGGACATCATAGCTGTACTAAATGTAGGGGAGTAGGGACATCATAGCCCTACTAAATGTAGGGGAGTAGGGACATCATAGCTGTACTAAATGTAGGGGAGTAGGGACATTATAGCTTGACTAAATGTAGGGGAGTAGGGACATCATAGCCCTACTAAATGTAGGGGAGTAGGGACATCATAGCCCTACTAAATGTAGGGGAGTAGGGACATCATAGCTGTACTAAATGTAGGGGAGTAGGGACATTATAGCTCGAAAAAATGTAGGGGAGTAGGGACATCATAGCTCTACTAAATGTAGGGGAGTAGGGACATCATAGCCCTACTAAATGTAGGGGAGTAGGGACATTATAGCTTGACTAAATGTAGGGGAGTAGGGACATCATAGCCCTACTAAATGTAGGGGAGTAAGGACATCATAGCCCTACTAAATGTAGGGGAGTAGGGACATCATAGCCCTACTAAATGTAGGGGAGTAGGGACATCATAGCCCTACTAAATGTAGGGGAGTAGGGACATCATAGCCCTACTAAATGTAGGGGAGTAGGGACATCATAGCTGTACTAAATGTAGGGGAGTAGGGACATCATAGCCCTACTAAATGTAGGGGAGTAGGGACATCATAGCTGTACTAAATGTAGGGGAGTAGGGACATTATAGCTTGACTAAATGTAGGGGAGTAGGGACATCATAGCCCTACTAAATGTAGGGGAGTAGGGACATCATAGCCCTACTAAATGTAGGGGAGTAGGGACATCATAGCTGTACTAAATGTAGGGGAGTAGGGACATTATAGCTCGAAAAAATGTAGGGGAGTAGGGACATCATAGCTCTACTAAATGTAGGGGAGTAGGGACATCATAGCCCTACTAAATGTAGGGGAGTAGGGACATTATAGCTTGACTAAATGTAGGGGAGTAGGGACATCATAGCCCTACTAAATGTAGGGGAGTAGGGACATCATAGCCCTACTAAATGTAGGGGAGTAGGGACATCATAGCCCTACTAAATGTAGGGGAGTAGGGACATCATAGCTCTACTAAATGTAGGGGAGTAGGGACATCATAGCTGTACTAAATGTAGGGGAGTAGGGACATTATAGCTCGACTAAATGTAGGGGAGAGGGACATCATAGCTGTACTAAATGTAGGGGAGTAGGGACATCATAGCCCTACTAAATGTAGGGGAATAGGGACATTATAGCTTGACTAAATGTAGGGGAGTAGGGACATCATAGCCCTACTAAATGTAGGGGAGTAGGGACATCATAGCCCTACTAAATGTAGGGGAGTAGGGACATAATAGTCCTACTAAATGTAGGGGAGTAGGGACATTATAGCCCTACTAAATGTAGGGGAGTAGGGACATCATAGCCCTACTAAATGTAGGGGAGTAGGGACATCATAGCCCTACTAAATGTAGGGGAGTAGGGACATTATAGCCCTACTAAATGTAGGGGAGTAGGGACATTATAGCCCTACTAAATGTAGGGGAGTAGGGACATCATAGCCCTACTAAATGTAGGGGAGTAGGGACATTATAGCTCTACTAAATGTAGGGGAGTAGGGACATTATAGCCCTACTAAATGTAGGGGAGAGGGACATCATAGCTCTACTAAATGTAGGGGAGTAGGGACATCATAGCCCTACAAAATGTAGGGGAGTAGGGACATCATAGCTGTACTAAATGTAGGGGAGTAGGGACATCATAGCTCTACTAAATGTAGGGGAGTAGGGACATCATAGCCCTACTAAATGTAGGGGAGAGGGACATCATAGCTCTACTAAATGTAGGGGAGTAGGGACATCATAGCCCTACTAAATGTAGGGGAGTAGGGACATCATAGCTGTACTAAATGTAGGGGAGTAGGGACATCATAGCTCTACTAAATGTAGGGGAGTAGGGACATCATAGCCCTACTAAATGTAGGGGAGTAGGGACATCATAGCCCTACTAAATGTAGGGGAGTAGGGACATCATAGCCCTACTAAACGTGTTGAGGAAAACAAAATCAAAAGTTCAATACCTTATTGTTTACATCTGTGTTAACAGACATAACAGACTGAGATGGCAGCTAAAGAAATCTATGACTTCTGAAAGAATGTTGACAACAAACTGGGCAAAGACTCAATTCAACGTCCCCTAGTTTTTCTGTCCAGTGTTTAAATGGGAAATTAAATTAACCTGTTGAAAATGTACAACTTGTTGAGTTTTGCAAATCCAATTCCTTTTCCACATTGGGATACAGCCGCAGCGTAATCAAATCACATGTCCTTAAAGCTATTTAAAAAAGTTATTTACAGTATAAGTACCAAGCTGAAAGACACAATGGTTTGATTTCAAAAGTCTAATAGCACCACGTCAAAAATACCAAACCAGAAACACTGAAACATAAAAGGAGTAGGAAAAACGATCACAGCTGAGGATAAATTCATTATTAACTATTTCAAACACAAACGTCTGACACACATGTACACCAACATGTAAAATAATGAATGGAGTCAGACAGTGATGGAACACAGTCTACCATCATAAAACCGCCTACCTTTTTTAATGCTACTTCCGCTGTCCAAAAGGAAGGCATTGGGAATTAAGTTAACATGTTGTTTAACAGGTCTTAAAACACAGCAAGTGGAAAAAGGCACCTTGTGTGTCTCATACTGAACAAAGCCACTGCATTCGTTCCAAATGGCACACTGTTCCCTATATAGTGCCCTTCTTTTTGAACAGTAGCCTGGTCAAAAGTAGTGCACTTTTTAGGGAATAGATTGCCATTTGGAACGTATCCGCTGTTAGGCTGGAGCTGAAACCTACAAGCTAACCAAGGGCAAATGTGTCAAATCCATGGGGTTTACAAGACACAGCCCATCAATGGTAGATGTCTGGTCCTGGGACAGGCCACAATAGTCTGCAGCACAATCACAAGCCCTACTAAACACAGTCTGATTCGTCTGGGCACACAGAAACAGGTGTCTCTCTTTTCTCTCTGTCTCAGACCACGTACACCAAATTGCTTTTGTCATATTACTCACTTTGAGAAATTTCATATTCATGACTCTTCTAAAGTCGCTCAATTGACAGTGTGGATAAAGGTAGACGTTGCAGTTACATACGAGGGAATGGTCACTATCGTGAGCTGTCAAAGCGATTAAATATGTTCATACAGTAGTGTTTGCTTTAAACACACTCTGATGTTGGTCAAACAGCCATTGTGTAACACACCATCCACTTTATCTGTGGCAAATCAGCAATACCCCAGGGCATGAGTGGTGCCAATTGGCCACTCTAATCATTTTCACACCTTCTCAAAAGTCAAAATGTAAAACCAATGATAACTACTGTATAGTAGCTCTGCTGCCCAGAGTTTTCTGGTCAGGTCATGTAGTCAGGAAAAACTCCTGATCCTAAATATACACAGATACACAGATTGACAATGAGTGCTAGTCTAATCTACATCAATGCCTGTGTCTCTGAGCAAGCTGATATTCCGTCCCAATGACATAATGTGGTGCATCCATGGCAACGGGAGTGTCTGGGACAGTAATCCAGTGACACGGCCCCCCTGCTGAGGCAGCACTTTGAACACACTGCCCATGACTTAACAATGGGGCTCCACAAAGGGATGGGACGGCATTGTGTGTGTGTGTGTGTGTGTGTGTGTGTGTGTGTGTGTGTGTGTGTGTGTGTGTGTGTGTGTGGAGAAATATGACACATCAACGCCTCACAAAGGCTACTGGGTAGACAGTCAAGTAGAACATATGAGTCAAGGGAGAAGGAGAGAGAATTGGGTTGGGAATGAGAGAGTAGCAACAGAACAGGGGGAGGTTGAGAGAGTAGCAACAGAACAGGGGGAGGTTGAGAGAGTAGCAACAGAACAGGGGGGGTTGAAAGTAGCAACAGAACAGGGGGAGGTTGAGAGTAGCAACAGAACAGGGGGAGGTTGAGAGTAGCAACAGAACAGGGGGAGGTTGAGAGTAAAAACAGAACAGGGGGAGGTTGAGAGTAAAAACAGAACAGGGGGAGGTTGAGAGAGTAGCAACAGAACAGGGGGAGGTTGAGAGAGTAGCAACAGAACAGGGGAAATTGAGAGAGTAGTAACAGAACAGCGGGAGGTTGAGAGAGTAGCCACAGAGCAGGGGGAGGTTGAGAGAGTAGCAACAGAACAGGGGGAGGTTGCGAGAGTAGCAACAGAACAGGGGGAGGTTGAGAGTAACAACAGAACAGGGGGAGGTTGAGAGTGACAACAGAACAGGGGAGGTTGAGAGTAACAACAGAACAGGGGGAGGTTGAGAGAGTAGCAACAGAACAGGGGGAGGTTGAGAGTAGCAACAGAACAGGGGGAGGTTGAGAGAGTAGCAACAGAACAGGGGGAGGTTGAGAGAGTAGCAACAGAACAGGGGGAGGTTGAGAGAGTAGCAACAGAACAGGGGGAGGTTGAGAGAGTAGCAACAGAACAGGGGGAGGTTGAGAGAGTAGCAACAGAACAGGGGGAGGTTGAGAGAGTAGCAACAGAACAGGGGGAGGTTGAGAGAGTAGCAACAGAACAGGGGGAGGTTGAGAGAGTAGCAACAGAACAGGGGGAGGCTGAGAGAGTAGCAACACAACAGGGGGGGTTGAGAGAGTAGCAACAGAACAGGGGGAGGTTGAGAGAGTAGCAACAAAACAGGGGGAGGTTGAGAGAGTAGCAACAGAACAGGGGGAGGTTGAGAGAGTAGCAACAGAACAGGGGGAGGTTGAGAGAGTAGCAACAGAACAGGGGGAGGTTGAGAGAGTAGCAACAGAACAGGGGGAGGTTGAGAGAGTAGCAACAGAACAGGGGGAGGTTGAGAGAGTAGCAACAGAACAGGGGGAGGTTGAGAGAGTAGCAACAGAACAGGGGGAGGTTGAGAGAGTAGCAACAGAACAGGGGGAGGTTGACAGAGTAGCAACAGAACAGGGGGAGGTTGAGAGAGTAGCAACAGAACAGGGGGAGGTTGACAGAGTAGCAACAGAACAGGGGGAGGTTGAGAGAGTAGCAACAGAACAGGGGGAGGTTGAGAGAGTAGCAACAGAACAGGGGGAGGTTGAGAGAGTAGCAACAGAACAGGGGGAGGTTGACAGAGTAGCAACAGAACAGGGGGAGGTTGAGAGAGTAGCAACAGAACAGGGGGAGGTTGAGAGAGTAGCAACAGAACAGGGGGAGGTTGACAGAGTAGCAACAGAACAGGGGGAGGTTCAGAGAGTAGCAACAGAACAGGGGGAGGTTGAGAGAGTAGCAACAGAACAGGGGGAGGTTGAGAGAGTAGCAACAGAACAGGGGGAGGTTGACAGAGTAGCAACAGAACAGGGGGAGGTTGAGAGAGTAGCAACAGAACAGGGGGAGGTTGAGAGAGTAACAACAGAACAGGGGGAGGTAAAAAACAAACAAAGCAAAAGAACAAAGCAAAGACAAAGGAAAGACAAAGGAAAGACAAAGGAAAGATAAAGGAAAGCAGAAAAAGTAAAGAAACATCCGACACAATCACATCAAAGACCAGACCTGAGACCAAAGGAATTCTAACCAAGTTAACAAACAACAAGGTTACATAGTCCACCGTACCTCCTCCAGCTGACATGCCTTGATGACAGAGGTGTAGCGGAATTCGTCGTAGGTCAGACCAAACAGGATGTTGTCACGGATGGTTCCGGGCATGATCCAGGAGGTCTGGGGGGAGAAGGAGATCCGCCCACTGTGTTTGATCTTCCCCTCTGACGGGACCAGCTCTCCCAGGATCATCATTAGCAGGGAACTCTGGGGGGAGACACAGAATTAAAGACAACAGACACAGATAAAATACAATTTTATCTCTATGGAAGACACACATTAGTGTGTGTGTTAGATTCCAGATGCAACTTCAGGACATCTGTTGGGACATTGGGCTGACATTTGTGGACTCCCTTAGTTGAGCATCTCTCTGGTGCCTGACAATGGAAAATAACCCTAACCTAAAGTGTCAGTTTTCACACCATTTGTTTTTGCCTGTCAACAAAAGCAGATCTATAATTTCTAGGAATACTACTTACCAGTTGGCAGGTAAAATGTGTCCGTCGCTATCAAAAAACGCATTTAGAACCATTTTTTATCCAGCGTCTTCCACTAGCCTACGACTAACATTTTCCACCGGAAACACTTGCTTCTTTGTGTTTCCAGTGGAAAATGTCAATAGTAGGCTAATCGTTGAAATGGAAGACACTCTGACATAATGAGATGTGAGAAATACAGGGACTGCAGTTGGCACATTTACAGAAATGTTGATTAATGTACAATGTTCGTGTCAAATCAAATCAACCCAAAAAAGTAAACTACAACGGCCCAGACCTCCTCCATCCACCCCAGTGTTCCCTGACAGACAGTGAGTGGTAGTGGTACCTTTCCCGAGCCGGTGGACCCAGCCACGGCCAGCATCTGTCCCTTCTCCAGATACAGGCTGATGTTCTTGAGGACAGGAGTAACATATAGGTTGGTGAAGAACAGCCCTACGTCACCGTTAGGGTGGCCGTTAGACTTGTTCTCCTGCTTTATCTTCTCAAACAACTCCCCGATACCCTGGAGAGGGGGAGAGAGTTGGCGGAGGAATAGAGAGAGAGTGAGTGAGGGAGAGAGAGAGAGGGGGTAGAGGGAGAGAGAGGGTGAGAAAGAAAGAGAGGGTGGGAGAGAGAGAGGGTGGGAGAGAGAGAGAGGGTGAGAGAGAGAGAGGGAGAGAGAGAGCGAGAGGATGAGAAAGAAAGAGAGAGGGTGGGAGAGAGAGAGGGTGAGAGAGCGAGAGAGAGAGAGAGAGAGAGGGTGAGAGAGAGAGAGGGAGAGAGAGAGGGTGAGAAAGAGAGAGGGAGAGAGAGGGTGAGAAGAAAGAGAGAGGATGAGAGAGAGAGAGGGAGAGAGAGAGAGGGAGAGAGAGGGTGAGAGAGAGAGAGGGGGAGAGAGAGAGAGGGAGAGAGAGAGAGAGGATGAGAAAGAAAGAGAGAGGGTGGGAGAGAGAGAGGGTGAGAGAGCGAGAGAGAGAGAGAGAGAGAGAGAGAGAGAGAGAGGGTGAGAGAGAGCGGGTGAGAGAGAGAGGGTGAGAGAGAGAGAGGGAGAGAGAGAGAGGGTGAGAGAGAGAGAGGGAGAGAGAGAGAGAGGATGAGAAAGAAAGAGAGAGGATGAGAGAGAGAGAGGGAGAGAGAGAGGGTGAGAGAGAGAGAGGGAGAGAGAGAGAGAGGATGAGAAAGAAAGAGAGAGGGTGGGAGAGAGAGAGGGTGAGAGAGAGAGGGTGAGAGAGAGAGAGGGAGAGAGAGAGAGAGGATGAGAAAGAAAGAGAGAGGGTGGGAGAGAGAGAGGGTGAGAGAGCGAGAGAGAGAGAGAGAGAGAGAGAGAGGGTGAGAGAGAGCAGGTGAGAGAGAGAGGGTGAGAGAGAGAGAGGGAGAGAGAGAGAGGGTGAGAAGAAAGAGAGAGGGTGGGAGAGAGAGAGGGTGAGAAATAGCTTTACATTATATCAAATGTAAATTTCTCTCATACAATATGACCAGACCAGATTGTCTGAAACAGTGAGCTCATGTGTGTACAACTCTGGTTGTATTAGAAATACTATTTGTGCATAAAAGGGACAACAGACTAGTGATACAATGCTCTGATGGTGGCTTTATGCTGAAATGTCTCAGACATCCAGCTGGGAAAATGAGAAAGATGAGAAAGTATTTTTTGGTCATTTATTTTCAAGATTCTGGGAATCACTGAGAAATAGGAGACTCTTGCGCCCCAAAGAAAAAAGGCCTCAAATGCCAGTATTGGCCCCTAATCCATCAACATTTCCATAGAAATCAAATCACTGGTGAGAGTTCTGTAGGAGAGAAACGGTGAACCTGGTTGGTTTGTTAAATCATTTACCTGGTGACGTTTTATGGGTCAGTGATCTTCTAATGCCAAGGGCTTCTGTCACTTCTATAGCTTACACTGCGTCACATTCATATTCAAATGAGCTGACGTACATGCAGTCCACAATAAAGACCAGTCTGACAACTCTGGCCTATTTCCAAAACAACTTTCACAGGAGGAGACGCTGGGATAGAATCCTGGATGTGATAAATGAATGGATTCCTAACCAGATTTTCCCAGCATAGAATAGGTTTAGTATAGTTTACCACCATGCAGCATAGAATAGGTTTAGTATAGTTTACCACAGTCCAGCATAGAATAGGTTTAGTATAGTTTACCACCATGCAGCATATAATAGGTTTAGTATAGTTTACCACCATGCAGCATAGAATAGGTTTAGTATAGTTTACCACCATGCAGCATAGAATAGGTTTAGTATAGTTTACCACAGTCCAGCATAGAATAGGTTTAGTATAGTTTACCACCATGCAGCATAGAATAGGTTTAGTATAGTTTACCACCATGCAGCATAGAATAGGTTTAGTATAGTTTACCACAGTCCAGCATAGAATAGGTTTAGTATAGTTTACCACCATGCAGCATAGAAAAGGTTTAGTATAGTTTACCACAGTCCAGCATAGAATAGGTTTAGTATAGTTTACCACCATGCAGCATAGAATAGGTTTAGTATAGTTTACCACAGTCCAGCATAGAATAGGTTTAGTATAGTTTACCACCATGCAGCATAGAATAGGTTTAGTATAGTTTACCACCATGCAGCATAGAATAGGTTTAGTATAGTTTACCACAGTCCAGCATAGAATAGGTTTAGTATAGTTTACCACCATGCAGCATAGAATAGGTTTAGTATAGTTTACCACCATGCAGCATAGAATAGGTTTAGTATAGTTTACCACTGTCCAGCATAGAATAGGTTTAGTATAGTTTACCACCATGCAGCATAGAATAGGTTTAGTATAGTTTACCACAGTCCAGCATAGAATAGGTTTAGTATAGTTTACCACCATGCAGCATAGAATAGGTTTAGTATAGTTTACCACCATGCAGCATAGAATAGGTTTAGTATAGTTTACCACAGTCCAGCATAGAATAGGTTTAGTATAGTTTACCACAGTCCAGCATAGAATAGGTTTAGTATAGTTTACCACCATGCAGCATAGAATAGGTTTAGTATAGTTTACCACAGTCCAGCATAGAATAGGTTTAGTATAGTTTACCACAGTCCAGCATAGAATAGGTTTAGTATAGTTTACCACAGTCCAGCATAGAATAGGTTTAGTATAGTTTACCACCATGCAGCATAGAATAGGTTTAGTATAGTTTACCACAGTCCAGCATAGAATAGGTTTAGTATAGTTTACCACCATGCAGCATAGAATAGGTTTAGTATAGTTTACCACCATGCAGCATAGAATAGGTTTAGTATAGTTTACCACCATGCAGCATAGAATAGGTTTAGTATAGTTTACCACCATGTAGCATAGAATAGGTTTAGTATAGTTTACCACCATGTAGCATAGAATAGGTTTAGTATAGTTTACCACCATGCAGCATAGAATAGGTTTAGTATAGTTTACCACCATGTAGCATAGAATAGGTTTAGTATAGTTTACCACTGTCCAGCATAGAATAGGTTTAGTATAGTTTACCACCATGCAGCATAGAATAGGTTTAGTATAGTTTACCACCATGCAGCATAGAATAGGTTTAGTATAGTTTACCACAGTCCAGCATAGAATAGGTTTAGTATAGTTTACCACAGTCCAGCATAGAATAGGTTTAGTATAGTTTACCACAGTCCAGCATAGAATAGGTTTAGTATAGTTTACCACCATGCAGCATAGAATAGGTTTAGTATAGTTTACCACTGTCCAGCATAGAATAGGTTTAGTATAGTTTACCACAGTCCAGCATAGAATAGGTTTAGTATAGTTTACCACAGTCCAGCATAGAATAGGTTTAGTATAGTTTACCACCATGCAGCATAGAATAGGTTTAGTATAGTTTACCACAGTCCAGCATAGAATAGGTTTAGTATAGTTTACCACCATGCAGCATAGAATAGGTTTAGTATAGTTTACCACAGTCCAGCATAGAATAGGTTTAGTATAGTTTACCACCATGCAGCATAGAATAGGTTTAGTATAGTTTACCACAGTCCAGCATAGAATAGGTTTAGTATAGTTTACCACTGTCCAGCATAGAATA